>NW_028270143.1:88727542-89044416 GCF_037043375.1 Chiloscyllium plagiosum
CGAACACTGTGTTCCTGTCCGCCAACCCGAACACTGTGCTCCTGTCCCCCAACCTGAACACTGTACTCCTGTCCTCAACCCGAACACTGTGCTCCTGTCCCCCAACCCGAACACTGTGCTCCTGTCCCACAAACCGAACACTGTGTTCCTGTCCCCAACCTGAACACTGTACTACTGTCCTCAACCCGAATGCTTTGCTCAAGTCCATCAACCCGAACACTGTGCTCCTGTCCCCAACCCGAACACTGTGCTCCTGTCCCCCAACCCGAACACTGTGCTCCTGTCCCGCAAACCGAACACTGTGTTCCTGTCCCCAACCTGAACACTGTACTACTGTCCGCAACCCGAATGCTTTGCTCAAGTCCATCAACCCGAACACTGTGCTCCTGTCCCCAACCCGAACACTGTGCTCCTGTCCCCAACCCGAACACTGTGCTCCAGTACTCAACCAGAAGACTGTACTCCTGTCCACAACCCAATCACTGTGCTCCTGTCCCCATCCCGAACACTGCGCTCCTGTCCCCAACCCAAACACTGTGCTCCTGTCCCACAACTCAAACACTGTGCTCCTGTCCCCCAACCAGAACACTGTGCTCCTGTCCCCAACCCGAACACTGTGCCCCTATCCCCCAACCCAATCACTGTGCTCCTGTCCCCATCCCGAACACTGCGCTCCTGTCCCCAACCCAAACACTGTGCTCCTGTCCCACAACTCAAACACTGTGCTCCTGTCCCCCAACCCGAACACTGTGCCCCTGTCCCACAAACCGAACACTGTGTTCCTGTCCCCAACCTGAACACTGTACTACTGTCCTCAACCCGAATGCTTTGCTCCAGTCCATCAACCCAAACACTGTGCTCCAGTACTCAACCAGAACACTGTGCTCCTGTCCCCAACCCGAACACTGTGCTCCTGTTTCCCATCCCGAACACTGTGCTCCTGTCCCCCAACCTGATCACTGTGCTCCAGTACTCAACCAGAACACTGTGCTCCTGTCCCCAACCCGAACACTGTGCTCCTGTCCTCAACCCGAACACTGTGCTCCTGTCCCCCAACCCGAACACTGTGCTCCTGTCCCACAAACCGAACACGGTGTTCCTGTCCCCAACCTGAACACTGTACTACTGTCCTCAACCCGAATGCTTTGCTCCAGTCCCCCAACCCAAACACTGTGCTCCTTTCCCCAACCCGAACTCTGTGCTCCTGTCCCCCAACCCGGACACTGTGCTCCTGTCCCCAACCCGATCACTGTGCTCCTGTCCCCAACCCGAACACTGTGCTCCTGTCCCCAACCCGAACACTGTGCTCCTGTCCCCAACCCGAACACTGTTCTCCTGTCCCCAACCCGAACACGGTTCTCCTGTCTCAATCCCGAACACTGTGCTCCTGTCCTCCACCCGAACCCTGTGCTCCTGTCCCCACCCCGAACACTGTGCCCCTGTCCCCAACAGGAACACTGCGCTCCTGTCCCCAACCCGAACACTGTGCTCCTGTCCCCAACCCAAACACTGTGCTCCTGTCCCCAACCCGAACACTGTGCTCCTGTCCCCCAACCCGAACACATGCTCCTGTCCCACAAACCGAACACTGTGTTCCTGTCCCCAACCTGAACACTGTACTACTGTCCTCAACCCGAATGCTTTGCTCCAGTCCCCCAACCAAAACACTGTGCTCCTGTCCCCCAACCCGGACACTGTGCTCCTGTCCCCAACCCGAACACTGTGCTCCTGTCCCCAACCCGAACACTGTGCTCCTGTCTCAATCCCGAACACTGTGTTCCTGTCCGCCAACCCGAACACTGTGCTCCTGTCCCCCAACCTGAACACTGTACTCCTGTCCTCAACCCGAACACTGTGCTCCTGTCCCCCAACCCGAACACTGTGCTCCTGTCCCACAAACCGAACACTGTGTTCCTGTCCCCAACCTGAACACTGTACTACTGTCCTCAACCCGAATGCTTTGCTCAAGTCCATCAACCCGAACACTGTGCTCCTGTCCCCAACCCGAACACTGTGCTCCTGTCCCCCAACCCGAACACTGTGCTCCTGTCCCGCAAACCGAACACTGTGTTCCTGTCCCCAACCTGAACACTGTACTACTGTCCGCAACCCGAATGCTTTGCTCAAGTCCATCAACCCGAACACTGTGCTCCTGTCCCCAACCCGAACACTGTGCTCCTGTCCCCAACCCGAACACTGTGCTCCAGTACTCAACCAGAAGACTGTACTCCTGTCCACAACCCAATCACTGTGCTCCTGTCCCCATCCCGAACACTGCGCTCCTGTCCCCAACCCAAACACTGTGCTCCTGTCCCACAACTCAAACACTGTGCTCCTGTCCCCCAACCCGAACACTGTGCCCCTGTCCCACAAACCGAACACTGTGTTCCTGTCCCCAACCTGAACACTGTACTACTGTCCTCAACCCGAATGCTTTGCTCCAGTCCATCAACCCAAACACTGTGCTCCTGTCCCCAACCCCAACACTGTGCTCCAGTACTCAACCAGAACACTGTGCTCCTGTCCCCCAACCCGATCACTGTGCTCCAGTACTCAACCAGAACACTGCGCTCCTGTCCCCAACCCGAACACTGTGCTCCTGTCCTCAACCCGAACACTGTGCTCCTGTCCCCCAACCCGAACACTGTGCTCCTGTCCCACAAACCGAACACTGTGTTCCTGTCCCCAACCTGAACACTGTACTACTGTCCTCAACCCGAATGCTTTGCTCCAGTCCCCCAACCCAAACACTGTGCTCCTGTCCCCCAACCCGGACACTGTGCTCCTGTCCCCAACCCGATCACTGTGCTCCTGTCCCCAACCCGAACACTGTGCTCCTGTTCCCAACCCGAACACTGTGCTCCTGTCCCCAACCCGAACACTGTTCTCCTGTCTCAATCCCGAACACTGTGCTCCTGTCCTCCACCCAAACCCTGTGCTCCTGTCCCCACCCCGAACACTGTGCCCCTGTCCCCAACAGGAACACTGCGCTCCTGTCCCCAACCCGAACACTGTGCTCCTGTCCCCAACCCAAACACTGTGCTCCTGTCCCCCAACCCGAACACTTGCTCCTGTCCCACAAACCGAACACTGTGTTCCTGTCCCAACCTGAACACTGTACTACTGTCCTCAACCCGAATGCTTTGCTCCAGTCCCCCAACCAAAACACTGTGCTCCTGTCCCCAACCCAAACACTGTGCTCCTGTCCCCAACCAGAACACTGTGCTCCTGTCCCCAACCCGAACACTGTGCCCCTGTCCCCCAACCCGAACACTGTGCTCCTGTCCCCAACCCGAACACTGTGCTCCTGTCCCCCAAGCTGAACACTGTGCTCCTGTCCCCCAACCCGAACACTGTGCCCCTGTCCCCCAACCCGAACACTGTGCTCCTGTCCCCAACCCGAACACTGTGCTCCTGTCCCCCAACCCGATCACTGTGCCCCTGTCCCCCAACCCGAACACTGTGCCCCTGTCCCCCAACCCGAACACTGTGCCCCTGTCCCCCAACCCGAACACTGTGCTCCTGTCCCCAACCCGAACACTGTGCTCCTGTTCCCCAACCCGAACACTGTGCCCCTGTTCCCCAACCCGAACACTGTGCCCCTGTCCCCCAACCCGAACACTGTGCTCCTGTCCCCAACCCGAACACTGTGCTCCTGTCCCCAACCCGAACACTGTGCCCCTGTCCCCCAACCCGAACACTGTGCTCCTCTCCCCAACCCGAACGCTGTGCTCCTGTCTCCCACCCCGAACACTGTGCTCCTGTCCCCCAACCCGATCACTGTGCTCCTGTCCCCCAACCCGGACACTGTGCTCCAGTACTCAACCAGAACACTGTGCTCCTGTCCCCAACCCGAACAGTGTGTTCCTGTCCCCCAACCCGGACACTGTTCACCTGTCCCCCAACCCGGACACTGTGCACCTGTCCCCCAACCAGAACACTGTGCTCCTGTCCCCAACCCAAACACTGTGCCCCTGTCCCCCAACCCGAACACTGTGCTCCTGTCCCCAACCCGAACACTGTGCTCCTGTCCCCCAAGCTGAACACTGTGCTCCTGTCCCCCAACCCGATCAATGTGCTCCAGTACTCAACCAGAACACTGTACCCCTGTCCCCAACAGGAACACTGTGCTCCTGTCCACAACAGGAACAGTGTGCTCCTGTCCCCCAACCCGAACAGTGTGCTCCTGTCCCCCAACCCGAACATTGTACTCCTGTGCACAACTCAAACACTGTGCTCCTGTCCCCCAACCCGAACACTGCGCTCCTGTCCCCAACCCGAACACTGTGCTCCTGTCCCCAACCCGAACACTGTGCTCCTGTCTCAATCCCGAACACTGTGTTCCTGTCCGCCAACCCGAACACTGTGCTCCTGTCCCCCAACCTGAACACTGTACTCCTGTCCTCAACCCGAACACTGTGCTCCTGTCCCCCAACCCGAACACTGTGCTCCTGTCCCACAAACCGAACACTGTGTTCCTGTCCCCAACCTGAACACTGTACTACTGTCCTCAACCCGAATGCTTTGCTCAAGTCCATCAACCCGAACACTGTGCTCCTGTCCCCAACCCGAACACTGTGCTCCTGTCCCCCAACCCGAACACTGTGCTCCTGTCCCGCAAACCGAACACTGTGTTCCTGTCCCCAACCTGAACACTGTACTACTGTCCGCAACCCGAATGCTTTGCTCAAGTCCATCAACCCGAACACTGTGCTCCTGTCCCCAACCCGAACACTGTGCTCCTGTCCCCAACCCGAACACTGTGCTCCAGTACTCAACCAGAAGACTGTACTCCTGTCCACAACCCAATCACTGTGCTCCTGTCCCCATCCCGAACACTGCGCTCCTGTCCCCAACCCAAACACTGTGCTCCTGTCCCACAACTCAAACACTGTGCTCCTGTCCCCCAACCCGAACACTGTGCCCCTGTCCCACAAACCGAACACTGTGTTCCTGTCCCCAACCTGAACACTGTACTACTGTCCTCAACCCGAATGCTTTGCTCCAGTCCATCAACCCAAACACTGTGCTCCTGTCCCCAACCCCAACACTGTGCTCCAGTACTCAACCAGAACACTGTGCTCCTGTTTCCCATCCCGAACACTGTGCTCCTGTCCCCCAACCCGATCACTGTGCTCCAGTACTCAACCAGAACACTGTGCTCCTGTCCCCAACCCGAACACTGTGCTCCTGTCCTCAACCCGAACACTGTGCTCCTGTCCCCCAACCCGAACACTGTGCTCCTGTCCCACAAACCGAACACTGTGTTCCTGTCCCCAACCTGAACACTGTACTACTGTCCTCAACCCGAATGCTTTGCTCCAGTCCCCCAACCCAAACACTGTGCTCCTGTCCCCCAACCCGGACACTGTGCTCCTGTCCCCAACCCGATCACTGTGCTCCTGTCCCCAACCCGAACACTGTGCTCCTGTTCCCAACCCGAACACTGTGCTCCTGTTCCCAACCCGAACACTGTGCTCCTGTCCCCAACCCGAACACTGTTCTCCTGTCCCCAACCCGAACACTGTTCTCCTGTCTCAATCCCGAACACTGTGCTCCTGTCCTCCACCCGAACCCTGTGCTCCTGTTCCCAACCCGAACACTGTGCTCCTGTCCCCAACCCGAACACTGTGCTCCTGTCCCCAACCCGAACACTGTTCTCCTGTCTCAATCCCGAACACTGTGCTCCTGTCCTCCACCCGAACCCTGTGCTCCTGTCCCCACCCCGAACACTGTGCCCCTGTCCCCAACAGGAACACTGCGCTCCTGTCCCCAACCCGAACACTGTGCTCCTGTCCCCAACCCAAACACTGTGCTCCTGTCCCCCAACCCGAACACTTGCTCCTGTCCCACAAACCGAACACTGTGTTCCTGTCCCAACCTGAACACTGTACTACTGTCCTCAACCCGAATGCTTTGCTCCAGTCCCCCAACCAAAACACTGTGCTCCTGTCCCCAACCCAAACACTGTGCTCTTGTCCGCCAACACGAACACTGTACTCCTGTCCCTAACCTGAACACTGTGCTCCTGTCCCCAACCAGAACACTGTGCTCCTGTCCCCAACCCGATCACTGTGCCCCTGTCCCCCAACCCGAACACTGTGCTCCTGTCCCTAACCCGAACACTGTGCTCCTGTCCCCCAAGCTGATCACTGTGCTCCTGTCCCCCAACCCGATCACTGTGCCCCTGTCCCCCAACCCGAACACTGTGCTCCTGTCCCCCAAGCTGATCACTGTGCTCCTGTCCCTAACCCGAACACTGTGCTCCTGTCCCCCAAGCTGATCACTGTGCTCCTGTCCCCCAACCCGAACACTGTGCTCCTGTCCCCAACCCGAACACTGTGCTCCTGTCCCCCAACCCGAACACTGTGCTCCTGTTCCCCAACCCGAACACTGTGCTCCTGTCCCCAACCCGAACACTGTGCTCCTGTCCCCCAACCCGAACACTGTGCTCCTGTCCCCCAACCCGAACACTGTGCTCCTGTCCCCAACCCGAACGCTGTGCTCCTGTCCCCAACCCGAACACTGTGCTCCTGTCCCCCAACCCGAACACTGTGCTCCTGTCCCCCAACCCGAACACTGTGCCCCTGTCCCCCAACCCGAACACTGTGCTCCTGTCCCCAACCCGAACACTGTGCTCCTGTCCCCCAACCCGAACACTGTGCTCCTGTCCCCAACCCGAACACTGTGCTCCTGTCCCCCAACCCGAACACTGTGCTCCTGTCCCCCAACCCGAACACTGTGCTCCTTTCCCCAACCCGAACTCTGTGCTCCTGTCCCCCAACCCGGACACTGTGCTCCTGTCCCCAACCCGATCACTGTG
Source organism: Chiloscyllium plagiosum (assembly GCF_037043375.1). NCBI lineage: Eukaryota > Metazoa > Chordata > Chondrichthyes > Orectolobiformes > Hemiscylliidae > Chiloscyllium > Chiloscyllium plagiosum. Next base: position 88,734,366 of record NW_028270143.1, read on the forward strand.
CTCCTGTCCCCAACCCGAACACTGTGCTCCTGTCCCCAACCCGAACACTGTGCTCCTGTCCCCAACCCGAACACTGTTCTCCTGTCCCCAACCCGAACACTGTTCTCCTGTCTCAATCCCGAACACTGTGCTCCTGTCCTCCACCCGAACCCTGTGCTCCTGTCCCCACCCCGAACACTGTGCCCCTGTCCCCAACAGGAACACTGCGCTCCTGTCCCCAACCCGAACACTGTGCTCCTGTCCCCAACCCAAACACTGTGCTCCTGTCCCCAACCCGAACACTGTGCTCCTGTCCCCCAACCCGAACACATGCTCCTGTCCCACAAACCGAACACTGTGTTCCTGTCCCCAACCTGAACACTGTACTACTGTCCTCAACCCGAATGCTTTGCTCCAGTCCCCCAACCAAAACACTGTGCTCCTGTCCCCCAACCCGGACACTGTGCTCCTGTCCCCAACCCGAACACTGTGCTCCTGTCCCCAACCCGAACACTGTGCTCCTGTCTCAATCCCGAACACTGTGTTCCTGTCCGCCAACCCGGACACTGTGCTCCTGTCCCCCAACCTGAACACTGTACTCCTGTCCTCAACCCGAACACTGTGCTCCTGTCCCCCAACCCGAACACTGTGCTCCTGTCCCACAAACCGAACACTGTGTTCCTGTCCCCAACCTGAACACTGTACTACTGTCCGCAACCCGAATGCTTTGCTCAAGTCCATCAACCCGAACACTGTGCTCCTGTCCCCAACCCGAACACTGTGCTCCTGTCCCCAACCCGAACACTGTGCTCCAGTACTCAACCAGAAGACTGTACTCCTGTCCACAACCCAATCACTGTGCTCCTGTCCCCATCCCGAACACTGCGCTCCTGTCCCCAACCCAAACACTGTGCTCCTGTCCCACAACTCAAACACTGTGCTCCTGTCCCCCAACCCGAACACTGTGCCCCTGTCCCACAAACCGAACACTGTGTTCCTGTCCCCAACCTGAACACTGTACTACTGTCCTCAACCCGAATGCTTTGCTCCAGTCCATCAACCCAAACACTGTGCTCCTGTCCCCAACCCCAACACTGTGCTCCAGTACTCAACCAGAACACTGTGCTCCTGTCCCCCAACCCGATCACTGTGCTCCAGTACTCAACCAGAACACTGCGCTCCTGTCCCCAACCCGAACACTGTGCTCCTGTCCCCCAACCCGAACACTGTGCTCCTGTCCCACAAACCGAACACTGTGTTCCTGTCCCCAACCTGAACACTGTACTACTGTCCTCAACCCGAATGCTTTGCTCCAGTCCCCCAACCCAAACACTGTGCTCCTGTCCCCCAACCCGGACACTGTGCTCCTGTCCCCAACCCGATCACTGTGCTCCTGTCCCCAACCCGAACACTGTGCTCCTGTTCCCAACCCGAACACTGTGCTCCTGTCCCCAACCCGAACACTGTTCTCCTGTCTCAATCCCGAACACTGTGCTCCTGTCCTCCACCCGAACCCTGTGCTCCTGTCCCCACCCCGAACACTGTGCCCCTGTCCCCAACAGGAACACTGCGCTCCTGTCCCCAACCCGAACACTGTGCTCCTGTCCCCAACCCAAACACTGTGCTCCTGTCCCCCAACCCGAACACTTGCTCCTGTCCCACAAACCGAACACTGTGTTCCTGTCCCAACCTGAACACTGTACTACTGTCCTCAACCCGAATGCTTTGCTCCAGTCCCCCAACCAAAACACTGTGCTCCTGTCCCCAACCCAAACACTGTGCTCCTGTCCCCAACCAGAACACTGTGCTCCTGTCCCCAACCCGAACACTGTGCCCCTGTCCCCCAACCCGAACACTGTGCTCCTGTCCCCAACCCGAACACTGTGCTCCTGTCCCCCAAGCTGAACACTGTGCTCCTGTCCCCCAACCCGAACACTGTGCCCCTGTCCCCCAACCCGATCACTGTGCCCCTGTTCCCCAACCCGAACACTGTGCCCCTGTCCCCAACCCGAACACTGTGCTCCTGTCCCCCAACCCGATCACTGTGCCCCTGTTCCCCAACCCGAACACTGTGCCCCTGTCCCCAACCCGAACACTGTGCTCCTGTCCCCCAACCCGATCACTGTGCCCCTGTTCCCCAACCCGAACACTGTGCCCCTGTCCCCCAACCCGAACACTGTGCTCCTGTCCCCCAACCCGATCACTGTGCCCCTGTTCCCCAACCCGAACACTGTGCCCCTGTCCCCCAACCCGAACACTGTGCTCCTGTCCCCAACCCGAACACTGTGCTCCTGTCCCCCAACCCGAACACTGTGCCCCTGTCCCCCAACCCGAACACTGTGCTCCTCTCCCCAACCCGAACGCTGTGCTCCTGTCTCCCACCCCGAACACTGTGCTCCTGTCCCCCAACCCGATCACTGTGCTCCTGTCCCCCAACCCGGACACTGTGCTCCAGTACTCAACCAGAACACTGTGCTCCTGTCCCCAACCCGAACAGTGTGTTCCTGTCCCCCAACCCGGACACTGTTCACCTGTCCCCCAACCCGGACACTGTGCACCTGTCCCCCAACCAGAACACTGTGCTCCTGTCCCCAACCCGAACACTGTGCCCCTGTCCCCCAACCCGAACACTGTGCTCCTGTCCCCAACCCGAACACTGTGCTCCTGTCCCCCAAGCTGAACACTGTGCTCCTGTCCCCCAACCCGATCAATGTGCTCCAGTACTCAACCAGAACACTGTACCCCTGTCCCCAACAGGAACACTGTGCTCCTGTCCACAACAGGAACAGTGTGCTCCTGTCCCCCAACCCGAACAGTGTGCTCCTGTCCCCCAACCCGAACATTGTACTCCTGTGCACAACTCAAACACTGTGCTCCTGTCCCCCAACCCGAACACTGCGCTCCTGTCCCCAACCCGAACACTGTGCTCCTGTCCCCAACCCGAACACTGTGCTCCAGTCTCAATCCCGAACACTGTGTTCCTGTCCGCCAACCCGAACACTGTGCTCCTGTCCCCCAACCTGAACACTGTACTCCTGTCCTCAACCCGAACACTGTGCTCCTGTCCCCCAACCCGAACACTGTGCTCCTGTCCCACAAACCGAACACTGTGTTCCTGTCCCCAACCTGAACACTGTACTACTGTCCTCAACCCGAATGCTTTGCTCAAGTCCATCAACCCGAACACTGTGCTCCTGTCCCCAACCCGAACACTGTGCTCCTGTCCCCCAACCCGAACACTGTGCTCCTGTCCCGCAAACCGAACACTGTGTTCCTGTCCCCAACCTGAACACTGTACTACTGTCCGCAACCCGAATGCTTTGCTCAAGTCCATCAACCCGAACACTGTGCTCCTGTCCCCAACCCGAACACTGTGCTCCTGTCCCCAACCCGAACACTGTGCTCCAGTACTCAACCAGAAGACTGTACTCCTGTCCACAACCCAATCACTGTGCTCCTGTCCCCATCCCGAACACTGCGCTCCTGTCCCCAACCCAAACACTGTGCTCCTGTCCCACAACTCAAACACTGTGCTCCTGTCCCCCAACCCGAACACTGTGCCCCTGTCCCACAAACCGAACACTGTGTTCCTGTCCCCAACCTGAACACTGTACTACTGTCCTCAACCCGAATGCTTTGCTCCAGTCCATCAACCCAAACACTGTGCTCCTGTCCCCAACCCCAACACTGTGCTCCAGTACTCAACCAGAACACTGTGCTCCTGTTTCCCATCCCGAACACTGTGCTCCTGTCCCCCAACCCGATCACTGTGCTCCAGTACTCAACCAGAACACTGTGCTCCTGTCCCCAACCCGAACACTGTGCTCCTGTCCTCAACCCGAACACTGTGCTCCTGTCCCCCAACCCGAACACTGTGCTCCTGTCCCACAAACCGAACACTGTGTTCCTGTCCCCAACCTGAACACTGTACTACTGTCCTCAACCCGAATGCTTTGCTCCAGTCCCCCAACCCAAACACTGTGCTCCTGTCCCCCAACCCGGACACTGTGCTCCTGTCCCCAACCCGATCACTGTGCTCCTGTCCCCAACCCGAACACTGTGCTCCTGTTCCCAACCCGAACACTGTGCTCCTGTTCCCAACCCGAACACTGTGCTCCTGTCCCCAACCCGAACACTGTTCTCCTGTCCCCAACCCGAACACTGTTCTCCTGTCTCAATCCCGAACACTGTGCTCCTGTCCTCCACCCGAACCCTGTGCTCCTGTTCCCAACCCGAACACTGTGCTCCTGTCCCCAACCCGAACACTGTGCTCCTGTCCCCAACCCGAACACTGTTCTCCTGTCTCAATCCCGAACACTGTGCTCCTGTCCTCCACCCGAACCCTGTGCTCCTGTCCCCACCCCGAACACTGTGCCCCTGTCCCCAACAGGAACACTGCGCTCCTGTCCCCAACCCGAACACTGTGCTCCTGTCCCCAACCCAAACACTGTGCTCCTGTCCCCCAACCCGAACACTTGCTCCTGTCCCACAAACCGAACACTGTGTTCCTGTCCCAACCTGAACACTGTACTACTGTCCTCAACCCGAATGCTTTGCTCCAGTCCCCCAACCAAAACACTGTGCTCCTGTCCCCAACCCAAACACTGTGCTCTTGTCCGCCAACACGAACACTGTACTCCTGTCCCTAACCTGAACACTGTGCTCCTGTCCCCAACCAGAACACTGTGCTCCTGTCCCCAACCCGATCACTGTGCCCCTGTCCCCCAACCCGAACACTGTGCTCCTGTCCCTAACCCGAACACTGTGCTCCTGTCCCCCAAGCTGATCACTGTGCTCCTGTCCCCCAACCCGATCACTGTGCCCCTGTCCCCCAACCCGAACACTGTGCTCCTGTCCCCCAAGCTGATCACTGTGCTCCTGTCCCTAACCCGAACACTGTGCTCCTGTCCCCCAAGCTGATCACTGTGCTCCTGTCCCCCAACCCGAACACTGTGCTCCTGTCCCCAACCCGAACACTGTGCTCCTGTCCCCCAACCCGAACACTGTGCTCCTGTTCCCCAACCCGAACACTGTGCTCCTGTCCCCAACCCGAACACTGTGCTCCTGTCCCCCAACCCGAACACTGTGCTCCTGTCCCCCAACCCGAACACTGTGCTCCTGTCCCCAACCCGAACGCTGTGCTCCTGTCCCCAACCCGAACACTGTGCTCCTGTCCCCCAACCCGAACACTGTGCTCCTGTCCCCCAACCCGAACACTGTGCCCCTGTCCCCCAACCCGAACACTGTGCTCCTGTCCCCAACCCGAACACTGTGCTCCTGTCCCCCAACCCGAACACTGTGCTCCTGTCCCCAACCCGAACACTGTGCTCCTGTCCCCCAACCCGAACACTGTGCTCCTGTCCCCCAACCCGAACACTGTGCTCCTGTCCCCCAACCCGAACACTGTGCTCCTGTCCCCCAACCCGAACACTGTGCTCCTGTCCCCCAACCCGAACACTGTGCTCCTGTCCCCCAACCCGAACACTGTGCCCCTGTCCCCCAACCCGAACACTGTGCTCCTGTCCCCAACCCGAACACTGTGCTCCTGTCCCCCAACCCGAACGCTGTGCTCCTGTCCCCCAACCCGAACACTGTGCTCCTGTCCCCCAACCCGATCACTGTGCTCCTGTCCCCCAACCCGGACACTGTTCTCCTGTCCCACAACCCGGACACTGTGCTCCAGTACTCAACCAGAACACTGTGCTCCTGTCCCCAACCCGAACAGTGTGTTCCTGTCCCCCAACCCGGACACTGTTCACCTGTCCCCCAACCCGGACACTGTGCACCTGTCCCCCAACCAGAACACTGTGCTCCTGTCCCCAACCCGAACACTGTGCCCCTGTCCCCCAACCCGAACACTGTGCTCCTGTCCCCAACCCGAACACTGTGCTCCTGTCCCCCAAGCTGAACACTGTGCTCCTGTCCCCCAACCCGATCAATGTGCTCCAGTACTCAACCAGAACACTGTACCCCTGTCCCCAACAGGAACACTGTGCTCCTGTCCACAACAGGAACAGTGTGCTCCTGTCCCCCAACCCGAACAGTGTGCTCCTGTCCCCCAACCCGAACATTGTACTCCTGTGCACAACTCAAACACTGTGCTCCTGTCCCCCAACCCGAACACTGCGCTCCTGTCCCCAACCCGAACACTGTGCTCCTGTCCCCAACCCGAACACTGTGCTCCTGTCTCAATCCCGAACACTGTGTTCCTGTCCGCCAACCCGAACACTGTGCTCCTGTCCCCCAACCTGAACACTGTACTCCTGTCCTCAACCCGAACACTGTGCTCCTGTCCCCCAACCCGAACACTGTGCTCCTGTCCCACAAACCGAACACTGTGTTCCTGTCCCCAACCTGAACACTGTACTACTGTCCTCAACCCGAATGCTTTGCTCAAGTCCATCAACCCGAACACTGTGCTCCTGTCCCCAACCCGAACACTGTGCTCCTGTCCCCCAACCCGAACACTGTGCTCCTGTCCCGCAAACCGAACACTGTGTTCCTGTCCCCAACCTGAACACTGTACTACTGTCCGCAACCCGAATGCTTTGCTCAAGTCCATCAACCCGAACACTGTGCTCCTGTCCCCAACCCGAACACTGTGCTCCTGTCCCCAACCCGAACACTGTGCTCCAGTACTCAACCAGAAGACTGTACTCCTGTCCACAACCCAATCACTGTGCTCCTGTCCCCATCCCGAACACTGCGCTCCTGTCCCCAACCCAAACACTGTGCTCCTGTCCCACAACTCAAACACTGTGCTCCTGTCCCCCAACCCGAACACTGTGCCCCTGTCCCACAAACCGAACACTGTGTTCCTGTCCCCAACCTGAACACTGTACTACTGTCCTCAACCCGAATGCTTTGCTCCAGTCCATCAACCCAAACACTGTGCTCCTGTCCCCAACCCCAACACTGTGCTCCAGTACTCAACCAGAACACTGTGCTCCTGTTTCCCATCCCGAACACTGTGCTCCTGTCCCCCAACCCGATCACTGTGCTCCAGTACTCAACCAGAACACTGTGCTCCTGTCCCCAACCTGAACACTGTGCTCCTGTCCTCAACCCGAACACTGTGCTCCTGTCCCCCAACCCGAACACTGTGCTCCTGTCCCACAAACCGAACACTGTGTTCCTGTCCCCAACCTGAACACTGTACTACTGTCCTCAACCCGAATGCTTTGCTCCAGTCCCCCAACCCAAACACTGTGCTCCTGTCCCCCAACCCGGACACTGTGCTCCTGTCCCCAACCCGATCACTGTGCTCCTGTCCCCAACCCGAACACTGTGCTCCTGTTCCCAACCCGAACACTGTGCTCCTGTCCCCAACCCGAACACTGTTCTCCTGTCCCCAACCCGAACACTGTTCTCCTGTCTCAATCCCGAACACTGTGCTCCTGTCCTCCACCCGAACCCTGTGCTCCTGTCCCCACCCCGAACACTGTGCCCCTGTCCCCAACAGGAACACTGCGCTCCTGTCCCCAACCCGAACACTGTGCTCCTGTCCCCAACCCAAACACTGTGCTCCTGTCCCCCAACCCGAACACTTGCTCCTGTCCCACAAACCGAACACTGTGTTCCTGTCCCAACCTGAACACTGTACTACTGTCCTCAACCCGAATGCTTTGCTCCAGTCCCCCAACCAAAACACTGTGCTCCTGTCCCCAACCCAAACACTGTGCCCCTGTCCCCCAACCCGAACACTGTGCTCCTGTCCCCAACCCGAACACTGTGCTCCTGTCCCCCAAGCTGAACACTGTGCTCCTGTCCCCCAACCCGAACACTGTGCCCCTGTCCCCCAACCCGAACACTGTGCTCCTGTCCCCAACCCGAACACTGTGCTCCTGTCCCCCAACCCGAACACTGTGCTCCTGTTCCCCAACCCGAACACTGTGCACCTGTCCCCCAACCAGAACACTGTGCTCCTGTCCCCAACCCGAACACTGTGCCCCTGTCCCCCAACCCGAACACTGTGCTCCTGTCCCCAACCCGAACACTGTGCTCCTGTCCCCAACCCGAACACTGTGCTCCTGTCCCCCAACCCGAACACTGTGCTCCTGTCCCCCAACCCGAACACTGTGCTCCTGTTCCCCAACCCGAACACTGTGCACCTGTCCCCCAACCAGAACACTGTGCTCCTGTCCCCAACCCGAACACTGTGCCCCTGTCCCCCAACCCGAACACTGTGCTCCTGTCCCCAACCCGAACACTGTGCTCCTGTCCCCCAACCCGAACACTGTGCTCCTGTCCCCCAACCCGATCACTGTGCTCCTGTCCCCCAACCCGGACACTGTTCTCCTGTCCCACAACCCGGACACTGTGCTCCAGTACTCAACCAGAACACTGTGCTCCTGTCCCCAACCCGAACAGTGTGTTCCTGTCCCCCAACCCGGACACTGTTCACCTGTCCCCCAACCCGGACACTGTGCTCCAGTACTCAACCAGAACACTGTACCCCTGTCCCCAACAGGAACACTGTGCTCCTGTCCACAACAGGAACAGTGTGCTCCTGTCCCCCAACCCAAACAGTGTGCTCCTGTCCCACAAACCGAACACTGTGTTCCTGTCCCCCAACCCGAACACTGTGCTCCTGTCCCCCAAGCCGGACACTATGCTCCTGTTCCCCAAACCGAACACTGTGCTCCAGTACTCAACCAGAACACTGTGCTCCTGTCCCATAACCCGAACACTGTGCACCTGTCCTCCAAGCTGAACACTGTGCTCCTGTTCCCCAACCCGTACACTGTGCTCCTATCCCTAACCCGAACACTGTGCTGCTGTCTCCCAACCCGAACACTGTGCTTCTTTCCACCAACCCGAACACTGTGCCCCTACCCTAACCTGCACACTGTGCTCCTGTCTCCAACCCGAACGCTGGGCTCCTGGCCCCAATCCGAACATTGTGCTCCTGTCCCCCAACCCGATCACTGTGCTCCTGTTCCCCAACGTGAACACTGTGCTCCTGTCCCCCAAGCCGGACACTATGCTCCTGTTCCCCAACCCGAAAACTGTGCTCCTGTCCCCAACCCGAACACTGTGCTTCTGTCCCCCAAGCCGGAAACTATGCTCCTATTCCCCAACCTGAACACTGTGCTCCTGTCCCCCAAACTGAACACTGTGTTCCTGTTCCCAAACCCGAACACTGTGCTCCTGTTCCCCAACCCGAACACTGTGTTCCTGTCCCCAAACCGAACACTGTTCTCCTGTCTCAATCCCGAACACTGTGCTACTGTCCCCCACCCGAACCCTGTGCTCCTGTCCCCCAACCCGAACACTGTACTCCTGTCCACAACTCAAACACTGTGCTCCTGTCCCCATCCCGAACACTGTGCTCCTGTTCCCAAACCCGAACACTGTGTTCCTCTCCCCAACCCGAACACTGTGCTCCTGTCCCCAACCCGAACACTGTGTTCCTGTCCCCAACCCGAACACTGTTCTCCTGTCTCAATCCCGAACACTGTGCTCCTGTCCCCCACCCGAACCCTGTGCTCCTGTCCCCCAACCCGAACACTGTACTCCTGTCCACAACTCAAACACTGTGCTCCTGTCCCCATCCCGTACACTGCGCTCCTGTCCCACAACTCAAACACTGTGCTCCTGTCCCCAACCCGAACACTGTGCTCCTGTCCCCAACCCGGACACTGTGCTCCTGTCCCCAACCCGAACACTGTACTTCTGACCTGAACCCAAACACTGTGCTCCTGTCCCCAACCCGAACACTGTTCTTCTGTCCTCAACCCAAACACTGTGCTCTTGTCCGCATCCCGAACACTGTGCTCCTGTCCACAACTCAAACACTGTGCTCCTGTCCCCAACCCAAACACTGTACTCCTGTTCATCAACCCGAACACTGTGCTCCTGTCCCCAACCCGAACACTGTGCTCCTGTCCCCAACCCGAACACTGTGCTCCAGTACTCAACCAGAACACCGTGCTCCTGTCCCCAACCCGAACACTGTGCTTCTGTCTCCCAACCCGAACACTTTGCTCCTGTCCCCCAACCCGATCACTCTGCTCCAGTACTCAACCAGAACACTGTGCTCCTGTCCCCAACCCGAACACTGTGCTCCTGTCCCACAAACCGAACACTGTGTTCCTGTCCCCAACCTGAACACTGTACTACTGTCCTCAACCCGAACACTGTGCTCCTGTCCCCCAACCCGGACACTGTTCTCCTGTCCCCCAACCCGGACACTGTGCTCCAGTACTCAACCAGAACACTGTGCCCCTGTCCCCAACAGGAACGCTGTGCTCCTGTCCACAACATGAACAGTGTGCTCCTGTCCCCAACCCGGACACTGTGCTCCTGTCCCCAACCCGAACACTGTACTTCTGACCTGAACCCAAACACTGTGCTCCTGTCCCCAACCCGAACACTGTTCTTCTGTCCTCAACCCAAACACTGTGCTCTTGTCCGCATCCCGAACACTGTGCTCCTGTCCACAACTCAAACACTGTGCTCCTGTCCCCAACCCAAACACTGTACTCCTGTTCATCAACCCGAACACTGTGCTCCTGTCCCCAACCCGAACACTGTGCTCCTGTCCCCAACCCGAACACTGTGCTCCAGTACTCAACCAGAACACCGTGCTCCTGTCCCCAACCCGAACACTGTGCTTCTGTCTCCCAACCCGAACACTTTGCTCCTGTCCCCCAACCCGATCACTCTGCTCCAGTACTCAACCAGAACACTGTGCTCCTGTCCCCAACCCGAACACTGTGCTCCTGTCCCACAAACCGAACACCGTGTTCCTGTCCCCAACCTGAACACTGTACTACTGTCCTCAACCCGAACACTGTGCTCCTGTCCCCCAACCCGGACACTGTTCTCCTGTCCCCCAACCCGGACACTGTGCTCCAGTACTCAACCAGAACACTGTGCCCCTGTCCCCAACAGGAACGCTGTGCTCCTGTCCACAACATGAACAGTGTGCTCCTGTCCCCCAACCCGAACAGTGTGCTCCTGTCCCCCAACCCGAACACTGTGCACCTGTCCCCAACCCAAACACTGTGCTCTTGTCCGCCAACACGAACACTGTGCTCCTGTCCCCAATCCCGAACACTGTGTTCCTGTCCCCAACCCAAACACTGTGCTCCTGTACCCCAAACCGAACACTGTGCTCCTGCCCCCCAAGCCGGACACTATGCTCCTGTTCCCCAACCCGAACACTGTGCTCCTGCCCCCCAAGCAGGACACTATGCTCCTGTTCCCCAAACCGAACACTGTGTTCCTGTCCCCAACCCGAACACTGTGCTCCTGTCCCTAAACCCGATCACTGTGCTCTAGTACTCAACCAGAACACTGTGCTCCTGTCCCCAACCTGAACACTGTGCTCCTGTCCCCCAACCCGGACACTGTTCTCCTGTCCCCCAACCCGGACACTGTGCTCCAGTACTCAACCAGAACACTGTGCCCCTGTCCCCAACAGGAACACTGTGCTCCTGAACACAACAGGAACAGTGTGCTCCTGTCCCCCAAACCGAACAATGTGCACCTGTCCCCAACCCAAACACTGTGCTCTTGTCCGCCAACACGAACACTGTGCTCCTGTCCCCCAACCCGAACACTGTGCTCCTGTACCCCAACCCGAACACTGTGCTCCTGTCCCCCAAGCCGGACACTATGCTCCTGTTCCCCAAACCGAACACTGTGCTCCAGTACTCAACCAGAACACTGTGCTCCTGTCCCATAACCCGAACACTGTGCACCTGTCCCCCAAGCTGAACACTGTTCTCCTGTCCCCCAACCCGAACACTGTGCTCCTGTCCCATAACCCGAACACTGTGCACCTGTCCCCCAAGCTGAACACTGTTCTCCTGTCCCCCAACCCGGACACTGTGCTCCAGTACTCAACCAGAACACTGTGCCCCTGTCCCCAACAGGAACGCTGTGCTCCTGTCCACAACATGAACAGTGTGCTCCTGTCCCCCAACCCGAACAGTGTGCTCCTGTCCCCCAACCCGAACACTGTGCACCTGTCCCCAACCCAAACACTGTGCTCTTGTCCGCCAACACGAACACTGTGCTCCTGTCCCCCATCCCGAACACTGTGTTCCTGTCCCCAACCCAAACACTGTGCTTCTGTACCCCAAACCGAACACTGTGCTCCTGCCCCCCAAGCCGGACACTATGCTCCTGTTCCCCAACCCGAACACTGTGCTCCTGCCCCCCAAGCAGGACACTATGCTCCTGTTCCCCAAACCGAACACTGTGTTCCTGTCCCCAACCCGAACACTGTGCTCCTGTCCCTAAACCCGATCACTGTGCTCTAGTACTCAACCAGAACACTGTGCTCCTGTCCCCAACCGGAACACTGTGCTCCTGTCCCCCAACCCGGACACTGTTCTCCTGTCCCCCAACCCGGACACTGTGCTCCAGTACTCAACCAGAACACTGTGCCCCTGTCCCCAACAGGAACACTGTGCTCCTGAACACAACAGGAACAGTGTGCTCCTGTCCCCCAAACCGAACAATGTGCACCTGTCCCCAACCCAAACACTGTGCTCTTGTCCGCCAACACGAACACTGTGCTCCTGTCCCCCAACCCGAACACTGTGCTCCTGTACCCCAACCCGAACACTGTGCTCCTGTCCCCCAAGCCGGACACTATGCTCCTGTTCCCCAAACCGAACACTGTGCTCCAGTACTCAACCAGAACACTGTGCACCTGTCCCCCAAGCTGAACACTGTGATCCTGTTCCCCAACCCGTACACTGTGCTCCTATCCCTAACCCGAACACTGTGCTGCTGTCTCCCAACCCGAACACTGTGCTTCTTTCCACCAACCCGAACACTGTGCCCCTACCCTAACCTGCACACTGTGCTCCTGTCTCCAACCCGAACGCTGGGCTCCTGGCCCCAATCCGAACATTGTGCTCCTGTCCCCCAACCCGATCACTGTGCTCCTGTCCCCAACGCGAACACTGTGCTCCTGTCCCCCAAGCCGGACACTATGCTCCTGTTCCCCAACCCGAACACTGTGCTCCTGGCCCCAATCCGAACATTGTGCTCCTGTCCCCCAACCCGATCACTGTGCTCCTGTCCCCAACCCGAACACTGTGCTCCTGTCCCCCAAGCCGGACACTATGCTCCTGTCCCCCAACCCGAACACTGTGCTCCTGTCCCAAACCCGAACACTGTGCTCCTGTTCCCCAACCCGAACACTGTGTTCCTGTCCCCAAACCGAACACTGTTCTCCTGTCTCAATCCCGAACACTGTGCTACTGTCCCCCACCCGAACCCTGTGCTCCTGTCCCCCAACCCGAACACTGTACTCCTGTCCACAACTCAAACCCTGTGCCCCTGTCCCCATCCCGAACACTGCGCTCCTGTCCCCAACCCGAACACTGTGCTCCTGTCCCCCAAGCCGGACACTATGCTCCTATTCCCCAACCTGAACACTGTGCTCCTGTCCCCCAAACCGAACACTGTGTTCCTGTCCCCAACCTGAACACTGTGCTCCTGTCCCCAACCCGAACACTGTGTTCCTGTCCCCAACCCGAACACTGTTCTCCTGTCTCAATCCCGAACACTGTGCTCCTGTCCCCCACCCGAACCCTGTGCTCCTGTCCCCAACCCGAAAACTGTGCTCCTGTCCCCAACCCGAACACTGTGTTCCTGTCCCCAACCCGAACACTGTTCTCCTGTCTCAATCCCGAACACTGTGCACCTGTCCCCCACCCGAACCCTGTGCTCCTGTCCCCCAACCCGAAAACTGTACTCCTGTTCCCAAACCCGAACACTGTGCTCCTGTCCCCCAAACCGAACACTGTGTTCCTGTCCCCAACCTGAACACTGTGCTCCTGTCCCCAACCCGAACACTGTGTTCCTGTCCCCAACCCGAACACTGTTCTCCTGTCTCAATCCCGAACACTGTGCTCCTGTCCCCCACCCGAACCCTGTGCTCCTGTCCCCCAACCCGAACACTGTACTCCTGTCCACAACTCAAACACTGTGCTCCTGTCCCCAACCCGAACACTGTGTTCCTGTCCCCAACCCGAACACTGTTCTCCTGTCTCAATCCCGAACACTGCGCTCCTGTCCCCCACCCGAACCCTGTGCTCCTGTCCCCCAACCCGAACACTGTACTCCTGTCCCCAACCCGGACACTGTGCTCCTGTCCCCAACCCGAACACTGTGCTCCTGTCCTCAGCCCGAACACTGTGCTCCTAACCCACAACTCAAACACTGTGCTCTTGTCCGCCATCCCGAACACTGTGCTCCTGTCCCCAACCCAAACACTGTGCTCTTGTCCGCATCCCGAACACTGTGCTCCTGTCCACAACTCAAACACTGTACTCCTGTCCACCAACCTGAACACTGTGCTCCTGTCCCCAACTCGAACACTGTGCTCTTGTCCGCCAACCCGAACACTGTGCTCCTGTCCCCAACCCGAACACTGTGCTCTTGTCCGCCAACCCGAACACAGTGCTCCTGTCCCCAACCCAAACACTGTACTCCTGTCCACCAACCTGAACACTGTGCTCCTGTCCCCAACCCGAGCACTGTGCTCTTGTCCGCCAACCCGAACACTGTGCTCCTGTCCCCAACCCGAGCACTGTGCTCTTGTCCGCCAACCCAAACACTGTACTCCTGTCCACCAACCCGAACCCTGTGCTCTTGTCCGCCAACCCGAACACTGTGCTCTTGTCCGCCAACCCGAACACTGTGCTCCTGTCCCAAACCCGATCACTGTGCTCCTGTCCCCAACCCGAGCACTGTGCTCTTGTCCGCCAACCCAAACACTGTACTCCTGTCCACCAACCCGAACCCTGTGCTCTTGTCCGCCAACCCGAACACTGTGCTCTTTTCCGCCAACCCGAACACTGTGCCCCTGTCCCCAACCCGAACACTGTGCCCCTGTCCACAACCCGAACACTCTGCTCCTGTGCCCGACCCGAACACTGTGCTCCTGTCCCCAACCCGAACACTGTGCTCCTAACCCACAACTCAAACACTGTGCTCTTGTCCGCCATCCCGAACACTGTGCTCCTGTCCCCAACTCGAACACTGTGCTCTTGTCCGCCAACCCGAACACTGTGCTCTTGTCCGCCAACCCGAACACTGTACCTCTGTCCCCAACCCGAACACTGTACTCCTGTCCACAACTCAAACACTGTGCTCCTGTCCCCATCCCGAAAACTGCGCTCCTGTCCCACAACTCAAACACTGTGCTCTTGTCTGCATCCCAAACACTGTGCTCCTGTCCCCAACCCAAACACTGTGCTCTTGTCCGCATCCCGAACACTGTGCTCCTGTCCCCAACCCGAGCACTGTGCTCTTGTCCGCCAACCCGAACACTGTGCTCCAGTCCCCAACCCGAACACTGTGCCCCTGTCCCCCAACCCGAACACTGTGCTCCTGTCCCCAACCCGAACACTGTGCTCCTGTCCCCCAACCCGAACACTGTGCTCCTGTCCCCAACCCGAACGCTGTGCTCCTGTCCCCCAACCCGAACACTGTGCTCCTGTCCCCAACCCGAACGCTGTGCTCCTGTCCCCCAACCCGAACACTGTGCTCCTCTCCCCAACCCGAACACTGTGCTCCTGTCCCCCAACCCGATCACTGTGCTCCTGTCCCCCAACCCGGACACTGTTCTCCTGTCCCACAACCCGGACACTGTGCTCCAGTACTCAACCAGAACACTGTGCTCCTGTCCCCAACCCGAACAGTGTGTTCCTGTCCCCCAACCCGGACACTGTTCACCTGTCCCCCAACCCGGACACTGTGCACCTGTCCCCCAACCAGAACACTGTGCTCCTGTCCCCAACCCGAACACTGTGCCCCTGTCCCCCAACCCGAACACTGTGCTCCTGTCCCCAACCCGAACACTGTGCTCCTGTCCCCCAAGCTGAACACTGTGCTCCTGTCCCCCAACCCGATCAATGTGCTCCAGTACTCAACCAGAACACTGTACCCCTGTCCCCAACAGGAACACTGTGCTCCTGTCCACAACAGGAACAGTGTGCTCCTGTCCCCCAACCCGAACAGTGTGCTCCTGTCCCCCAACCCGAACATTGTACTCCTGTGCACAACTCAAACACTGTGCTCCTGTCCCCCAACCCGAACACTGCGCTCCTGTCCCCAACCCGAACACTGTGCTCCTGTCCCCAACCCGAACACTGTGCTCCTGTCTCAATCCCGAACACTGTGTTCCTGTCCGCCAACCCGAACACTGTGCTCCTGTCCCCCAACCTGAACACTGTACTCCTGTCCTCAACCCGAACACTGTGCTCCTGTCCCCCAACCCGAACACTGTGCTCCTGTCCCACAAACCGAACACTGTGTTCCTGTCCCCAACCTGAACACTGTACTACTGTCCTCAACCCGAATGCTTTGCTCAAGTCCATCAACCCGAACACTGTGCTCCTGTCCCCAACCCGAACACTGTGCTCCTGTCCCCCAACCCGAACACTGTGCTCCTGTCCCGCAAACCGAACACTGTGTTCCTGTCCCCAACCTGAACACTGTACTACTGTCCGCAACCCGAATGCTTTGCTCAAGTCCATCAACCCGAACACTGTGCTCCTGTCCCCAACCCGAACACTGTGCTCCTGTCCCCAACCCGAACACTGTGCTCCAGTACTCAACCAGAAGACTGTACTCCTGTCCACAACCCAATCACTGTGCTCCTGTCCCCATCCCGAACACTGCGCTCCTGTCCCCAACCCAAACACTGTGCTCCTGTCCCACAACTCAAACACTGTGCTCCTGTCCCCCAACCCGAACACTGTGCCCCTGTCCCACAAACCGAACACTGTGTTCCTGTCCCCAACCTGAACACTGTACTACTGTCCTCAACCCGAATGCTTTGCTCCAGTCCATCAACCCAAACACTGTGCTCCTGTCCCCAACCCCAACACTGTGCTCCAGTACTCAACCAGAACACTGTGCTCCTGTTTCCCATCCCGAACACTGTGCTCCTGTCCCCCAACCCGATCACTGTGCTCCAGTACTCAACCAGAACACTGTGCTCCTGTCCCCAACCTGAACACTGTGCTCCTGTCCTCAACCCGAACACTGTGCTCCTGTCCCCCAACCCGAACACTGTGCTCCTGTCCCACAAACCGAACACTGTGTTCCTGTCCCCAACCTGAACACTGTACTACTGTCCTCAACCCGAATGCTTTGCTCCAGTCCCCCAACCCAAACACTGTGCTCCTGTCCCCCAACCCGGACACTGTGCTCCTGTCCCCAACCCGATCACTGTGCTCCTGTCCCCAACCCGAACACTGTGCTCCTGTTCCCAACCCGAACACTGTGCTCCTGTCCCCAACCCGAACACTGTTCTCCTGTCCCCAACCCGAACACTGTTCTCCTGTCTCAATCCCGAACACTGTGCTCCTGTCCTCCACCCGAACCCTGTGCTCCTGTCCCCACCCCGAACACTGTGCCCCTGTCCCCAACAGGAACACTGCGCTCCTGTCCCCAACCCGAACACTGTGCTCCTGTCCCCAACCCAAACACTGTGCTCCTGTCCCCCAACCCGAACACTTGCTCCTGTCCCACAAACCGAACACTGTGTTCCTGTCCCAACCTGAACACTGTACTACTGTCCTCAACCCGAATGCTTTGCTCCAGTCCCCCAACCAAAACACTGTGCTCCTGTCCCCAACCCAAACACTGTGCCCCTGTCCCCCAACCCGAACACTGTGCTCCTGTCCCCAACCCGAACACTGTGCTCCTGTCCCCCAAGCTGAACACTGTGCTCCTGTCCCCCAACCCGAACACTGTGCCCCTGTCCCCCAACCCGAACACTGTGCACCTGTCCCCCAACCCGAACACTGTGCTCCTGTTCCCCAACCCGAACACTGTGCACCTGTCCCCCAACCAGAACACTGTGCTCCTGTCCCCAACCCGAACACTGTGCCCCTGTCCCCCAACCCGAACACTGTGCTCCTGTCCCCAACCCGAACACTGTGCTCCTGTCCCCAACCCGAACACTGTGCTCCTGTCCCCCAACCCGAACACTGTGCTCCTGTCCCCCAACCCGAACACTGTGCTCCTGTTCCCCAACCCGAACACTGTGCACCTGTCCCCCAACCAGAACACTGTGCTCCTGTCCCCAACCCGAACACTGTGCCCCTGTCCCCCAACCCGAACACTGTGCTCCTGTCCCCAACCCGAACACTGTGCTCCTGTCCCCCAACCCGAACACTGTGCTCCTGTCCCCCAACCCGATCACTGTGCTCCTGTCCCCCAACCCGGACACTGTTCTCCTGTCCCACAACCCGGACACTGTGCTCCAGTACTCAACCAGAACACTGTGCTCCTGTCCCCAACCCGAACAGTGTGTTCCTGTCCCCCAACCCGGACACTGTTCACCTGTCCCCCAACCCGGACACTGTGCTCCAGTACTCAACCAGAACACTGTACCCCTGTCCCCAACAGGAACACTGTGCTCCTGTCCACAACAGGAACAGTGTGCTCCTGTCCCCCAACCCAAACAGTGTGCTCCTGTCCCACAAACCGAACACTGTGTTCCTGTCCCCCAACCCGAACACTGTGCTCCTGTCCCCCAAGCCGGACACTATGCTCCTGTTCCCCAAACCGAACACTGTGCTCCAGTACTCAACCAGAACACTGTGCTCCTGTCCCATAACCCGAACACTGTGCACCTGTCCTCCAAGCTGAACACTGTGCTCCTGTTCCCCAACCCGTACACTGTGCTCCTATCCCTAACCCGAACACTGTGCTGCTGTCTCCCAACCCGAACACTGTGCTTCTTTCCACCAACCCGAACACTGTGCCCCTACCCTAACCTGCACACTGTGCTCCTGTCTCCAACCCGAACGCTGGGCTCCTGGCCCCAATCCGAACATTGTGCTCCTGTCCCCCAACCCGATCACTGTGCTCCTGTTCCCCAACGTGAACACTGTGCTCCTGTCCCCCAAGCCGGACACTATGCTCCTGTTCCCCAACCCGAAAACTGTGCTCCTGTCCCCAACCCGAACACTGTGCTTCTGTCCCCCAAGCCGGAAACTATGCTCCTATTCCCCAACCTGAACACTGTGCTCCTGTCCCCCAAACTGAACACTGTGTTCCTGTTCCCAAACCCGAACACTGTGCTCCTGTTCCCCAACCCGAACACTGTGTTCCTGTCCCCAAACCGAACACTGTTCTCCTGTCTCAATCCCGAACACTGTGCTACTGTCCCCCACCCGAACCCTGTGCTCCTGTCCCCCAACCCGAACACTGTACTCCTGTCCACAACTCAAACACTGTGCTCCTGTCCCCATCCCGAACACTGTGCTCCTGTTCCCAAACCCGAACACTGTGTTCCTCTCCCCAACCCGAACACTGTGCTCCTGTCCCCAACCCGAACACTGTTCTCCTGTCTCAATCCCGAACACTGTGCTCCTGTCCCCCACCCGAACCCTGTGCTCCTGTCCCCCAACCCGAACACTGTACTCCTGTCCACAACTCAAACACTGTGCTCCTGTCCCCATCCCGTACACTGCGCTCCTGTCCCACAACTCAAACACTGTGCTCCTGTCCCCAACCCGAACACTGTGCTCCTGTCCCCAACCCGGACACTGTGCTCCTGTCCCCAACCCGAACACTGTACTTCTGACCTGAACCCAAACACTGTGCTCCTGTCCCCAACCCGAACACTGTTCTTCTGTCCTCAACCCAAACACTGTGCTCTTGTCCGCATCCCGAACACTGTGCTCCTGTCCACAACTCAAACACTGTGCTCCTGTCCCCAACCCAAACACTGTACTCCTGTTCATCAACCCGAACACTGTGCTCCTGTCCCCAACCCGAACACTGTGCTCCTGTCCCCAACCCGAACACTGTGCTCCAGTACTCAACCAGAACACCGTGCTCCTGTCCCCAACCCGAACACTGTGCTTCTGTCTCCCAACCCGAACACTTTGCTCCTGTCCCCCAACCCGATCACTCTGCTCCAGTACTCAACCAGAACACTGTGCTCCTGTCCCCAACCCGAACACTGTGCTCCTGTCCCACAAACCGAACACTGTGTTCCTGTCCCCAACCTGAACACTGTACTACTGTCCTCAACCCGAACACTGTGCTCCTGTCCCCCAACCCGGACACTGTTCTCCTGTCCCCCAACCCGGACACTGTGCTCCAGTACTCAACCAGAACACTGTGCCCCTGTCCCCAACAGGAACGCTGTGCTCCTGTCCACAACATGAACAGTGTGCTCCTGTCCCCCAACCCGAACAGTGTGCTCCTGTCCCCCAACCCGAACACTGTGCACCTGTCCCCAACCCAAACACTGTGCTCTTGTCCGCCAACACGAACACTGTGCTCCTGTCCCCAATCCCGAACACTGTGTTCCTGTCCCCAACCCAAACACTGTGCTCCTGTACCCCAAACCGAACACTGTGCTCCTGCCCCCCAAGCCGGACACTATGCTCCTGTTCCCCAACCCGAACACTGTGCTCCTGCCCCCCAAGCAGGACACTATGCTCCTGTTCCCCAAACCGAACACTGTGTTCCTGTCCCCAACCCGAACACTGTGCTCCTGTCCCTAAACCCGATCACTGTGCTCTAGTACTCAACCAGAACACTGTGCTCCTGTCCCCAACCTGAACACTGTGCTCCTGTCCCCCAACCCGGACACTGTTCTCCTGTCCCCCAACCCGGACACTGTGCTCCAGTACTCAACCAGAACACTGTGCCCCTGTCCCCAACAGGAACACTGTGCTCCTGAACACAACAGGAACAGTGTGCTCCTGTCCCCCAAACCGAACAATGTGCACCTGTCCCCAACCCAAACACTGTGCTCTTGTCCGCCAACACGAACACTGTGCTCCTGTCCCCCAACCCGAACACTGTGCTCCTGTACCCCAACCCGAACACTGTGCTCCTGTCCCCCAAGCCGGACACTATGCTCCTGTTCCCCAAACCGAACACTGTGCTCCAGTACTCAACCAGAACACTGTGCTCCTGTCCCATAACCCGAACACTGTGCACCTGTCCCCCAAGCTGAACACTGTTCTCCTGTCCCCCAACCCGAACACTGTGCTCCTGTCCCATAACCCGAACACTGTGCACCTGTCCCCCAAGCTGAACACTGTTCTCCTGTCCCCCAACCCGGACACTGTGCTCCAGTACTCAACCAGAACACTGTGCCCCTGTCCCCAACAGGAACGCTGTGCTCCTGTCCACAACATGAACAGTGTGCTCCTGTCCCCCAACCCGAACAGTGTGCTCCTGTCCCCCAACCCGAACACTGTGCACCTGTCCCCAACCCAAACACTGTGCTCTTGTCCGCCAACACGAACACTGTGCTCCTGTCCCCCATCCCGAACACTGTGTTCCTGTCCCCAACCCAAACACTGTGCTTCTGTACCCCAAACCGAACACTGTGCTCCTGCCCCCCAAGCCGGACACTATGCTCCTGTTCCCCAACCCGAACACTGTGCTCCTGCCCCCCAAGCAGGACACTATGCTCCTGTTCCCCAAACCGAACACTGTGTTCCTGTCCCCAACCCGAACACTGTGCTCCTGTCCCTAAACCCGATCACTGTGCTCTAGTACTCAACCAGAACACTGTGCTCCTGTCCCCAACCTGAACACTGTGTTCCTGTCCCCAACCCAAACACTGTGCTCCTGTACCCCAAACCGAACACTGTGCTCCTGCCCCCCAAGCCGGACACTATGCTCCTGTTCCCCAACCCGAACACTGTGCTCCTGTCCCCAACCCGAACACTGTGCTCCAGTACTCAACCAGAACACCGTGCTCCTGTCCCCAACCCGAACACTGTGCTTCTGTCTCCCAACCCGAACACTTTGCTCCTGTCCCCCAACCCGATCACTCTGCTCCAGTACTCAACCAGAACACTGTGCTCCTGTCCCCAACCCGAACACTGTGCTCCTGTCCCACAAACCGAACACCGTGTTCCTGTCCCCAACCTGAACACTGTACTACTGTCCTCAACCCGAACACTGTGCTCCTGTCCCCCAACCCGGACACTGTTCTCCTGTCCCCCAACCCGGACACTGTGCTCCAGTACTCAACCAGAACACTGTGCCCCTGTCCCCAACAGGAACGCTGTGCTCCTGTCCACAACATGAACAGTGTGCTCCTGTCCCCCAACCCGAACAGTGTGCTCCTGTCCCCCAACCCGAACACTGTGCACCTGTCCCCAACCCAAACACTGTGCTCTTGTCCGCCAACACGAACACTGTGCTCCTGTCCCCAATCCCGAACACTGTGTTCCTGTCCCCAACCCAAACACTGTGCTCCTGTACCCCAAACCGAACACTGTGCTCCTGCCCCCCAAGCCGGACACTATGCTCCTGTTCCCCAACCCGAACACTGTGCTCCTGCCCCCCAAGCAGGACACTATGCTCCTGTTCCCCAAACCGAACACTGTGTTCCTGTCCCCAACCCGAACACTGTGCTCCTGTCCCTAAACCCGATCACTGTGCTCTAGTACTCAACCAGAACACTGTGCTCCTGTCCCCAACCTGAACACTGTGCTCCTGTCCCCCAACCCGGACACTGTTCTCCTGTCCCCCAACCCGGACACTGTGCTCCAGTACTCAACCAGAACACTGTGCCCCTGTCCCCAACAGGAACACTGTGCTCCTGAACACAACAGGAACAGTGTGCTCCTGTCCCCCAAACCGAACAATGTGCACCTGTCCCCAACCCAAACACTGTGCTCTTGTCCGCCAACACGAACACTGTGCTCCTGTCCCCCAACCCGAACACTGTGCTCCTGTACCCCAACCCGAACACTGTGCTCCTGTCCCCCAAGCCGGACACTATGCTCCTGTTCCCCAAACCGAACACTGTGCTCCAGTACTCAACCAGAACACTGTGCTCCTGTCCCATAACCCGAACACTGTGCACCTGTCCCCCAAGCTGAACACTGTTCTCCTGTCCCCCAACCCGAACACTGTGCTCCTGTCCCATAACCCGAACACTGTGCACCTGTCCCCCAAGCTGAACACTGTTCTCCTGTCCCCCAACCCGGACACTGTGCTCCAGTACTCAACCAGAACACTGTGCCCCTGTCCCCAACAGGAACGCTGTGCTCCTGTCCACAACATGAACAGTGTGCTCCTGTCCCCCAACCCGAACAGTGTGCTCCTGTCCCCCAACCCGAACACTGTGCACCTGTCCCCAACCCAAACACTGTGCTCTTGTCCGCCAACACGAACACTGTGCTCCTGTCCCCCATCCCGAACACTGTGTTCCTGTCCCCAACCCAAACACTGTGCTTCTGTACCCCAAACCGAACACTGTGCTCCTGCCCCCCAAGCCGGACACTATGCTCCTGTTCCCCAACCCGAACACTGTGCTCCTGCCCCCCAAGCAGGACACTATGCTCCTGTTCCCCAAACCGAACACTGTGTTCCTGTCCCCAACCCGAACACTGTGCTCCTGTCCCTAAACCCGATCACTGTGCTCTAGTACTCAACCAGAACACTGTGCTCCTGTCCCCAACCGGAACACTGTGCTCCTGTCCCCCAACCCGGACACTGTTCTCCAGTACTCAACCAGAACACTGTGCCCCTGTCCCCAACAGGAACACTGTGCTCCTGAACACAACAGGAACAGTGTGCTCCTGTCCCCCAAACCGAACAATGTGCACCTGTCCCCAACCCAAACACTGTGCTCTTGTCCGCCAACACGAACACTGTGCTCCTGTCCCCCAACCCGAACACTGTGCTCCTGTACCCCAACCCGAACACTGTGCTCCTGTCCCCCAAGCCGGACACTATGCTCCTGTTCCCCAAACCGAACACTGTGCTCCAGTACTCAACCAGAACACTGTGCTCCTGTCCCATAACCCGAACACTGTGCACCTGTCCCCCAAGCTGAACACTGTGATCCTGTTCCCCAACCCGTACACTGTGCTCCTATCCCTAACCCGAACACTGTGCTGCTGTCTCCCAACCCGAACACTGTGCTTCTTTCCACCAACCCGAACACTGTGCCCCTACCCTAACCTGCACACTGTGCTCCTGTCTCCAACCCGAACGCTGGGCTCCTGGCCCCAATCCGAACATTGTGCTCCTGTCCCCCAACCCGATCACTGTGCTCCTGTCCCCAACGCGAACACTGTGCTCCTGTCCCCCAAGCCGGACACTATGCTCCTGTTCCCCAACCCGAACACTGTGCTCCTGGCCCCAATCCGAACATTGTGCTCCTGTCCCCCAACCCGATCACTGTGCTCCTGTCCCCAACCCGAACACTGTGCTCCTGTCCCCCAAGCCGGACACTATGCTCCTGTCCCCCAACCCGAACACTGTGCTCCTGTCCCCCAACCCGGACACTGTGCTCCAGTACTCAACCAGAACACTGTGCCCCTGTCCCCAACAGGAACGCTGTGCTCCTGTCCACAACATGAACAGTGTGCTCCTGTCCCCCAACCCGAACAGTGTGCTCCTGTCCCCCAACCCGAACACTGTGCACCTGTCCCCAACCCAAACACTGTGCTCTTGTCCGCCAACACGAACACTGTGCTCCTGTCCCCAATCCCGAACACTGTGTTCCTGTCCCCAACCCAAACACTGTGCTCCTGTACCCCAAACCGAACACTGTGCTCCTGCCCCCCAAGCCGGACACTATGCTCCTGTTCCCCAACCCGAACACTGTGCTCCTGCCCCCCAAGCAGGACACTATGCTCCTGTTCCCCAAACCGAACACTGTGTTCCTGTCCCCAACCCGAACACTGTGCTCCTGTCCCTAAACCCGATCACTGTGCTCTAGTACTCAACCAGAACACTGTGCTCCTGTCCCCAACCTGAACACTGTGCTCCTGTCCCCCAACCCGGACACTGTTCTCCTGTCCCCCAACCCGGACACTGTGCTCCAGTACTCAACCAGAACACTGTGCCCCTGTCCCCAACAGGAACACTGTGCTCCTGAACACAACAGGAACAGTGTGCTCCTGTCCCCAAAACCGAACAATGTGCACCTGTCCCCAACCCAAACACTGTGCTCTTGTCCGCCAACACGAACACTGTGCTCCTGTCCCCCAACCCGAACACTGTGCTCCTGTACCCCAACCCGAACACTGTGCTCCTGTCCCCCAAGCCGGACACTATGCTCCTGTTCCCCAAACCGAACACTGTGCTCCAGTACTCAACCAGAACACTGTGCTCCTGTCCCATAACCCGAACACTGTGCACCTGTCCCCCAAGCTGAACACTGTTCTCCTGTCCCCCAACCCGAACACTGTGCTCCTGTCCCATAACCCGAACACTGTGCACCTGTCCCCCAAGCTGAACACTGTTCTCCTGTCCCCCAACCCGGACACTGTGCTCCAGTACTCAACCAGAACACTGTGCCCCTGTCCCCAACAGGAACGCTGTGCTCCTGTCCACAACATGAACAGTGTGCTCCTGTCCCCCAACCCGAACAGTGTGCTCCTGTCCCCCAACCCGAACACTGTGCACCTGTCCCCAACCCAAACACTGTGCTCTTGTCCGCCAACACGAACACTGTGCTCCTGTCCCCCATCCCGAACACTGTGTTCCTGTCCCCAACCCAAACACTGTGCTTCTGTACCCCAAACCGAACACTGTGCTCCTGCCCCCCAAGCCAAACACTATGCTCCTGTTCCCCAACCCGAACACTGTGCTCCTGCCCCCCAAGCAGGACACTATGCTCCTGTTCCCCAAACCGAACACTGTGTTCCTGTCCCCAACCCGAACACTGTGCTCCTGTCCCTAAACCCGATCACTGTGCTCTAGTACTCAACCAGAACACTGTGCTCCTGTCCCCAACCGGAACACTGTGCTCCTGTCCCCCAACCCGGACACTGTTCTCCTGTCCCCCAACCCGGACACTGTGCTCCAGTACTCAACCAGAACACTGTGCCCCTGTCCCCAACAGGAACACTGTGCTCCTGAACACAACAGGAACAGTGTGCTCCTGTCCCCCAAACCGAACAATGTGCACCTGTCCCCAACCCAAACACTGTGCTCTTGTCCGCCAACACGAACACTGTGCTCCTGTCCCCCAACCCGAACACTGTGCTCCTGTACCCCAACCCGAACACTGTGCTCCTGTCCCCCAAGCCGGACACTATGCTCCTGTTCCCCAAACCGAACACTGTGCTCCAGTACTCAACCAGAACACTGTGCTCCTGTCCCATAACCCGAACACTGTGCACCTGTCCCCCAAGCTGAACACTGTGATCCTGTTCCCCAACCCGTACACTGTGCTCCTATCCCTAACCCGAACACTGTGCTTCTTTCCACCAACCCGAACACTGTGCCCCTACCCTAACCTGCACACTGTGCTCCTGTCTCCAACCCGAACGCTGGGCTCCTGGCCCCAATCCGAACATTGTGCTCCTGTCCCCCAACCCGATCACTGTGCTCCTGTCCCCAACGCGAACACTGTGCTCCTGTCCCCCAAGCCGGACACTATGCTCCTGTTCCCCAACCCGAACACTGTGCTCCTGGCCCCAATCCGAACATTGTGCTCCTGTCCCCCAACCCGATCACTGTGCTCCTGTCCCCAACCCGAACACTGTGCTCCTGTCCCCCAAGCCGGACACTATGCTCCTGTCCCCCAACCCGAACACTGTGCTCCTGTCCCAAACCCGAACACTGTGCTCCTGTTCCCCAACCCGAACACTGTGTTCCTGTCCCCAAACCGAACACTGTTCTCCTGTCTCAATCCCGAACATTGTGCTACTGTCCCCCACCCGAACCCTGTGCTCCTGTCCCCCAACCCGAACACTGTACTCCTGTCCACAACTCAAACCCTGTGCCCCTGTCCCCATCCCGAACACTGCGCTCCTGTCCCCAACCCGAACACTGTGCTCCTGTCCCCCAAGCCGGACACTATGCTCCTATTCCCCAACCTGAACACTGTGCTCCTGTCCCCCAAACCGAACACTGTGTTCCTGTCCCCCACCCGAACCCTGTGCTCCTGTCCCCAACCCGAAAACTGTGCTCCTGTCCCCAACCCGAACACTGTGTTCCTGTCCCCAACCCGAACACTGTTCTCCTGTCTCAATCCCGAACACTGTGCACCTGTCCCCCACCCGAACCCTGTGCTCCTGTCCCCCAACCCGAAAACTGTACTCCTGTTCCCAAACCCGAACACTGTGCTCCTGTCCCCCAAACCGAACACTGTGTTCCTGTCCCCAACCTGAACACTGTGCTCCTGTCCCCAACCCGAACACTGTGTTCCTGTCCCCAACCCGAACACTGTTCTCCTGTCTCAATCCCGAACACTGTGCTCCTGTCCCCCACCCGAACCCTGTGCTCCTGTCCCCCAACCCGAACACTGTACTCCTGTCCACAACTCAAACACTGTGCTCCTGTCCCCCACCCGAACCCTGTGCTCCTGTCCCCCAACCCGAACACTGTACTCCTGTCCACAACTCAAACCCTGTGCTCCTGTCCCCCAACCCGAACACTGTACTCCTGTCCCCAACCCGGACACTGTGCTCCTGTCCCCAACCCGAACACTGTGCTCCTGTCCTCAGCCCGAACACTGTGCTCCTAACCCACAACTCAAACACTGTGCTCTTGTCCGCCATCCCGAACACTGTGCTCCTGTCCCCAACCCAAACACTGTGCTCTTGTCCGCATCCCGAACACTGTGCTCCTGTCCACAACTCAAACACTGTACTCCTGTCCACCAACCTGAACACTGTGCTCCTGTCCCCAACTCGAACACTGTGCTCTTGTCCGCCAACCCGAACACTGTGCTCCTGTCCCCAACCCGAACACTGTGCTCTTGTCCGCCAACCCGAACACAGTGCTCCTGTCCCCAACCCAAACACTGTACTCCTGTCCACCAACCTGAACACTGTGCTCCTGTCCCCAACCCGAGCACTGTGCTCTTGTCCGCCAACCCGAACACTGTGCTCCTGTCCCCAACCCGAGCACTGTGCTCTTGTCCGCCAACCCAAACACTGTACTCCTGTCCACCAACCCGAACCCTGTGCTCTTGTCCGCCAACCCGAACACTGTGCTCTTGTCCGCCAACCCGAACACTGTGCTCCTGTCCCAAACCCGATCACTGTGCCCCTGTCCCCAACCCGAACACTGTGCCCCTGTCCACAACCCGAACACTCTGCTCCTGTGCCCGACCCGAACACTGTGCTCCTGTCCCCAACCCGAACACTGTGCTCCTAACCCACAACTCAAACACTGTGCTCTTGTCCGCCATCCCGAACACTGTGCTCCTGTCCCCAACTCGAACACTGTGCTCTTGTCCGCCAACCCGAACACTGTGCTCTTGTCCGCCAACCCGAACACTGTACCTCTGTCCCCAACCCGAACACTGTACTCCTGTCCACAACTCAAACACTGTGCTCCTGTCCCCATCCCGAAAACTGCGCTCCTGTCCCACAACTCAAACACTGTGCTCTTGTCTGCATCCCAAACACTGTGCTCCTGTCCCCAACCCAAACACTGTGCTCTTGTCCGCATCCCGAACACTGTGCTCCTGTCCCCAACCCGAACACTGTGCTCTTGTCCGCCAACCCGAACACAGTGCTCCTGTCCCCAACCCAAACACTGTACTCCTGTCCACCAACCTGAACACTGTGCTCCTGTCCCCAACCCGAGCACTGTGCTCTTGTCCGCCAACCCGAACACTGTGCTCCAGTCCCCAACCCGAACACTGTACTCTTGTCCGCCAACCCGAACACTGTGCTCCTGTCCCAAACCCGATCACTGTGCCCCTGTCCCCAACCCGAACACTCTGCTCCTGTGCCCGACCCGAACACTGTGCTCCTGGCCCCAATCCGAACATTGTGCTCCTGTCCACAACCCGACAACTGTGCTCCTGTCCCCCAACACGAACACTATACTCCTGTCCCCTGCTCGAACACTGTGCTCCTGTCCCCCAACCCGAACACTGTGCTCCTGTCTCCCAACCCGAACACTGTGCTCCAGTCCCCCAACCCAAACACTGTGCTCCTGTCCCCCAACACAAACACTATACTTCTGTCCTCAACCCAACACTGTGCTCCTGTCCCCAACCCGAACACTGTACTTCTGTCCTTAACCCAAACACTGTGCTCCTGTCCCCAACCCGAACACTGTGTTCCAGTCCCCAACCCGAACAATGTGCTCCTGTCCCCAACCCGAACACTGTTTTCCTGTCTCAATCCCGAACACTGTGCTACTGTCCCCCACCCGAACCCTGTGCTCTTGTCCCCCAACCCGAACACTGTACTCCTGTCCACAACTCAAACACTGTGCTCCTGTCCCCATCCCGAAAACTGCGCTCCTATCCCACAACTCAAACACTGTGCTCTTGTCTGCATCCCGAACACTGTGCTCCTGTCCACAACTCAAACACTGTGCTCCTGTCCCCAACCCAAAAACTGTACTCCTGTCCACCAACCTGAACACTGTGCTCCTGTCCCCCAACCCGAACACTGTGCTCCTGTCCCCCAACCCGAACACTGTGCTCTTGTCCGCCAACCCGAACACTGTACCTCTGTCCCCAACCCGAACACTGTACTCCTGTCCACAACTCAAACACTGTGCTCCTGTCCCCATCCCGAAAACTGCGCTCCTGTCCCACAACTCAAACACTGTGCTCTTGTCTGCATCCCAAACACTGTGCTCCTGTCCACAACTCAAACACTGTGCTCCTGTCCCCAACCCAAAAACTGTACTCCTGTCCACCAACCTGAACACTGTGCTCCTGTCCCCCAACCCGAACACTGTGCTCCTGTCTCCCAACCCGAACACTGTGCTCCAGTCCCCCAACCCAAACACTGTGCTCCTGTCCCCCAACACAAACACTATACTTCTGTCCTCAACCCAACACTGTGCTCCTGTCCCCAACCCGAACACTGTACTTCTGTCCTTAACCCAAACACTGTGCTCCTGTCCCCAACCCGAACACTGTGTTCCAGTCCCCAACCCGAACAATGTGCTCCTGTCCCCAACCCGAACACTGTTTTCCTGTCTCAATCCCGAACACTGTGCTACTGTCCCCCACCCGAACCCTGTGCTCTTGTCCCCCAACCTGAACACTGTACTCCTGTCCACAACTCAAACACTGTGCTCCTGTCCCCATCCCGAAAACTGCGCTCCTATCCCACAACTCAAACACTGTGCTCTTGTCTGCATCCCGAACACTGTGCTCCTGTCCACAACTCAAACACTGTGCTCCTGTCCCCAACCCAAAAACTGTACTCCTGTCCACCAACCTGAACACTGTGCTCCTGTCCCCCAACCCGAACACTGTGCTCCTGTCCCCCAACCCGAACACTGTGCTCTTGTCCGCCAACCCGAACACTGTACCTCTGTCCCCAACCCGAACACTGTACTCCTGTCCACAACTCAAACACTGTGCTCCTGTCCCCATCCCGAAAACTGCGCTCCTGTCCCACAACTCAAACACTGTGCTCTTGTCTGCATCCCAAACACTGTGCTCCTGTCCACAACTCAAACACTGTGCTCCTGTCCCCAACCCAAAAACTGTACTCCTGTCCACCAACCTGAACACTGTGCTCCTGTCCCCCAACCCGAACACTGTGCGCCTGTCCCCCAACCCGAACACTGTGCTCTTGTCCGCCAACCCAAACACTGTACCTCTGTCCCCAACCCGAACACTGTGCTCCTATCCCAAACCCGATCACTGTGCCCCTGTCCCCAACCCGAACACTGTACTCCTATCCATAACCCGAACACTGTGCTCCTGTCCCCAACCCGACAACTGTGCTCCTGTCCCCCAACACGAACACTATACTCCTGTCCCCTGCTCGAACACTGTGCTCCTGTCCCCCAACCCGAACACTGTGCTCCTTTCCCCAACCCAAACACTGTGCTCTTGTCCGCCAACCCGAACACTGTGCTCCTGTCCCCAACCTGAACACTGTGCTCCTATCCCAAACCCGATCACTGTGCCCCTGTCCCCAACCCGAACACTGTACTCCTATCCATAACCCGAACACTCTGCTCCTGTCCGCCAACCCGGACACTGTGCCCCTGTCCACAACCCGAACACTCTGCTCCTGTGCCCGACCCGAACACTGTGCTCCTGGCCCCAATCGGAACATTGTGCTCCTGTCCCCAACCCGACAACTGTGCTCCCGTCCCCCAACATGAACACTATACTCCTGTCCCCTGCTCGAACACTGTGCTCCTGTCCCCCAACCCGAACACTGTGCTCCTGTCCCCCAACTTGAACACACTGCTCCTGTCCCAAACCCAAACACTGTACACCAGGCCACAACCCGAACACTGTGCTCCTGTCCTCAAACCGAACACTGTGCTCCTGTCCCCCAACCCGAACACACTGCTCCTGTCCCAAACCCAAACACTGTACACCAGGCCACAACCCGAACACTGCGCTCCTGTCCCCCAACCCGAATACTGTGCTCCTGTCCTCAAACCGACTACTATGCTCCAGTCCCTCAACCCAAACACTGTCCTACTTTCGCCAACCCGAACAGTGTGCTTCTGTCCCCCAACCCGAACACTGTGCTCCTGTCCTCCAACCCGAACACTGTACTTCTGTCCTCAACCCAAACACTATGGTCCTGTCCCCAACCCAAACACTGTGCTCCTGTCCCCCAACCCGAACGCTGTACTCCTGTCCCCGACCCGAACACTGTACTTCTGTCCTCAAACCAAACACTGTGCTCCTGTCCCCAAGCCAAAAACTGTGCTCCTGTACCCTAACCCGAACACTGTGCTCCTGTCCCCAAACCCATTCACTGTGGTCCTGTCCCACAACCAAAACACTCTGCTCCTGTCCTTAACCTGAACACTGTGCTCCTGTCTCCCAACCCGAACACTGTACTCCTATCCATAACCCGAACACTGTGCTCCTGTCCACAACCCGAACACTCTGCTCCTGTGCCCGACCCGAACACTGTACTCCTGTCCTTAACCCGAACACTGTGCTCCTATCCCAAACCCGATCACTGTGCCCCTGTCCCCAACCCGAACACTGTGCTCCTGTCCCCCAACCCGGACACTGTGCTCCTGTTCCCCAACCCGAACATTGTGCTCCTGTACGCAACCAGAACACTGTGCCCCTGTCCCCAACCAGAACACTGTGCCCCTGTCCCCAACCAGAACACTGTACTCCTGTCCACAACTCAAACACTGTGCTCCTGACCCCCACCCGAACCCAGTGCTTGTGTCCCCCAACCCAAACACTGTGCCCCTACCCTAACCTGCACACTGTGCTCCTGTCTCCAACCCGAACAATGTGCTCCTGTCTCCCAACCCGAACACTGTGCTCCTGTCAACAACCCGAACACTGTGCTCCTGTCCCCAACCCAAAAACCGTGCTCATTTACCCCAACCCGAACACTGTGCTCCTGTCCCCGACCCGAACACTGTGCTCCTGTACCCCAACCCGAACACATAGCTCCTGTCCCCGACCCGAACACTGTGCCTCTGAACCCTACCTGAACACTGTGCTCCTGTCCCCCAACCGACCACTGTGCCCCTGTCCCCAACCCGAACCCTGTGCTTCTGTCCCCCAACCCGATCAGTGTGCTCGGATCCCTAACCCGAACACTGTGCTCCTGTCCCCAAACCCATTCACTGTGGTCCTGTCCCACAACCCGAACACTCTGCTCCTGTCCTTAACCCGAACACTGTACTTCTGTCCTCAACCCAAACACTGTGCTCCTGTCCCCAACCCGAACACTGTGCTCCTGTCCCACAACTCAAACACTGTGCTCTTGTCTGCCAACCCGAACACAGTGCTCCTGTCCCCAACCCGAACACTGTGCTCCTGTCCCCAACCCGAACACTGTGCTCCTGTCCCCCAACCCGAACACTGTGCTCCTGTCCCCAACCCGAACACTGTGCTCCTGTCCCGAACCCGAACACTGTGCTCCTGTCCCGAACCCGAACACTGTGCTCCTGTCCTCAACCCGAACACTGCGCTCCTTACCCCCACCCGAACTCTGTGCTCTTGACCCCCAACCCGAACACTGTGCTCCTGTCCCCCAACTCGAACACTGTACTCCTGTCCACAATTCAAACACTGTGCTCCTGTCCCCATCCCGAACATTGTGCTCCTATCCCAAACCCGATCGCTGTGCCCCTGTCCCCAACCCGAACACTGTGCTCCTATCCATAACCCGAACACTGTACTCCTGTCCCCCAACCCGGACACTGTGCCCCTGTCGACAACCCGAAAACTCTGCTCCTGTGCCCAACCCGAACACTGTGCTCCTTGCCCCAATCTGAACATTGTGCTCCTGTCCCCAACCCGACAACTGTGCACCTGTCCCCCAACATGCACAGTATACTCCTGTTCCCTACTCGAACACTGTGCTCCTGTCCTCAACCCGAACACTGTACTCCTATCCATAACCCGAACACTGTGCTCCTGTCCCAAACCCGATCACTGTGCCCCTGTCCCCAACCCGAACACTGTACTCCTATCCATAACCCGAACACTGTGCTCCAGTCCACAACCCGAACACTCTGCTCCTGTGCCCGACCCGAACACTGTGCTCCTGTCCCACAACTCAAACACTGTGCTCCTGTCCCCAACCCAAACACTGTGCTCTTGTCCGCATCCCGAACACTGTACTCCGGTCCCCCAACCCGAACACTGTGCCCCTGTCCACAACCCGAACATTCTGCTCCTGTGCCCGACCCGAACACTGTGCTCCTGTCCCCAACCCGAACACTGTGCTCCTGTCCCCAACCCGAACACTGTGCTCCTGTCCCCAGCCCGAACACTGTGCTCCTGTCCCCCAACCCGAACACAGTGCTCCTGTCCCCAGCCCGAACACTGTGCTCCTGTCCCCCAACCCGAACACAGTGCTCCTGTCCCCAGCCCGAACACTGTGCTCCTGTCCCCCAACCCGAACACTGTGCTCCTGTCCCCCAACCCGAACACTGTGCTCCTGTCCCCCAACCCGAACATTCTGCTCCTGTCCCAAACCCAAACACTGTACACCAGTCCACAACCCAAAAACTGTTCTCCTGTCTCCCAACCCGAACACTGCGCTCATGTCCCCCAACCCGAATACTGTGCTCCTGTCCCCCAAGCCAAACATTGTGCTCCTGTCCCCCAACCCGAACACTGTGCTCCTGTTCCCCAACCCGAACATTGTGCTCCTGTACGCAACCAGAACACTGTGCCCCTGTCCCCAACCAGAACACTGTACTCCTGTCCACAACTCAAACACTGTGCTCCTGACCCCCACCCGAACCCAATGCTTGTGTCCCCCAACCCAAACACTGTGCCCCTACCCTAACCTGCACACTGTGCTCCTGTCTCCAACCCGAACAATGTGCTCCTGTCTCCCAACCCGAACACTGTGCTCCTGTCCCCATCCCGAACACTGTGCTCCTGTCAACAACCCGAACACTGTGCTCCTGTCCCCAACCCAAAAACCGTGCTCATTTACCCCAACCCGAACACTGTGCTCCTGTCCCCGACCCGAACACTGTGCTCCTGTACCCCAACCCGAACACATAGCTCCTGTCCCCGACCCGAACACTGTGCCTCTGAACCCTACCTGAACACTGTGCTCCTGTCCCCAACCGACCACTGTGCCCCTGTCCCCAACCCGAACCCTGTGCTTCTGTCCCCCAACCCGATCAGTGTGCTCGGATCCCTAACCCGAACACTGTGCTCCTGTCCCCAAACCCATTCACTGTGGTCCTGTCCCACAACCCGAACACTCTGCTCCTGTCCTTAACCCGAACACTGTACTTCTGTCCTCAACCCAAACACTGTGCTCCTGTCCCCAACCCGAACACTGTGCTCCTGTCCCACAACTCAAACACTGTGCTCTTGTCTGCCAACCCGAACACAGTGCTCCTGTCCCCAACCCGAACACTGGGCTCCTGTCCCCAACCCGAACACTGTGCTCCTGTCCCCCAACCCGAACACTGTGCTCCTGTCCCCAACCCGAACACTGTGCTCCTGTCCCCAACCCGATCGCTGTGCCCCTGTCCCCAACCCGAACACTGTACTCCTATCCATAACCCGAACACTGTACTCCTGTCCCCCAACCCGGACACTGTGCCCCTGTCGACAACCCGAAAACTCTGCTCCTGTGCCCAACCCGAACACTGTGCTCCTTGCCCCAATCTGAACATTGTGCTCCTGTCCCCAACCCGACAACTGTGCACCTGTCCCCCAACACGCACAGTATACTCCTGTTCCCTACTCGAACACTGTGCTCCTGTCCTCAACCCGAACACTGTACTCCTATCCATAACCCGAACACTGTGCTCCTGTCCCAAACCCGATCACTGTGCCCCTGTCCCCAACCCGAACACTGTGCTCTTGTCCGCCAACCCGAACACTGTGCTCCTGTCCCAAACCCGATCACCGTGCCCCTGTCCCCAACCCGAACACTGTACTCCTATCCATAACCCGAACACTGTACTCCAGTCCACAACCCGAACACTCTGCTCCTGTGCCCGACCCGAACACTGTGCTCCTGTCCCACTACTCAAACACTGTGCTCCTGTCCCCAACCCAAACACTGTGCTCTTGTCCGCATCCCGAACACTGTACTCCTGTCCACCAACCTGAACACTGTCCTCCGGTCCCCCAACCCGAACACTGTGCTCCTGTCCCCAACCCGGACACTGTGCCCCTGTCCACAACCCGAACATTCTGCTCCTGTGCCCGACCCGAACACTGTGCTCCTGTCCCCAACCCGAACACTGTGCTCCTGTCCCCAACCCGAACACTGTGCTCCTATCCCAAAACTCAAACACTGTGGTCTTGTCCGCCATCCCGAACACTGTGCTCCTGTCCCCAACCCAAACACTGTGCTCTTGTCCGCATCCCGAACACTGTGCTCCTGTCCACAACTCAAACACTGTGCTCCTGTCCCCAACCCAAACACTGTACTCCTGTCCACCAACCTGAACACTGTGCTCCTGTCCCCAACCCGAACACTGTGCTCTTGTCCGCCAACCCGAACACTGTGCTCCTGTCCCAAACCCAATCACTGTGCCCCTGTCCCCAACCCGAACACTCTGCTCTTGTCCGCCAACCCGAACACTGTGCTCCTGTCCCAAACCCGATCACCGTGCCCCTGTCCCCAACCCGAACACTGTACTCCTATCCATAACCCGAACACTGTGCTCCTGTCCACAACCCGAACACTCTGCTCCTGTGCCCGAACACTGTGCTCCTGGCCCCAATCGGAACATTGTGCTCCTGTCCCCGACCCGAACACTGTGCTCCTGTCCCCGACCCGAACACTGTGCTCCTGTACCCCAACCCGAACACTGTGCTCCTGTCCCCGACCCGAACACTGTGCTCCTGTACCCCAACCCGAACACTGTGCTCCTGTCCCCGACCCGAACACTGTGCTCCTGTACCCCAACCCGAACACATAGCTCCTGTCCCCGACCCGAACACTGTGCCTCTGAACCCTACCTGAACACTGTGCTCCTGTCCCCCAACCGACCACTGTGCCCCTGTCCCCAACCCGAACCCTGTGCTTCTCTCCCCCAACACGATCAGTGTGCTCGGATCCCTAACCCGAACACTGTGCTCCTGTCCCCAAACCCATTCACTGTGGTCCTGTCCCACAACCCGAACACTCTGCTCCTGTCCTTAACCTGAACACTATGCTCCTGTCTCCCAACCCGAACACTGTACTTCTGTCCTCAACCCAAACACTGTGCTCCTGTCCCACAACTCAAACACTGTGCTCCTGTCCCCAACCCAAACACTGTGCTCTTGTCTTCCAACCCGAACACAGTGCTCCTGTCCCCAACCCGAACACTGTGCTCCTGTCCCCAACCCGAACACTGTGCTCCTGTCCCCCAACCCGAACACTGTGCTCCTGTCCCCAACCCAAACACTGTGCTCCTGTCCCCCAACCCGAACACTGTACTTCTGTCCTGAACCCGAACACTGTGCTCCTGTACCCCAACCCGAACACTGTGCTCCTGTCCCCAACCCAAACACTGTGCTCCTGTCCCCCAACCCGAACACTGTACTTCTGTCCTGAACCCGAACACTGTGCTCCTGTCCCCGACCCGAACACTGTGCTCCTGTACCCCAACCCGAACACTGTGCTCCTGTCCCCGACCCGAACACTGTGCTCCTGTACCCCAACCCGAACACTGTGCTCCTGTCCCCGACCCGAACACTGTGCTCCTGTACCCCAACCCGAACACATAGCTCCTGTCCCCGACCCGAACACTGTGCCTCTGAACCCTACCTGAACACTGTGCTCCTGTCCCCCAACCGACCACTGTGTCCCTGTCCCCAACCCGAACCCTGTGCTTCTCTCCCCCAACACGATCAGTGTGCTCGGATCCCTAACCCGAACACTGTGCTCCTGTCCCCAAACCCATTCACTGTGGTCCTGTCCCACAACCCGAACACTCTGCTCCTGTCCTTAACCTGAACACTATGCTCCTGTCTCCCAACCCGAACACTGTACTTCTGTCCTCAACCCAAACACTGTGCTCCTGTCCCACAACTCAAACACTGTGCTCCTGTCCCCAACCCAAACACTGTGCTCTTGTCTTCCAACCCGAACACAGTGCTCCTGTCCCCAACCCGAACACTGTGCTCCTGTCCCCAACCCGAACACAGTGCTCCTGTCCCCAACCCGAACACTGTGCTCCTGTCCCCAACCCGAACACTGTGCTCCTGTCCACAACCCGAACACTGTGCTCCTGTCCCGAACCCGAACACTGTGCTCCTGTCCTCAACCCGAACACTGCGCTCCTTACCCCCACCCGAACCCTGTGCTCTTGACCCCCAACCCGAACACTGTGCTCCTGTCCCCCAATTCGAACACTGTACTCCTGTCCACAATTCAAACACAGTGCTCCTGTCCCCATCCCGAACACTGTGCTCCTATCCCAAACCCGATCACTGTGCCCCTGTCCCCAACCCGAACTCTGTACTCCTATCAATAACCCGAACACTGTGCTCCTGTCCCCCAAACCGGACACTGTGCCCCTGTCGACAACCCGAAAACTCTGCTCCTGTGCCCAACCCGAACACTGTGCTCCTTGCCCCAATCTGAACATTGTGCTCCTGTCCCCAACCCGACAACTGTGCACCTGTCCCCCAACTCGAACACTGTACTCCTGTTCCCTACTCGAACACTGTGCCCCTGTCTCCCAACCCGAACACTGTACTCCTATCCATAACCCGAACACTGTGCTCCTGACCCCAACCCGGACACTGTGCCTCTGTCCACAACCCGAACACTCTGCTCCTGTGCCCGACCCGAACACTGTGCTCCTGTCCCCAACCCGAACACTGTGCTCCTGTCCCCAACCCGAACACTGTGCTCCTGTCCCCAACCCGAACACTGTGCTCCTGTCCACAACTCAAACACTGTGCTCCTGTCCCCAACCCAAACACTGTACTCCTGTCCACCAACCTGAACACTTTGCTCCTGTCCCCAACCCGAACACTGTGCTCTTGTCCGCCAACCCGAACACTATGCTCCTGTCCCAAACACGGTCACTGTGCCCATGTCCCCAACCCGAACACTGTGCTCTTGTCCTCCAACCCGAACACTGTGCTCCTGTCCCAAACCCGATCACCGTGCCCCTGTCCCCAACCCGAACACTGTACTCCTATCCATAACCCAAACACTGTGCTCCTGTACCCCAACCCGAACACGGTGCCCCTGTCCACAACCCGAACACTCTGCTCCTGTGCCCAACCCGAACACTGTGCTCCTGTCCCACAACTCAAACACTGTGCTCCTTTCCCCAACCCAAACAATGTGCTCTTGTCCGCATCCCGAACACTGTGCTCCTGTCCACAACTCAAACACTGTGCTCCTGTCCCCAACCCAAAAACTGTACTCCTGTCCACCAACCCGAACACTGTGGTCCTGTCCCCCAACCCGAACACTGTGCTCCTGTCCCCCAACCCGAACACTGTGCTCCTGTCTCCCAGCCCAAACACTGTGCCCCTGTCCCCAACCCGAACACTGTGCTCCTGTCCCCGACCCGAACACTGTGCTCCTGGCCCCAATCCGAACATTGTGCTCCTGTCCCCAACCCGACAACTGTGCTCCCGTCCCCCAACACGAACACTATACTCCTGTCCCCTGCTCGAACACTGTGCTCCTGTCCCCCAACCCGAACACTGTGCTCCTGTCTCCAACCCGAACACTGTGCTCCTGTCCCCCAACCCGAACACTATACTCCTGTCCTCTGCTCGAACACTGTGCTCCTGTCCCCCAACCCGAACACTGTGCTCCTGTCTCCCAACCCGAACACTGTGCTCCAGTCCCCCAACCCGAACACACTGCTCCTGTCCCAAACCCAAAC
The DNA here is from genome assembly GCF_037043375.1 of Chiloscyllium plagiosum. NCBI lineage: Eukaryota > Metazoa > Chordata > Chondrichthyes > Orectolobiformes > Hemiscylliidae > Chiloscyllium > Chiloscyllium plagiosum. The sequence goes on from NW_028270143.1 coordinate 88,773,531, forward strand.
ACTGTACACCAGGCCACAACCCGAACACTGTGCTCCTGTCTCCCAACCCGAACACTGTGCCCCTGTCCCCCACCCAAACACTGTACTTCTGTCCCTAACCCGGACACTATGCCCCAGTCCACAACCCGAACACTGTGCCCCTGTCCCCAACCCGAACACTGTGCCCCTGTCCCCAACCCGAACACTGTGCTCCTGTCCCTAACCCGAATACTGTGCTCCTGTCTCCCAACCCGAACACTGTGCCCCTGTCCCCAACCCGAACACTGTACTCCTGTCCCTAACCCGAATACTGTGCTCCTGTCTCCCAACCCGAACACTGTGCCCCTGTCCCCAACCCGAACACTGTGCTCCTGTCCCCCAACCCGAACACTGTGCCCCTGTCCCCAACCTGAACACTGTGCTCCTGTCCCCCAACCCGAACACTGTGCCCCTGTCCCCCAACCCGAATACTGTGCTCCTGTCCCCCAACCCGAACACTGCGCTCCTGTCCCCCAACCCGAATACTGTGCTCCTGTCCCCCAACCCGAACACTGTACTCCTGTCCCCCAACCCGAACACTGCGCTCCTGTCCCCCAACCCGAATACTGTGCTCCTGTCCCCCAACCCGAACACTGTACTCCTGTCCCCTGCTCGAACACTGTGCTCCTGTCCCCCAACCCGAACACTGTGCTCCTGTCTCCCAACCCGAACACTGTGCTCCAGTCCCCCAACCCGAACACACTGCTCCTGTCCCAAACCCAAACACTGTACACCAGGCCACAACCCGAACACTGTGCCCCTGTCCCCAACCCGAACACTGTGCCCCTGTCCCCAACCCGAACACTGTACTCCTGTCCCTAACCCGAATACTGTGCTCCTGTCTCCCAACCCGAACACTGTGCCCCTGTCCCCAACCCGAACACTGTGCTCCTGTCCCCCAACCCGAACACTGTGCCCCTGTCCCCAACCTGAACACTGTGCTCCTGTCCCCCAACCCGAACACTGTGCCCCTGTCCCCCAACCCGAATACTGTGCTCCTGTCCCCCAACCCGAACACTGCGCTCCTGTCCCCCAACCCGAATACTGTGCTCCTGTCCCCCAACCCGAACACTGTACTCCTGTCCCCCAACCCGAACACTGTGCTCCTGTCCCCCAACCCGAATACTGTACTCCTGTCCTCCAACCCGAACACTGTGCTTCTATCCTCAAAACAGACTACAATGCTCCAGTCCCCCAACCCAAACACTGTCCTACTTTCGCCAACCCGAACAGTGTGCTCCTTTCTCCCAACCCGAACACTATGCTCCTGTCCCCCAACCGGAACACTGTGCTCCTGTCCCCCAACCCGAACACTATACTCCTGTCCCCTGATCGAACACTGTGCTCCTGTCCCCCAACCCGAACACTGTGCTCCTGTCTCCCAACCCGAACGCTGTGCTCCTGTCCCCCAACCCGAACACACTGCTCCTGTCCCAAACCCAAACACTGTACACCAGGCCACAACCCGAACACTGTGCTCCTGTCTCCCAACCCGAACACTGTGCCCCTGTCCCCCACCCGAACACTGTACTTCTGTCCCTAACCCGGACACTGTGCCCCAGTCCACAACCCGAACACTGTGCCCCTGTCCCCAACCCGAACACTGTGCCCCTGTCCCCAACCCGAACACTGTACTTCTGTCCCTAACCCGGACACTGTGCCCCAGTCCACAACCCGAACACTGTACTCCTGTCCCCAACCCGAACACTGTGCTCCTGTCCCTAACCCGAACACTGTGCTCCTGTCTCCCAACCCGAACACTGTGCCCCTGTCCCCAACCCGAACACTGTGCTCCTGTCCCCCAACCCGAACACTGTGCCCCTGTGCCCAACCTGAATACTGTGCTCCTGTCCCCCAACCCGAACACTGTGCCCCGTCCCCCAACCCGAATACTGTGCTCCTGTCCCCCAACCCGAACACTGCGCTCCTGTCCCCCAACCCGAATACTGTGCTCCTGTCCCCCAACCCGAACACTGTACTCCTGTCCCCCAACCCGAACACTGTGCTCCTGTCCCCCAACCCGAATACTGTGCTCCTATCCTCAAACCGACTACAATGCTCCAGTCCCCCAACCCAAACACTGTCCTACTTTCGCCAACCCGAACAGTGTGCTTCTGTCTCCCAACCCGAACACTGTGCCACTGTCCTCCAACCCGAACACTGTACTTCTGTCCTGAACCCAAACACTGTGCTCCTGTCCCCAACCCAAACACTGTGCTCCTGTACCCCAACACGAACACTATACTTCTGTCCTCAACCCAAACACTGTGCTCCTGTCCCCCAACCCGAACACTGTGCTCCTGTCCCCCAACCCGAACACTGTGCTCCTGTCTCGCAGCCCAAACACTGCGCTCCTTTCTCCCAACCCGAACACTATGCTCCTGTCCCCCAACCGGAACACTGTGCTCCTGTCCCCCAACCCGAACACTACTCCTGTCCTCAAACCGAACATTATGCCTTTGAAACCTACCCGAACACTGTGCTCCTGTCCCCAACCCGATCACTGTGCTCCTGTCCCCAACCCAAACACTGTACTCCTGTCCACAACCCAAACACTGCGCTTATGTCCCCCAACCAGAACACTGTGCTCCTGTACCCAACCCAAACACTGCACCTGTACCCAACCCAAACACTTGTGCTCCTTACCCCCACCCGAACACTGTGCTCCTGTCCCCCAACCCGGACACAGTGCCCCTGTCCCCAACCAGAACACTGTGCCCCATCCCCATCCCGAACACTGTGCCCCTGTCCCCCAACACGAACACTGTGCTCCTGTCCACAACCCGAACACTGTGCTCCTGTCCACAACCTGAACACTGTGCTACTGTCCCCAATCCCGAACACTGTGCTCCTGTCCCTCAACCCGAACACTGTGCCCCTGTTCCCCAACACGAACACTGTGCTCCTGTCCCTCAACCCGAACACTGTGCTCCTGTCCACAACCCGAACACTGTGCTCCTGTCCCCAACACGAACACTGTGCCCCTGTCTCCCAACCCGAACACTGTGCTCCTGTCTCCCAACCCGAACACTGTGCGCCTGTCCCCCAACCCGAACACTGTGCTCCTGTCCCCCAACCCGAACTCTGTACTCATGTCCCTAACCCGAACACTGTGCTCCTGTCCCCCAACACGAACGCTGTGCCCCTGTCCACAACCCGAACGCTGTGCTCCTGTCTCCCAACCCGAACACTGTGCTCCTGTCTCCCAACCCGAACACTGTGCCCCTGTCCCCCACCCGAACACTGTACTTCTGTCCCTAACCCGGACACTGTGCCCCAGTCCACAACCCGAACACTGTGCCCCTGTCCCCAACCCGAACACTGTGCCCCTGTCTCCAACCCGAACACTGTACTCCTGTCCCTAACCCGAACACTGTGCTCCTGTCCCCAACCCGAACACTGTGCTCCTGTCCCCCAACCCGAACACTGTGCCCCTGTCCCCAACCTGAACACTGTGCTCCTGTCCCCAACCCGAACACTGTGCCCCTGTCCCTAACCCAAACACTGTGCTCCTGTCCCTCAACCCGAACACTGTGCCCCTGTCCCCAACCCGAACACTGTACTTCTGTCCCTAACCCGGACACTGTGCCCCTGTCCCCCAACCCGGACACTGTGCCCCTGTCCACAACCCGAACACTGTGCTCCTGTTCCCAAACCCGAACACTGTGCTCCTGTTCCCCATCCCGAACACTGTGTTCCTGTCCCCAACCCGAACACTGTGCTCCTGTCCCCAACCCGAACCCTGTGCTCCTGTCCCCCACCCGAACCCTGTGCTCCTGTCCCCCAACCCGAACACTGTACTCCTGCCCACAACTCAAACATTGTGCTCCTGTCCCCAACCCAAACACTGTGCTCCTGTCCCCAACCCGAACACTGTGCCCCTGTCTCCCAACCCAAACACTGTGCTCCTGTCCCCAACCCGAACACTGTGCTCCTGTCCCCATCTCGAACACTGTGCTCCTATCCCACAACTCAAACACTGTGCTCTTGTCCGCATCCCGAACACTGTACTCCTGTCCACCAACCTGAACACTGTGCTCCTGTCCCCAACCCGAACACTGTACTTCTGTCCTGAACCCAAACACTGTGCTCCTGTCCGCAACCCAAACACTGTGCTCCTGTCCCCAACCCGAACACTGTGCTCCTGTCCCCAACCCAAACACTGTGCTCCTGTCCCCGACCCGAACACTGTGCTCCTGTCCCTAACCCAAACACTGTGCTCCTGTACCCCAACCCGAACACTGTGCCCCTGTCCCCGACCCGAACACTGTGCACCTGTCCCCCAACCCGAACACATGGCTCCTGTCCCCGACCCGAACACTGTGCCTCTGAACCCTACCCGAACACTGTGCTCCTGTCCCGCAACTGACCACTGTGCCCCTGTCCCCAACCCGAACCCTGTGCTACTGTCCCCAAACCCATTCACTGTGGTCCTGTCCCACAACCCGAACACCCTGCTCCTGTCCTTAACCCGAACACTGTACTTCTGTCCTCAACCCAAACACTGTGCTCCTGTCCACAACCCGAACACTGTGCTCCTGTCCCCAACACGAACACTGTGCCCCTGTCTCCCAACCCGAACACTGTGCTCCTGTCTCCCAACCCGAACACTGTGCTCCTGTCCCCCAACCCGAACACTGTGCTCCTGTCCCCCAACCCGAACACTGTACTCATGTCCCTAACCCGAACACTGTGCTCCTGTCCCCCAACACGAACACTGTGCCCCTGTCCACAACCCGAACGCTGTGCTCCTGTCTCCCAACCCGAACACTGTGCTCCTGTCTCCCGACCCGAACACTGTGCCCCTGTCCCCCACCCGAACACTGTACTTCTGTCCCTAACCCGAACACTGTACCCCTGTCCCCAACCCGAACACTGTGCCCCTGTCCCCAACCCGAACACTGTACTCCTGTCCCTAACCCGAACACTGTGCTCCTGTCCCCAACCCGAACACTGTGCTCCTGTCCCCCAACCCGAACACTGTGCCCCTGTCCCCAACCTGAACACTGTGCTCCTGTCCCCAACCCGAACACTGTGCCCCTGTCCCCCACCCGAACACTGTACTTCTGTCCCTAACCCGGACACTGTGCCCCAGTCCACAACCCGAACACTGTGCCCCTGTCCCCAACCCGAACACTGTGCCCCTGTCCCAAACCCGAACACTGTGCTCCTGTTCCCCATCCCGAACACTGTGTTCCTGTCCCCAACCCGAACACTGTGCTCCTGTCCCCAACCCGAACCCTGTGCTCCTGTCCCCCACCCGAACCCTGTGCTCCTGTCCCCCAACCCGAACACTGTACTCCTGCCCACAACTCAAACACTGTGCTCCTGTTCCCATCCCGAACACTGCGCTCCTGTCCCACATCTCAAACACTGTGCTCCTGTCCCCAAACCAAACACTGTGCTCCTGTCCCCAACCCGAACACTGTGCCCCTGTCTCCCAACCCAAACACTGTGCTCCTGTCCCCAACCCGAACACTGTGCTCCTGTCCCCATCTCGAACACTGTGCTCCTATCCCACAACTCAAACACTGTGCTCTTGTCCGCATCCCGAACACTGTACTCCTGTCCGCAACCCAAACACTGTGCTCCTGTCCCCAACCCGAACACTGTGCTCCTGTCCCCAACCCAAACACTGTGCTCCTGTACCCCAACCCGAACACTGTGCTCCTGTCCCCGACCCGAACACTGTGCTCCTGTCCCTAACCCAAACACTGTGCTCCTGTACCCCAACCCGAACACTGTGCCCCTGTCCCCGACCCGAACACTGTGCACCTGTCCCCCAACCCGAACACTGTACTCCTGTCCCTAACCCGAACACTGTGCTCCTGTCCCCAACCCGAACACTGTGCTCCTGTCCCCCAACCCGAACACTGTGCTCCTGTCCCCAACCCGAACACTGTGCTCCTGTCCCCAACCCGAACACTGTGCCCCTGTCCCTAACCCGAACACTGTGCTCCTGTCCCTCAACCCGAACACTGTGCCCCTGTCCCCAACCCGAACACTGTGCTCCTGTCCCTAACCCGGACACTGTGCCCCTGTCTCCCAACCCGAACATTGTACTTCTGTCCCTAACCCGGACACTGTGCCCCTGTCCCCGACCCGAACACTGTGCACCTGTCCCCCAACCCGAACACATAGCTCCTGTCCCCGACCCGAACACTGTGCCTCTGAACCCTACCCGAACACTGTGCTCCTGTCCCCCAACTGACCACTGTGCCCCTGTCCCCAACCCGAACCCTGTGCTACTGTCCCCCAACCCGATCAGTGTGCTCGGATCCCTAACCCGAACCCTGTGCTACTGTCCCCAAACCCATTCACTGTGGTCCTGTCCCACACCCTGAACACTCTGCTCCTGTCCTCAACCCAAACACAGTGCTCCTTACCCCCACCCGAATCCTGTGATCCTGTCCCCCAACCCGAACACTGTGCTCCTGTCCCCAGCCCGAAAATTCTGCTCCTGTCCCAAACTCAAACACTGTACACCAGTCCACAACCCGAAAACTGTTCTCCTGTCTCCCAACCCGAACACTGTGCTCCTGTCCTCAAACTGAACACTGCGCTCATGTCCCCCAACCCGAATACTGTGCTCCTGTCCCCCAAGCCGAACACTGTGCTCCTTTCCCCAACCCGGTCACTGTGCTCCTGTCCCCCAACCCGAACATCGTTCTCTTGTACCCAACCCGAACACTGTGCTCCTGTTCCCTAACCCGAACACTGTGTTCCTGTCACCAACCCGAACACTATGCTCCTGTCACCAACCCGAACATTATGCTCCTGAAAACAACCGAAACACTTGTGTTCCTTACCCCCACCCGAACACTGTGCTCCTGTCCCCAACCCGAACACTGTGCTCCTCTCCCCCAACCCGAACATTCTCTCCTGTCCCAAACCCAAACACTGTACACCAGTCCACAACCCGAAAACTGTTCTCCTGTCTCCCAACCCGAACACTGTGCTCCTGTCCTTAAACTGAACACTGCGCTCATGTCCCCCAACCCGAATACTGTGCTCCTGTCCCCCAAGCCGAACACTGTGCTCCTGTTCCCCAACCCGAACACTGTGCTCCTGTCACCAACACGAACACTATGCTCCTGTAACCAACCCAAACACTTGTGCTCCTTACCCCCACCCGAACCCTGTGCTCCTGTCCCCCAACCTGGACACGGTGCCCCTGTCCCCAACCAGAACACTGTGCCCCGTCCCCATCCCGAACACTGTGCTCGTGTCCCACAACTCGAACACTGTACTCCTGTTCACAACTCAAACACTGTGCTTCTGTCCCCATCCCAAACACTGTACTCCTGTCCACCAACCTGAACACTGTGCTACTGTCCCCAAACCCGAACACTGTGCTCCTGTCCCTCAACCCGAACACTGTGCCCCTGTCCCCCAACACGAACACTGTACTCCTGTCCCTGACCCGAACACTGTGCTCCTGTCCCCCAACCCAAACACTGTGCTCCTGTACCCCAACAGAACACTGTGGTCCTGTCCCCAACCCGAACACTGTGCCCCTGTCTCCCAACCCAAACACTGTGCTCCTGTCCCCAACCCGAACACTGTGCTCCTGTCCCCAACCCAACAACTGTGCTCCTGTACCCCAACCCGAACACTGTGCTCCTGTCCCCGACCCGAACACTGTGCTCCTGTACCCCAACCCGAACACATAGCTCCTGTCCCCGACCCGAACACTGTGCCTCTGAACCCTACCCGAACACTGTGCTCCTGTCCCCCAACCGACCATTTTCCCCCTGTCACCAACCCGAACCCTGTGCTACTGTCCCCCAACCCGATCAGTGTGCTCGGATCCCTAACCCGAACACTGTGCTCCTGTCCCCAAACCCATTCACTGTGGTCCTGTCCCACACCCCGAACACTCTGCTCCTGTCCTTAACCTGTACACTGTGCTCCTGTCTCCCAACCCGAACACTGTACTTCTGTCCTCAACCCAAACACTGTGCTCCTGTCCCCAACCCGAACACTGTGCTCCTGTCCCCAACCCAAACACTGTGCTCCTGTCCCCAACCCGAACACTGTGCTCCTGTCCCCAACCCGAACACTGAGCTCCTGTCCCCAACCCAAACACTGTGCTCTTGTCCGCCAACACGAACACTGTGCTCCTGTCCCCAACCCAAACACTGTGCTCCTGTCCCCAACCCGAACACTGTGCTCCTGTCCCCCAACCCGAACACTGTGCTCCTGTCCCCAACCCGAACACTGTGCTCCTGTCCCCAACCCGAACACTGTGCTCCTGTCCTGAACCCGAACACTGTGCTCCTGTCCTCAGCCCGAACACTGGGCTCCTTACCCCCACCCGAACCCTGTGCTCTTGTCCCCCAACCCGAACACTGTGCTCCTGTCCCCCCACTCGAACACTGTACTACTGTCCACAATTCAAACACTGTGCTCCTGTCCCCATCCCGAACACTGTGCTCCTGTCCCCCAACCCGAACACTGTGCTCCTGTCCCCAACCCGAACACTGTGCTCCTATCCCAAACCCGATCACTGTGCCCCGTCCCCAACCCGAACACTGTACTCCTATTCATAACCCGAACACTGTGCTCCTGTCCCCAACCCGAACACTGTGCTCCTATCCCACAACTCAAACACTGTGCTCCTGTCCCCCAACCCGAACACTGTGCTCCTGTCCCCAACCCAAACACTGTGCTCCTGTCCCCAACCCGAACACTGTACTCCTGTCCTCAACCCGAACACTGTGCTCCTGTCCCCAACCCGAACACTGTACTCCTGTCCTCAACCCGAACACTGTGCTCCTGTCCCCAACCCGAACAATGTGCTCTTGTCCGCCAACCCGAACACTGTGCTCCTGTCCCCAACCCGAACACTGTACTTCTGTCCTGAACCCAAACACTGTGCTCCTGTCCCCAACCCGAACACTGTGCTCCTGTCCCCGACCCGAACACTTTGCTCCTGTCCCCAACCCAAACACTGTGCTCCTGTACCCCAACCCGAACACTGTACTCCTGTCCCTGACCCGAACACTGTGCTCCTGTCCCCCAACCCAAACACTGTGCTCCTGTACCCCCACCCGAACCCTGTGCTCCTGTCCCCCAACCTGGACACGGTGTCCCTGTCCCCAACCAGAACACTGTGCCCCGTCCCCATCCCGAACACTGTGCTCGTGTCCCACAACTCGAACACTGTACTCCTGTCCACAACTCAAACACTGTGCTTCTGTCCCCATCCCAAACACTGTACTCCTGTCCACCAACCTGAACACTGTGCTACTGTCCCCAAACCCGAACACTGTGCTCCTGTCCCTCAACCCGAACACTGTGCCCCTGTCCCCCAACACGAACACTGTACTCCTGTCCCTGACCCGAACACTGTGCTCCTGTCCCCCAACCCAAACACTGTGCTCCTGTACCCCAACCAGAACACTGTGCTCCTGTCCCTCAACCCGAACACTGTGCCCCTGTCTCCCAACCCAAACACTGTGCTCCTGTCCCCAACCCGAACACTGTGCTCCTGTCCCCAACCCAACAACTGTGCTCCTGTACCCCAACCCGAACACTGTGCTCCTGTCCCCAACCCGATCACTGTGCTCCTGTACCCCAACCCGAACACTGTGCTCCTGTCCCCGACCCGAACACTGTGCTCCTGTCCCTCAACCCGAACACTGTGCTCCTGTCCCCCAACCCAAACACTGTGCTCCTGTACCCCAACAGAACACTGTGGTCCTGTCCCCAACCCGAACACTGTGCCCCTGTCTCCCAACCCAAACACTGTGCTCCTGTCCCCAACCCGAACACTGTGCTCCTGTCCCCAACCCAACAACTGTGCTCCTGTACCCCAACCCGAACACTGTGCTCCTGTCCCCGACCCGAACACTGTGCTCCTGTACCCCAACCCGAACACATAGCTCCTGTCCCCGACCCGAACACTGTGCCTCTGAACCCTACCCGAACACTGTGCTCCTGTCCCCCAACCGACCATTTTCCCCCTGTCACCAACCCGAACCCTGTGCTACTGTCCCCCAACCCGATCAGTGTGCTCGGATCCCTAACCCGAACACTGTGCTCCTGTCCCCAAACCCATTCACTGTGGTCCTGTCCCACACCCCGAACACTCTGCTCCTGTCCTTAACCTGTACACTGTGCTCCTGTCTCCCAACCCGAACACTGTACTTCTGTCCTCAACCCAAACACTGTGCTCCTGTCCCCAACCCGAACACTGTGCTCCTGTCCCCAACCCAAACACTGTGCTCCTGTCCCCAACCCGAACACTGTGCTCCTGTCCCCAACCCGAACACTGTGCTCCTGTCCCCAACCCAAACACTGTGCTCTTGTCCGCCAACACGAACACTGTGCTCCTGTCCCCAACCCAAACACTGTGCTCCTGTCCCCAACCCGAACACTGTGCTCCTGTCCCCCAACCCGAACACTGTGCTCCTGTCCCCAACCCGAACACTGTGCTCCTGTCCCCAACCCGAACACTGTGCTCCTCTCCCCCAACCCGAACATTCTCTCCTGTCCCAAACCCAAACACTGTACACCAGTCCACAACCCGAAAACTGTTCTCCTGTCTCCCAACCCGAACACTGTGCTCCTGTCCTTAAACTGAACACTGCGCTCATGTCCCCCAACCCGAATACTGTGCTCCTGTCCCCCAAGCCGAACACTGTGCTCCTGTTCCCCAACCCGAACACTGTGCTCCTGTCACCAACACGAACACTATGCTCCTGTAACCAACCCAAACACTTGTGCTCCTTACCCCCACCCGAACCCTGTGCTCCTGTCCCCCAACCTGGACACGGTGCCCCTGTCCCCAACCAGAACACTGTGCCCCGTCCCCATCCCGAACACTGTGCTCGTGTCCCACAACTCGAACACTGTACTCCTGTCCACAACTCAAACACTGTGCTTCTGTCCCCATCCCAAACACTGTACTCCTGTCCACCAACCTGAACACTGTGCTACTGTCCCCAAACCCGAACACTGTGCTCCTGTCCCTCAACCCGAACACTGTGCCCCTGTCCCCCAACACGAACACTGTACTCCTGTCCCTGACCCGAACACTGTGCTCCTGTCCCCCAACCCAAACACTGTGCTCCTGTACCCCAACAGAACACTGTGGTCCTGTCCCCAACCCGAACACTGTGCCCCTGTCTCCCAACCCAAACACTGTGCTCCTGTCCCCAACCCGAACACTGTGCTCCTGTCCCCAACCCAACAACTGTGCTCCTGTACCCCAAACCGAACACTGTGCTCCTGTCCCCGACCCGAACACTGTGCTCCTGTACCCCAACCCGAACACATAGCTCCTGTCCCCGACCCGAACACTGTGCCTCTGAACCCTACCCGAACACTGTGCTCCTGTCCCCCAACCGACCATTTTCCCCCTGTCACCAACCCGAACCCTGTGCTACTGTCCCCCAACCCGATCAGTGTGCTCGGATCCCTAACCCGAACACTGTGCTCCTGTCCCCAAACCCATTCACTGTGGTCCTGTCCCACACCCCGAACACTCTGCTCCTGTCCTTAACCTGTACACTGTGCTCCTGTCTCCCAACCCGAACACTGTACTTCTGTCCTCAACCCAAACACTGTGCTCCTGTCCCCAACCCGAACACTGTGCTCCTGTCCCCAACCCAAACACTGTGCTCCTGTCCCCAACCCGAACACTGTGCTCCTGTCCCCAACCCGAACACTGAGCTCCTGTCCCCAACCCAAACACTGTGCTCTTGTCCGCCAACACGAACACTGTGCTCCTGTCCCCAACCCAAACACTGTGCTCCTGTCCCCAACCCGAACACTGTGCTCCTGTCCCCCAACCCGAACACTGTGCTCCTGTCCCCAACCCGAACACTGTGCTCCTGTCCCCAACCCGAACACTGTGCTCCTGTCCTGAACCCGAACACTGTGCTCCTGTCCTCAGCCCGAACACTGGGCTCCTTACCCCCACCCGAACCCTGTGCTCTTGTCCCCCAACCCGAACACTGTGCTCCTGTCCCCCCACTCGAACACTGTACTACTGTCCACAATTCAAACACTGTGCTCCTGTCCCCATCCCGAACACTGTGCTCCTGTTCCCCAACCCGAACACTGTGCTCCTGTCCCCAACCCGAACACTGTGCTCCAATCCCAAACCCGATCACTGTGCCCCGTCCCCAACCCGAACACTGTACTCCTATTCATAACCCGAACACTGTGCTCCTGTCCCCAACCCGAACACTGTGCTCCTATCCCACAACTCAAACACTGTGCTCCTGTCCCCCAACCCGAACACTGTGCTCCTGTCCCCAACCCAAACACTGTGCTCCTGTCCCCAACCCGAACACTGTACTCCTGTCCTCAACCCGAACACTGTGCTCCTGTCCCCAACCCGAACACTGTACTCCTGTCCTCAACCCGAACACTGTGCTCCTGTCCCCAACCCGAACACTGTGCTCCTGTCCCCCAACCCGAACACTGTGCTCCTGTCCCCAACCCGAACACTGTGCTCCTATCCCAAACCCGATCACTGTGCCCCGTCCCCAACCCGAACACTGTACTCCTATTCATAACCCGAACACTGTGCTCCTGTCCCCAACCCGAACACTGTGCTCCTGTCCCCAACCCGAACACTGTGCTCCTATCCCAAACCCGATCACTGTGCCCCGTCCCCAACCCGAACACTGTACTCCTATTCATAACCCGAACACTGTGCTCCTGTCCCCAACCCGAACACTGTGCTCCTATCCCACAACTCAAACACTGTGCTCCTGTCCCCCAACCCGAACACTGTGCTCCTGTCCCCAACCCAAACACTGTGCTCCTGTCCCCAACCCGAACACTGTGCTCCTGTCCCCAACCCGAACACTGTGCTCCTGTCCCCCAACCCGAACACTGTGCTCCTGTCCCCAACCCGAACACTGTGCTCCTGTCCCCAACCCGAACACTGTGCTCCTGTCCTGAACCCGAACACTGTGCTCCTGTCCTCAGCCCGAACACTGGGCTCCTTACCCCCACCCGAACCCTGTGCTCTTGTCCCCCAACCCGAACACTGTGCTCCTGCCCCCCCACTCGAACACTGTACTACTGTCCACAATTCAAACACTGTGCTCCTGTCCCCATCCCGAACACTGTGCTCCTGTCCCCCAACCCGAACACTGTGCTCCTGTCCCCAACCCGAACACTGTGCTCCTGTCCCCAACCCGAACACTGTACTCCTATTCATAACCCGAACACTGTGCTCCTGTCCCCAACCCGAACACTGTGCTCCTATCCCACAACTCAAACACTGTGCTCCTGTCCCCCAACCCAAACACTGTGCTCCTGTCCCCAACCCAAACACTGTGCTCCTGTCCCCAACCCGAACACTGTACTCCTGTCCTCAACCCGAACACTGTGCTCCTGTCCCCAACCCGAACACTGTACTCCTGTCCTCAACCCGAACACTGTGCTCCTGTCCCCAACCCGAACAATGTGCTCTTGTCCGCCAACCCGAACACTGTGCTCCTGTCCCCAACCCGAACACTGTACTTCTGTCCTGAACCCAAACACTGTGCTCCTGTCCCCAACCCGAACACTGTGCTCCTGTCCCCGACCCGAACACTTTGCTCCTGTCCCCAACCCAAACACTGTGCTCCTGTACCCCAACCCGAACACTGTACTCCTGTCCCTGACCCGAACACTGTGCTCCTGTCCCCCAACCCAAACACTGTGCTCCTGTACCCCCACCCGAACCCTGTGCTCCTGTCCCCCAACCTGGACACGGTGCCCCTGTCCCCAACCAGAACACTGTGCCCCGTCCCCATCCCGAACACTGTGCTCGTGTCCCACAACTCGAACACTGTACTCCTGTCCACAACTCAAACACTGTGCTTCTGTCCCCATCCCAAACACTGTACTCCTGTCCACCAACCTGAACACTGTGCTACTGTCCCCAAACCCGAACACTGTGCTCCTGTCCCTCAACCCGAACACTGTGCCCCTGTCCCCCAACACGAACACTGTACTCCTGTCCCTGACCCGAACACTGTGCTCCTGTCCCCCAACCCAAACACTGTGCTCCTGTACCCCAACAGAACACTGTGGTCCTGTCCCCAACCCGAACACTGTGCCCCTGTCTCCCAACCCAAACACTGTGCTCCTGTCCCCAACCCGAACACTGTGCTCCTGTCCCCAACCCAACAACTGTGCTCCTGTACCCCAACCCGAACACTGTGCTCCTGTCCCCGACCCGAACACTGTGCTCCTGTACCCCAACCCGAACACATAGCTCCTGTCCCCGACCCGAACACTGTGCCTCTGAACCCTACCCGAACACTGTGCTCCTGTCCCCCAACCGACCATTTTCCCCCTGTCACCAACCCGAACCCTGTGCTACTGTCCCCCAACCCGATCAGTGTGCTCGGATCCCTAACCGGAACACTGTGCTCCTGTCCCCAAACCCATTCACTGTGGTCCTGTCCCACACCCCGAACACTCTGCTCCTGTCCTTAACCTGTACACTGTGCTCCTGTCTCCCAACCCGAACACTGTACTTCTGTCCTCAACCCAAACACTGTGCTCCTGTCCCCAACCCGAACACTGTGCTCCTGTCCCCAACCCAAACACTGTGCTCCTGTCCCCAACCCGAACACTGTGCTCCTGTCCCCCAACCCGAACACTGTGCTCCTGTCCCCAACCCGAACACTGTGCTCCTGTCCCCAACCCGAACACTGTGCTCCTGTCCTGAACCCGAACACTGTGCTCCTGTCCTCAGCCCGAACACTGGGCTCCTTACCCCCACCCGAACCCTGTGCTCTTGTCCCCCAACCCGAACACTGTGCTCCTGTCCCCCCACTCGAACACTGTACTACTGTCCACAATTCAAACACTGTGCTCCTGTCCCCATCCCGAACACTGTGCTCCTGTCCCCCAACCCGAACACTGTGCTCCTGTCCCCAACCCGAACACTGTGCTCCTATCCCAAACCCGATCACTGTGCCCCGTCCCCAACCCGAACACTGTACTCCTATTCATAACCCGAACACTGTGCTCCTGTCCCCAACCCGAACACTGTGCTCCTATCCCACAACTCAAACACTGTGCTCCTGTCCCCCAACCCGAACACTGTCCTCCTGTCCCCAACCCGAACACTGTACTCCTGTCCTCAACCCGAACACTGTGCTCCTGTCCCCAACCCGAACACTGTACTCCTGTCCTCAACCCGAACACTGTGCTCCTGTCCCCAACCCGAACAATGTGCTCTTGTCCGCCAACCCGAACACTGTGCTCCTGTCCCCAACCCGAACACTGTACTTCTGTCCTGAACCCAAACACTGTACTCCTGTCCCTGACCCGAACACTGTGCTCCTGTCCCCCAACCCAAACACTGTGCTCCTGTACCCCCACCCGAACCCTGTGCTCCTGTCCCCCAACCTGGACACGGTGCCCCTGTCCCCAACCAGAACACTGTGCCCCGTCCCCATCCCGAACACTGTGCTCGTGTCCCACAACTCGAACACTGTACTCCTGTCCACAACTCAAACACTGTGCTTCTGTCCCCATCCCAAACACTGTACTCCTGTCCACCAACCTGAACACTGTGCTACTGTCCCCAAACCCGAACACTGTGCTCCTGTCCCTCAACCCGAACACTGTGCCCCTGTCCCCCAACACGAACACTGTACTCCTGTCCCTGACCCGAACACTGTGCTCCTGTCCCCCAACCCAAACACAGTGCTCCTGTACCCCAACAGAACACTGTGGTCCTGTCCCCAACCCGAACACTGTGCCCCTGTCTCCCAACCCAAACACTGTGCTCCTGTCCCCAACCCGAACACTGTGCTCCTGTCCCCAACCCAACAACTGTGCTCCTGTACCCCAACCCGAACACTGTGCTCCTGTCCCCGACCTGAACACTGTGCTCCTGTACCCCAACCCGAACACATAGCTCCTGTCCCCGACCCGAACACTGTGCCTCTGAACCCTACCCGAACACTGTGCTCCTGTCCCCCAACCGACCATTTTCCCCCTGTCACCAACCCGAACCCTGTGCTACTGTCCCCCAACCCGATCAGTGTGCTCGGATCCCTAACCGGAACACTGTGCTCCTGTCCCCAAACCCATTCACTGTGGTCCTGTCCCACACCCCGAACACTCTGCTCCTGTCCTTAACCTGTACACTGTGCTCCTGTCTCCCAACCCGAACACTGTACTTCTGTCCTCAACCCAAACACTGTGCTCCTGTCCCCAACCCGAACACTGTGCTCCTGTCCCCAACCCAAACACTGTGCTCCTGTCCCCAACCCGAACACTGTGCTCCTGTCCCCAACCCGAACACTGTGCTCCTGTCCCCAACCCAAACACTGTGCTCCTGTCCCCAACCCGAACACTGTGCTCCTGTCCCCCAACCCGAACACTGTGCTCCTGTCCCCAACCCGAACACTGTGCTCCTGTCCCCAACCCGAACACTGTGCTCCTGTCCTGAACCCGAACACTGTGCTCCTGTCCTCAGCCCGAACACTGGGCTCCTTACCCCCACCCGAACCCTGTGCTCTTGTCCCCCAACCCGAACACTGTGCTCCTGTCCCCCCACTCGAACACTGTACTACTGTCCACAATTCAAACACTGTGCTCCTGTCCCCATCCCGAACACTGTGCACCTGTCCCCCAACCCGAACACTGTGCTCCTGTCCCCAACCCGAACACTGTGCTCCTATCCCAAACCCGATCACTGTGCCCCGTCCCCAACCCGAACACTGTACTCCTATTCATAACCCGAACACTGTGCTCCTGTCCCCAACCCGAACACTGTGCTCCTATCCCACAACTCAAACACTGTGCTCCTGTCCCCCAACCCGAACACTGTGCTCCTGTCCCCAACCCAAACACTGTGCTCCTGTCCCCAACCCGAACACTGTACTCCTGTCCTCAACCCGAACACTGTGCTCCTGTCCCCAACCCGAACACTGTACTCCTGTCCTCAACCCGAACACTGTGCTCCTGTCCCCAACCCGAACAATGTGCTCTTGTCCGCCAACCCGAACACTGTGCTCCTGTCCCCAACCCGAACACTGTACTTCTGTCCTGAACCCAAACACTGTGCTCCTGTCCCCAACCCGAACACTGTGCTCCTGTCCATAACCCGAACACTGTACTCCTATTCATAACCCGAACACTGTGCTCCTGTCCCCAACCCGAACACTGTGCTCCTATCCCACAACTCAAACACTGTGCTCCTGTCCCCCAACCCGAACACTGTGCTCCTGTCCCCAACCCAAACACTGTGCTCCTGTCCCCAACCCGAACACTGTACTCCTGTCCTCAACCCGAACACTGTGCTCCTGTCCCCAACCCGAACACTGTACTCCTGTCCTCAACCCGAACACTGTGCTCCTGTCCCCAACCCGAACAATGTGCTCTTGTCCGCCAACCCGAACACTGTGCTCCTGTCCCCAACCCGAACACTGTACTTCTGTCCTGAACCCAAACACTGTGCTCCTGTCCCCAACCCGAACACTGTGCTCCTGTCCCCGACCCGAACACTTTGCTCCTGTCCCCAACCCAAACACTGTGCTCCTGTACCCCAACCCGAACACTGTACTCCTGTCCCTGACCCGAACACTGTGCTCCTGTCCCCCAACCCAAACACTGTGCTCCTGTCCCCCAACCCGAACACTGTGCTCCTGTCCCCCAACCCGAACACTGTGGTCCTGTCCTCAACCCAACACTGTGCTCCTGTCCCCAACCCGAACACTGTACTTCTGTCCTCAACCCAAACACTGTGCTCCTGTCCCCAACCCAAACACTGTGCTCCTGTTCCCCAACCCGAACACTGTACTCCTGTCCCTGACCCGAACACTGTGCTCCTGTCCCCCAACCCAAACACTGTGCTCCTGTACCCCAACAGAACACTGTGGTCCTGTCCCCAACCCGAACACTGTGCCCCTGTCTCCCAACCCAAACACTGTGCTCCTGTCCCCAACCCGAACACTGTGCTCCTGTCCCCAACCCAACAACTGTGCTCCTGTACCCCAACCCGAACACTGTGCTCCTGTCCCCGACCCGAACACTGTGCTCCTGTACCCCAACCCGAACACATAGCTCCTGTCCCCGACCCGAACACTGTGCCTCTGAACCCTACCCGAACACTGTGCTCCTGTCCCCCAACCGACCATTTTCCCCCTATCACCAACCCGAACCCTGTGCTACTGTCCCCCAACCCGATCAGTGTGCTCGGATCCCTAACCCGAACACTGTGCTCCTGTCCCCAAACCCCTTCACTGTGGTCCTGTCCCACACCCCGAACACTCTGCTCCTGTCCTTAACCTGTACACTGTGCTCCTGTCCCCCAACCCGAACACTGTACTTCTGTCCTCAACCCAAACACTGTGCTCCTGTCCCCAACCCGAACACTGTGCTCCTGTCCCCAACCCAAACACTGTGCTCTTGTCCGCCAACACAAACACTGTGCTCCTGTCCCCAACCCAAACACTGTGCTCCTGTCCCCAACCCGAACACTGTGCTCCTGTCCCCCAACCCGAACACTGTGCTCCTGTCCCCAACCCGAACACTGTGCTCCTGTCCCCAACCCGAACACTGTGCTCCTGTCCTGAACCCGAACACTGTGCTCCTGTCCTCAGCCCGAACACTGGGCTCCTTACCCCCACCCGAACCCTGTGCTCTTGTCCCCCAACCCGAACACTGTGCTCCTGTCCCCCAACTCGAACACTGTACTACTGTCCACAATTCAAACACTGTGCTCCTGTCCCCATCCCGAACACTGTGCTCCTGTCCCCCAACCCGAACACTGTGCTCCTGTCCCCAACCCGAACACTGTGCTCCTATCCCAAACCCGATCACTGTGCCCCTGTCCCCAACCCGAACACTGTACTCCTGTCCCTGACCCGAACACTGTGCTCCTGTCCCCCACCCAAACACTGTGCTCCTGTACCCCAACCCGAACACTGTGGTCCTGTCCTCAACCCAACACTGTGCTCCTGTCCCCAACCCGAACACTGTTCTTCTGTCCTCAACCCAAACACTGTGCTCCTGTCCCCAACCCGAACACTGTTCTTCTGTCCTCAACCCGAACACTGTACTCCTGTCCCTGACCCGAACACTGTGCTCCTGTCCCCCAACCCAAACACTGTGCTCCTGTACCCCAACAGAACACTGTGGTCCTGTCCCCAACCCGAACACTGTGCCCCTGTCTCCCAACCCAAACACTGTGCTCCTGTCCCCAACCCGAACACTGTGCTCCTGTCCCCGACCCGAACACTGTGCTCCTGGCCCCAACCCGAACACTGTGCCCCTGTCCCCAACCCGAACACTGTGCCCCTGTCTCCCAACCCAACAACTGTGCTCCTGTACCCCAACCCGAACACTGTGCTCCTGTCCCCGACCCGAACACTGTGCTCCTGTACCCCAACCCGAACACATAGCTCCTGTCCCCGACCCGAACACTGTGCCTCTGAACCCTACCTGAACACTGTGCTCCTGTCCCCCAACCGACCATTTTCCCCCTGTCACCAACCCGAACCCTGTGCTACTGTCCCCCAACCCGATCAGTGTGCTCGGATCCCTAACCCGAACACTGTGCTCCTGTCCCCAATCCCATTCACTGTGGTCCTGTCCCACACCCCGAACACTCTGCTCCTGTCCTCAACCCAAACACTGTGCTCCTGTCCCCAACCCGAACACTGTGCTCCTGTCCCACAACTCAAACACTGTGCTCCTGTCCCTAACCCGAACACTGTGCTCCTGTCCCCAAACCCATTCACTGTGTTCCTGTCCACAACCCGAACACTGTGCTCCTGTCCCCAACCCGAACACTGTTCTCCTGTCTCAATCCCGAACACTGTGCTCCTGTCCCCCACCCGAACCCTGTGCTCCTGTCCCCCAACCCGAACACTGCGCTGCTCTCCCACAACTCAAACACTGTGCTCCTGTCCCCAACCCAAACACTGTGCTCCTGTCCCACAACTCAAACACTGTGCTCCTGTCCCCAACCCAAACACTGTGCTCCTGTCCCCAACCCGAACACTGTGCTCCTGTCCCCCAACCCGAACACTGTGCTCCTGTCCCCAACCCGAACACTGTGCTCCTGTCCCCAACCCGAACACTGTGCTCCTGTCCTGAACCCGAACACTGTGCTCCTGTCCTCAGCCCGAACACTGGGCTCCTTACCCCCACCCGAACCCTGTGCTCTTGTCCCCCAACCCGAACACTGTGCTCCTGTCCCCCAACTCGAACACTGTACTACTGTCCACAATTCAAACACTGTGCTCCTGTCCCCATCCCGAACACTGTGCTCCTGTCCCCCAACCCGAACACTGTGCTCCTGTCCCCAACCCGAACACTGTGCTCCTATCCCAAACCCGATCACTGTGCCCCTGTCCCCAACCCGAACACTGTACTCCTATCCATAACCCGAACACTGTGCTCCTGTCCCCCAACCCGGACACTGTGCTCCTTGCCCCAATCTGAACATTGTGCTCCTGTCCCCAACCCGACAACTGTGCTCCTGTCCCCCAACACGAACACTATACTCCTGTCCCCTGCTCGAACACTGTGCTCCTGTCCCCCAACCCGAACACTGTGCGCCTGTCTCCCAACCCGAACACTGTGCTCCTGTCTCCCAACCCGAACACTGTGCGCCTGTCCCCAGCCCGAACACTGTGCTCCTGTCTCCCAACCCGAACATTCTGCTCCTGTCCCAAACCCAAACACTGTACACCAGTCCACAACCCGAAAACTGTTCTCCTGTCTCCCAACCCGAACACTGTGCTCCTGTCCCCCAACCCGAACACTGTGCTCCTGTCCCCGAACCCGGTCACTGTGCTCCTGTCCCCCAACCCGAACACTGTGCTCCTGTCTCCCAGCCCGAACACTGTGCTCTTGTCCGCCAACCCGAACACTGTGCTCCTGTCCCCAACCCGAACACTGTGCTCTTGTCCGCCAACCCAAACACTGTGCTCCTGTCCCCAAACCGAACACTGTGCTCTTGTCCGCCAACCCGAACACTGTGCTCCTGTCCCCAACCCAAACACTGTACTTCTGTCCTGAACCCAAACACTGTGCTCCTGTCCCCAACCCGAACACTGTGCTCCTGTCTCCCAGCCCGAACACTGTGCTCTTGTCTCCCAACCCGAACACTGTGCCCCTGTCCCCAACCCGAACATTGTACTCCTGTCCCTAACCCGGACACTGTGCCCCTGTCCCTCAACCCGAACGCTGTACTCCTGTCCCTAACCCGGATACTGTGCCCCTGTCCCCCAACCCGGACACTGTGCCCCTGTCCCCCAACCCGAACACTGTACTCCTGTCCTAACCCGAACACTGTGCTCCTGTCCCCAACCTGAACACTGTGCTCCTATCCCACAACTCAAACACTGTGCTCCTGTCCCCAACCCAACACTGTGCTCCTGTCCCCAACCCGAACCCTGTGCTCCTGTCCCCAACCTGAACACTGTGCTCCTATCCCACAACTCAAACACTGTGCTCCTGTCCTCAACCCGAACACTGTGCTCTTGTCCGCCAACCCGAACACTGTGCTCCTGTCCCCAACCCGAACACTGTGCTCTTGTCCCCAAACCGAACACTGTGCTCTTGTCCGCCAACCCGAACACTGTGCTCCTGTCCCCTACCCAAACACTGTACTTCTGTCCTGAACCCAAACACTGTGCTCCTGTCCCCAACCCGAACACTGTGCTCCTGTCCCCAACCCGAACACTGTGCTCCTGTCCTCAACTCAAACACTGTGCTCCTGTCCCCCAACCCGAACACTGTGCTCCTGTCCCCCAACCCGAACACTGTGCTCCTGTCCCCAACCCGAACACTGTGCTCCTGTCCCCGACCCGAACACTGTGCTCCTGTCCCCGACCCGAACACTGTGCCTCTGAACCCTACCCGAACACTGTGCTCCTGTCCCCCAACCGACCACTGTGCCCCTGTCCCCAACCCGAACCCTGTGCTACTGTCCCCCAACCCGATCAGTGTGCTCGGATCCCTAACCCGAACACTGTGCTCCTGTCCCCAAACCCATTCACTGTGGTCCTGTCCCACAACCCGAACACTCTGCTCCTGTCCTTAACCTGTACACTGTGCTCCTGTCTCCCAACCCGAACACTGTACTTCTGTCCTCAACCCAAACACTGTGCTCCTGTCCCCAACCCGAACACTGTGCTCCTGTCCCCGACCCGAACACTTTGCTCCTGTCCCCAACCCAAACACTGTGCTCCTGTACCCCAACCCGAACACTGTACTCCTGTCCCTGACCCGAACACTGTGCTCCTGTCCCCCAACCCAAACACTGTGCTCCTGTACCCCAACCCGAACACTGTGGTCCTGTCCTCAACCCAACAATGTGCTCCTGTCCCCAACCCGAACACTGTGCTCCTGTACCCCAACCCGAACACTGTACTCCTGTCCCTGACCCGAACACTGTGCTCCTGTCCCCCAACCCAAACACTGTGCTCCTGTACCCCAACCCGAACACTGTGGTCCTGTCCTCAACCCAAACACTGTGCCCCTGTCCCCGACCTGAACACTGTGCCCCTGTCCCCAACCCAAACACTGTGCTCCTGTACCCTAACCCGAACACTGTGCTCCTGTACCCCAACAGAACACTGTGGTCCTGTCCCCAACCTGAACACTGTACTCCTGTCCCTGACCCAAACACTGTGCTCCTGTCCCCCAACCCAAACACTGTGCTCCTGGACCCCAACAGAACACTGTGGTCCTGTCCCCAACCCGAACACTGTACTCCTGTCCCCGACCTGAACACTGTGCCCCTGTCCTCAAACCAAACACTGTGCTCCTGTCCCCAACCCAACAACTGTACTCCTGTACCCCAACCCGAACACTGTGCTCCTGTCCCCGACCCGAACACTGTGCTCCTGTACCCCAACCCGAACACATAGCTCCTGTCCCCAACCCGAACACTGTGCTCCTGTACCCCAACCCGAACACATAGCTCCTGTCCCTAACCCGAACACTGTGCTCCTGTCCCCAAACCCATTCAATGTGGTCCTGTCCCACACCCTGAACACTCTGCTCCTGTCCTTAACCTGTACACTGTGCTCCTGTCTCCCAACCCGAACACTGTACTTCTGTCCTCAACCCAAACACTGTGCTCCTGTCCCCAACCCGAACACTGTGCTCCTGTCCCACAACTCAAACACTGTGCTCCTGTCCCTAACCCGAAAATTGTGCTCCTGTTCCCCAACCCGAACACTGTGTTCCTGTCCACAACCCGAACACTGTGCTCCTGTCCCCAACCCGAACACTGTTCTCCTGTCTCAATCCCGAACACTGTGCTCCTGTCCCCCACCCGAACCCTGTGCTCCTGTCCCCCAACCCGAACACTGTGCTCTTGTCCGCCAACCCGAACACTGTGCTCCTGTCCCCAACCCGAACAATGTGCTCTTGTCCGCCAACCCGAACACTGTGCTCCTGTCCCCAACTCGAACACTGTACTTCTGTCCTGAACCCAAACACTGTGCTCCTGTCCCCCATCCCGAATACTGTGCTCCTGTCCCCCAAGCTGAACACTGTGCTCCTGTTCCCCAACCCGAACACTGTGCTCCTGTACGCAACCAGAACACTGTGCCCCTGTCCCCAACCCGAACACTGTGCTCCTGTCCCTCACCACGAACACTATACTCCTGTCCACTGCCCGATCAGTGTGCTCCTGTCCCCCAAGCCGGACACTATGCTCCTGTCCCCCAACCCGAACACTGTGCTCCTGGCACAAGCCCGAATACTGTGCTCCTGTCCCACAACCCGAACACTCTGCTCTTGTCCCAAACCCGAAGACTGTACACCAGTCCACAGCCCGAAAAATGTTCTCCTGTCTCACAACCCGAACACTGTGCTCCTGTCCTCAAAACCGAACACTGTGCTCATGTCCCCCAACCCGAACACTGTGCTCCTGTCCCCAGCCCGACCACTGTACTCCAGTCCACAACTCAAACACTGTGCTCCGGTCCCCATCCCGAACACTATGCTCCTGTCCCACAACTCGAACACTGTACTCCTGTCCCCAACCCGAACACTGTGCTCCTGTCCCCCAACCCGAACACTGTGCTCCTGTCCCCCAACCCGAACACTGTGCTCCTGTCTCCCAGCCCAAACACTGTGCTCCTGTCTCCCAACCCGAACACTAAGCTCCTGTCCCCCAACCAGAACACTGTGCTCCTGTCCCCCAACCCGAACACTACTCCTGTCCTCAAACCGAACATTATGCCTTTGAAACCTACCCGAACACTGTGCTCCTGTCCCCAACCCGATCATTGTGCTCCTGTCCCCAACCCAAACACTGTAATCCTGTCCACAACCCGAACACTGTGCTCCTGTCCCCAACCCGAACACTGTGCTCCTGTCCCCAACCCGAACACTGTGCTCCTGTCTCCCAACCCGAACACTGTGCTCCTGTCCCCCAACCCGAACACTGTTCTTCTGTCCTCAACCCAAACACTGTGCCCCTGTCCCCAACCCGAACACTGTGCTCCTGTCCCCGACCCGAACACTTTGCTCCTGTCCCCAACCCAAACACTGTGCTCCTGTACCCCAACCCGAACACTGTACTCCTGTCCCTGACCCGAACACTGTGCTCCTGTCCCCCAACCCAAACACTGTGCTCCTGTACCCAACCCGAACACTGTTCTTCTGTCCTCAACCCGAACACTGTGCTCCTGTCCCCCAACCCAAACACTGTGCTCCTGTCCCCAACCCAAACACTGTGCTCCTGTACCCCAACCCGAACACTGTGCTCCTGTCCCCGACCCGAACACTTTGCTCCTGTCCCCAACCCAAACAAAGTGCTCCTGTACCCCAACCCGAACACTGTACTCCTGTCCCTGACCCGAACACTGTGCTCCTGTCCCACAACCCAAACACTGTGCTCCTGTACCCCAACCCGAACACTGTGCTCCTGTCCCCGACCCGAACACTGTACTCCTGTCCCTGACCCGAACACTGTGCCCCTGTCCCCGACACGAACACTGTGCTCCTGTCCCCAACCCAAACACTGTGCTCCTGTCCCCCAACCCAAACACTGTGCTCCTGTACCCCAACAGAACACTGTGCTCCTGTCCCCGACCTAAACACTGTACTCCTGTACCCCAACCCGAACACTGTGCTCCTGTCCCCCAACCCGAACACTGTGCTCCTGTCCCCGACCCGAACACTGTGCTCCTGTACCCCAACCCGAACACATAGCTCCTGTCCCCGACCCGAACACTGTGCCTCTGAACCCTACCCGATCACTGTGCTCCTGTCCCCCAACCGACCATTTTCCCCCTGTCACCAACCCGAACCCTGTGCTACTGTCCCCCAACCCGATC
This sequence comes from Chiloscyllium plagiosum, assembly GCF_037043375.1. Taxonomy (NCBI): domain Eukaryota; kingdom Metazoa; phylum Chordata; class Chondrichthyes; order Orectolobiformes; family Hemiscylliidae; genus Chiloscyllium; species Chiloscyllium plagiosum. Next base: position 88,798,832 of record NW_028270143.1, read on the forward strand.
AGTGTGCTCGGATCCCTAACCCGAACACTGTGCTCCTGTCCCCAAACCCATTCACTGTGGTCCTGTCCCACACCCCGAACACTCTGCTCCTGTCCTTAACCTGTACACTGTGCTCCTGTCTCCCAACCCGAACACTGTACTTCTGTCCTCAACCCAAACACTGTGCTCCTGTCCCCAACCCGAACACTGTGCTCCTGTCCCACAACTCAAACACTGTGCTCCTGTCCGCAACCCAAACACTGTGCTCTTGTCCGCCAACCCGAACACTGTGCTCCTGTCCCCAACCCGAACACTGTGCTCCTGTCCGCCAACCCGAACACTGTGTTCCTGTCCCCAACCCGAACACTGTGCTCCTGTCCCCCAACCCGAACACTGTGCTCCTGTCCCCGACCCGAACACTGTGCTCCTGTACCCCAACCCGAACACATAGCTCCTGTCCCCGACCCGAACACTGTGCCTCTGAACCCTACCCGATCACTGTGCTCCTGTCCCCCAACCGACCACTGTGCCCCTGTCCCCAACCCGAACCCTGTGCTACTGTCCCCCAACCCGATCAGTGTGCTCGGATCCCTAACCCGAACACTGTGCTCCTGTCCCCAAACCCATTCACTGTGTTCCTGTCCACAACCCGAACACTGTGCTCCTGTCCCCAACCTGAACACTGTTCTCCTGTCTCAATCCCGAACACTGTGCTCCTGTCCCCCACCCGAACCCTGTGCTCCTGTCCCCCAACCCGAACACTGTGCTCTTGTCTGCCAACCCGAACACTGTGCTCCTGTCCCCAACCCGAACAATGTGCTCTTGTCCGCCAACCCGAACACTGTGCTCCTGTCCCCAACCCGAACACTGTACTTCTGTCCTGAACCCAAACACTGTGCTCCTGTCCCCCAACCCGAATACTGTGCTCCTGTCCCCCAAGCTGAACACTGTGCTCCTGTTCCCCAACCCGAACACTGTGCTCCTGTACGCAACCAGAACACTGTGCCCCTGTCCCCAACCCGAACACTGTGCTCCTGTCCCTCACCACGAACACTATACTCCTGTCCACTGCCCGATCAGTGTGCTCCTGTCCCCCAACCCGAACACTGTGCTCCTGTCCCCAACCCGAACAATGTGCTCTTGTCCGCCAACCCGAACACTGTGCTCCTGTCCCCAACCCGAACACTGTACTTCTGTCCTGAACCCAAACACTGTGCTCCTGTCCCCCAACCCGAATACTGTGCTCCTGTCCCCCAAGCTGAACACTGTGCCCCTGTTCCCCAACCCGAACACTGTGCTCCTGTACGCAACCAGAACACTGTGCCCCTGTCCCCAACCCGAACACTGTGCTCCTGTCCCTCACCACGAACACTATACTCCTGTCCACTGCCCGATCAGTGTGCTCCTGTCCCCCAAGCCGGACACTATGCTCCTGTCCCCCAACCCGAACACTGTGCTCCTGGCACAAGCCCGAATACTGTGCTCCTGTCCCACAACCCGAACACTCTGCTCTTGTCCCAAACCCGAAGACTGTACACCAGTCCACAGCCCGAAAAATGTTCTCCTGTCTCACAACCCAAACACTGTGCTCCTGTCCTCAAAACCGAACCCTGTGCTCATGTCCCCCAACCCGAACACTGTGCTCCTGTCCCCAGCCCGACCACTGTACTCCAGTCCACAACTCAAACACTGTGCTCCGGTCCCCATCCCGAACACTATGCTCCTGTCCCACAACTCGAACACTGTACTCCTGTCCCCAACCCAAACACTGCGCTTATGTCCCCCAACCAGAACACTGTGCTCCTGTCCCCCAACCCGAACACTGTGCTCCTGTCTCCCAGCCCAAACACTATGCTCCTGTCTCCCAACCCGAACACTATCCTCCTGTCCCCCAACCAGAACACTGTGCTCCTGACCCCAACCCGAACACTACTCCTGTCCTCAAACCGAACATTATGCCTTTGAAACCTACCCGAACAGTGTGCTCCTGTCCCCAACCCGATCACTGTGCTCCTGTCCCCAACCCAAACACTGTACTCCTGTCCCCAACCCGAACACTGTGCTCCTGTCCCCAACCCAAACACTGCGCTTATGTCCCCCAACCAGAACACATAGCTCCTGTCCCCCAACCCGAACACTGTGCTCCTGTCCCCCAACCCGAACACTGTGCTCCTGTCTCCCAGCCCAAACACTATGCTCCTGTCTCCCAACCCGAACACTGTGCTCCTGTCCCCAACCCGATCACTGTGCTCCTGTCCCCAACCCAAACACTGTACTCCTGTCCCCAACCCGAACACTGTGCTCCTGTCCCCGACCCGAACACTTTGCTCCTGTACCCCAACCCGAACACTGTACTCCTGTCCCTAACCCGAACACTGTGCTCCTGTACCCCAACCCGAACACTGTACTCCTGTCCCTAACCCGAACACTGTGCTCCTGTCCCTAACCCAAACACTGTGCTCCTGTCCCTGACCCGAACACTGTGCTCCTGTCCCCAACCCGAACATTGTGCCCCTGTCCCCGACCCGAACACTGTGCTCCTGTACCCCAACCCGAACACTGTACTCCTGTCCCTGACCCGAACACTGTGCTCCTGTCCCCAAACCCAAACACTGTGCTCCTGTACCCCAACCCGAACACTGTGCTCCTGTACCCCAACAGAACACTGTGCTCCTGTCCCCGACCCGAACACTGTACTCCTGTACCCCAACCCGAACACTGTGCTCCTGTCCCCGACCCGAACACTGTGCCCCTGTCCCTGACCCGAACACTGTGCCCCTGTCCCCAAACCCAAACACTGTGCTCCTGTACCCCAACAGAACACTGTGCTCCTGTCCCCGACCCGAACACTGTACTCCTGTACCCCAACCCGAACACTGTGCTCCTGTCCCCGACCCGAACACTGTGCTCCTGTACCCCAACCCGAACACATAGCTCCTGTCCCCGACCCGAACACTGTGCCTCTGAACCCTACCCGAACACTGTGCTCCTGTCCCCCAACCGACCATTTTCCCCCTGTCACCAACCCGAACCCTGTGCTACTGTCCCCCAACCCGATCAGTGTGCTCGGATCCCTAACCCGAACACTGTGCTCCTGTCCCCAAACCCATTCACTGTGGTCCTGTTCCACACCCCGAACACTCTGCTCCTGTCCTTAACCTGTACACTGTGCTCCTGTCTCCCAACCCGAACACTGTACTTCTGTCCTCAACCCAAACACTGTGCTCCTGTCCCCAACCCGAACACTGTGCTCCTGTCCCCAACCCAAACACTGTGCTCTTGTCCGCCAACACGAACACTGTGCTCCTGTCCCCAACCCAAACACTGTGCCCCTGTCCCCCAACCGACCATTTTCCCCCTGTCACCAACCCGAACCCTGTGCTACTGTACCCCAACCCGATCAGTGTGCTCGGATCCCTAACCCGAACACTGTGCTCCTGTCCCCAAACCCATTCACTGTGGTCCTGTCCCACACCCCGAACACTCTGCTCCTGTCCTTAACCTGTACACTGTGCTCCTGTCTCCCAACCCGAACACTGTACTTCTGTCCTCAACCCAAACACTGTGCTCCTGTCCCCAACCCGAACACTGTGCTCCTGTCCCACAACTCAAACACTGTGCTCCTGTCCGCAACCCAAACACTGTGCTCTTGTCCACCAACCCGAACACTGTGCTCCTGTCCCCAACCCGAACACTGTGCTCCTGTCCGCCAACCCGAACACTGTGTTCCTGTCCCCAACCCGAACACTGTGCTCCTGTCCCCCAACCCGAACACTGTGCTCCTGTCCCCGACCCGAACACTGTGCTCCTGTACCCCAACCCGAACACATAGCTCCTGTCCCCGACCCGAACACTGTGCCTCTGAACCCTACCCGATCACTGTGCTCCTGTCCCCTAACCGACCACTGTGCCCCTGTCCCCAACCCGAACCCTGTGCTACTGTCCCCCAACCAGATCAGTGTGCTCGGATCCCTAACCCGAACACTGTGCTCCTGTCCCCAAACCCATTCACTGTGTTCCTGTCCACAACCCGAACACTGTGCTCCTGTCCCCAATCCGAACACTGTTCTCCTGTCTCAATCCCGAACCCTGTGCTCCTGTCCCCCAACCCGAACACTGTGCTCTTGTCTGCCAACCCGAACACTGTGCTCCTGTCCCCAACCCGAACAATGTGCTCTTGTCCGCCAACCCGAACACTGTGCTCCTGTCCCCAACCCGAACACTGTACTTCTGTCCTGAACCCAAACACTGTGCTCCTGTCCCCCAAGCCGAATACTGTGCTCCTGTCCCCCAAGCTGAACACTGTGCTCCTGTTCCCCAACCCGAACACTGTGCTCCTGTACGCAACCAGAACACTGTGCCCCTGTCCCCAACCCGAACACTGTGCTCCTGTCCCTCACCACGAACACTATACTCCTGTCCACTGCCCGATCAGTGTGCTCCTGTCCCCCAAGCCGGACACTATGCTCCTGTCCCCCAACCCGAACACTGTGCTCCTGGCACAAGCCCGAATACTGTGCTCCTGTCCCACAACCCGAACACTCTGCTCTTGTCCCAAACCCGAAGACTGTACACCAGTCCACAGCCCGAAAAATGTTCTCCTGTCTCACAACCCAAACACTGTGCTCCTGTCCTCAAAACCGAACCCTGTGCTAATGTCCCCCAACCCGAACACTGTGCTCCTGTCCCCAGCCCGACCACTGTACTCCAGTCCACAACTCAAACACTGTGCTCCGGTCCCCATCCTGAACACTATGCTCCTGTCCCACAACTCGAACACTGTACTCCTGTCCCCAACCCAAACACTGCGCTTATGTCCCCCAACCAGAACACTGTGCTCCTGTCCCCCAACCCGAACACTGTGCTCCTGTCCCCCAACCCGAACACTGTGCTCCTGTCTCCCAGCCCAAACACTATCCTCCTGTCTCCCAACCCGAACACTATGCTCCTGTCCCCCAACCAGAACACTGTGCTCCTGTCCCCCAACCCGAACACTGTGCCCCTGTCACCAAACCCAAACACTGTGCTCCTGTACCCCAACAGAACACTGTGCTCCTGTCCCCGACCCGAACACTGTACTCCTGTACCCCAACCCGAACACTGTGCTCCTGTCCCCGACCCGAACACTGTGCTCCTGTACCCCAACCCGAACACATAGCTCCTGTCCCCGACCCGAACACTGTGCCTCTGAACCCTACCCGAACACTGTGCTCCTGTCCCCCAACCGACCATTTTCCCCCTGTCACCAACCCGAACCCTGTGCTACTGTCCCCCAACCCGATCAGTGTGCTCGGATCCCTAACCCGAACACTGTGCTCCTGTCCCCAAACCCATTCACTGTGGTCCTGTTCCACACCCCAAACACTCTGCTCCTGTCCTTAACCTGTACACTGTGCTCCTGTCTCCCAACCCGAACACTGTACTTCTGTCCTCAACCCAAACACTGTGCTCCTGTCCCCAACCCGAACACTGTGCTCCTGTCCCCAACCCAAACACTGTGCTCTTGTCCGCCAACACGAACACTGTGCTCCTGTCCCCAACCCAAACACTGTGCTCCTGTCCCCCAACCGACCATTTTCCCCCTGTCACCAACCCGAACCCTGTGCTACTGTCCCCCAACCCGATCAGTGTGCTCGGATCCCTAACCCGAACACTGTGCTCCTGTCCCCAAACCCATTCACTGTGGTCCTGTCCCACACCCCGAACACTCTGCTCCTGTCCTTAACCTGTACACTGTGCTCCTGTCTCCCAACCCGAACACTGTACTTCTGTCCTCAACCCAAACACTGTGCTCCTGTCCCCAACCCGAACACTGTGCTCCTGTCCCACAACTCAAACACTGTGCTCCTGTCCGCAACCCAAACACTGTGCTCTTGTCCGCCAACCCGAACACTGTGCTCCTGTCCCCAACCCGAACACTGTGCTCCTGTCTCCCAACCCGAACACTGTGCTCCTGTCCCCAACCCAAACACTGTGCTCCTGTCCCCAACCCGAACACTGTGCTCCTGTCCCCAACCCGAACACTGTGCTCCTGTCCTGAACCCGAACACTGTGCTCCTGTCCTCAACCCGAACACTGGGCTCCTTACCCCCACCCGAACCCTGTGCTCTTGTCCCCCAACCCGAACACTGTGCTCCTGTCCCCCAACTCGAACACTGTACTACTGTCCACAATTCAAACACTGTGCTCCTGTCCCAAACCAAACACTGTCCTACTTTCGCCTACCTGATCAGTGTGCTTCTGTCCCTCAACCCGAACCCTGTGCTCCTGTCCCCATCCCGAACACTGTGCTCCAGTCCCCCAACCCGAACACTGTGCTCCTGTCCCCAACCCGAACACTGTGCTCCTATCCCAAACCCGATCACTGTGCCCCTGTCCCCAACCCGAACACTGTACTCCTATCCATAACCCGAACACTGTGCTCCTGTCCCCCAACCCGGACACTGTGCCCCTGTCGACAACCCGAACACTCTGCTCCTGTGCCCAACCCGAACACTGTGCTCCTTGCCCCAATCTGAACATTGTGCTCCTGTCCCCAACCCGACAACTGTGCTCCTGTCCCCCAACACGAACACTATACTCCTGTCCCCTGCTCGAACACTGTGCTCCTGTCCCCCAACCCGAACACTGTGCTCCTGTCTCCCAACCCGAACACTGTGCTCCTGACCCCAGCCCGAACACTGTGCTCCTGTTCCCCAAACCCGAACATTCTGCTCCTGTCCCAAACCCAAACACTGTACACCAGTCCACAACCCGAAAACTGTTCTCCTGTCTCCCAACCCGAACACTGTGCCCCTGTCCCCAAACCCAAACACTGTGCTCCTGTACCCCAACAGAACACTGTGCTCCTGTCCCCGACCCGAACACTGTACTCCTGTACCCCAACCCGAACACTGTGCTCCTGTCCCCGACCCGAACACTGTGCTCCTGTACCCCAACCCGAACACATAGCTCCTGTCCCCGACCCGAACACTGTGCCTCTGAACCCTACCCGAACACTGTGCTCCTGTCCCCCAACCGACCATTTTCCCCCTGTCACCAACCCGAACCCTGTGCTACTGTCCCCCAACCCGATCAGTGTGCTCGGATCCCTAACCCGAACACTGTGCTCCTGTCCCCAATCCCATTCACTGTGGTCCTGTCCCACACCCCGAACACTCTGCTCCTGTCCTTAACCTGTACACTGTGCTCCTGTCTCCCAACCCGAACACTGTACTTCTGTCCTCAACCCAAACACTGTGCTCCTGTCCCCAACCCGAACACTGTGCTCCTGTCCCCAACCCAAACACTGTGCTCTTGTCCGCCAACACGAACACTGTGCTCCTGTCCCCAACCCAAACACTGTGCTCCTGTCCCCCAACCGACCATTTTCCCCCTGTCACCAACCCGAACCCTGTGCTACTGTCCCCCAACCCGATCAGTGTGCTCGGATCCCTAACCCGAACACTGTGCTCCTGTCCCCAAACCCATTCACTGTGGTCCTGTCCCACACCCCGAACACTCTGCTCCTGTCCTTAACCTGTACACTGTGCTCCTGTCTCCCAACCCGAACACTGTACTTCTGTCCTCAACCCAAACACTGTGCTCCTGTCCCCAACCCGAACACTGTGCTCCTGTCCCACAACTCAAACACTGTGCTCCTGTCCGCAACCCAAACACTGTGCTCTTGTCCGCCAACCCGAACACTGTGCTCCTGTCCCCAACCCGAACACTGTGCTCCTGTCCCCAACCCGAACACTGTGCTCCTGTCTCCCAACCCGAACACTGTGCTCCTGTCCCCAACCCGAACACTGTGCTCCTGTCCCCAACCCGAACACTGTGCTCTTGTCCCCAACCCGAACACTGTGCTCCTGTCCTGAACCCGAACACTGTGCTCCTGTCCTCAACCCGAACACTGGGCTCCTTACCCCCACCCGAACCCTGTGCTCTTGTCCCCCAACCCGAACACTGTGCTCCTGTCCCCCAACTCGAACACTGTACTACTGTCCACAATTCAAACACTGTGCTCCTGTCCCAAACCAAACACTGTCCTACTTTCGCCTACCTGATCAGTGTGCTTCTGTCCCTCAACCCGAACCCTGTGCTCCTGTCCCCATCCCGAACACTGTGCTCCAGTCCCCCAACCCGAACACTGTGCTCCTGTCCCCAACCCGAACACTGTGCTCCTATCCCAAACCCGATCACTGTGCCCCTGTCCCCAACCCGAACACTGTACTCCTATCCATAACCCGAACACTGTGCTCCTGTCCCCCAACCCGGACACTGTGCCCCTGTCGACAACCCGAACACTCTGCTCCTGTGCCCAACCCGAACACTGTGCTCCTTGCCCCAATCTGAACATTGTGCTCCTGTCCCCAACCCGACAACTGTGCTCCTGTCCCCCAACACGAACACTATACTCCTGTCCCCTGCTCGAACACTGTGCTCCTGTCCCCCAACCCGAACACTGTGCTCCTGTCTCCCAACCCGAACACTGTGCTCCTGTCCCCAGCCCGAACACTGTGCTCCTGCTCCCCCAACCCGAACATTCTGCTCCTGTCCCAAACCCAAACACTGTACACCAGTCCACAACCCGAAAACTGTTCTCCTGTCTCCCAACCTGAACACTGTGCTCCTGTCCTCAAACTGAACACTGCGCTCATGTCCCCCAACCCGAATACTGTGCTCCTGTCCCCCAAGCTGAACACTGTTCTCCTGTGCCCAACCCGAACACTGTGCTCCTGTTCCCCAACCCGAACACTGTGCTCCTGTACGCAACCAGAACACTGTGCCCCTGTCCCCAACCCGAACACTGTGCTCCTGTCCCTCACCACGAACACTATACTCCTGTCCACTGCCCGATCAGTGTGCTCCTGTCCCCCAAGCCGGACACTATGCTCCTGTCCCCCAACCCGAACACTGTGCTCCTGTCCCACAACTCGAACACTCTGCTCTTGTCCCAAACCCGAAGACTGTAGACCAGTCCACAGCCCGAAAAATGTTCTCCTGTCTCACAACCCGAACACTGTGCTCCTGTCCTCAAACCGAACACTGTGCTCATGTCCCCCAACCCGAATACTGTGCTCCTGTCCCCCAACCCGAATACTGTGCTTCTATCCTCAAACCGAATACTATGCTCCAGTCCCCCAAACCAAACACAGTCCTACTTTCGCCTACCTGATCAGTGTGCTTCTGTCCCCCAACCCGAACACTGTGCTCCTGTCCCCAACCCGAACACTGTGCTCCTGTCACCAACCCGAAAACTGTGCGCCTGTCACCAACCCGAACACTGTGCTTCTGTCCCCCAACCCGAACACTGTGCTCCTGTCCCCAACCCGAACACTGTGCTCCTGTCACCAACCCGAAAACTGTGCGCCTGTCCTCCAACCCGAACACAGAGTCCTGCCCCAAACGCGAACACTGTGCCTCTGAACCCTACCAAACACTGTGCTCCTGTCCCCCAACCCGGACACTGTGCTCCTGGACGCAATCAGAACACTGTGCCCCTGTCCCCAACCCAAACAATTTGCTCCTGTCCCCAACCTGAACACTGTGCCACTTTCCCCAACTCAAACACTGTGCTCCTCTCCCCCAAGCCGAACACTGTGCTCCTGTCCCTAAACCAAACACTGTGCTCCTGTCCCCAACCTGATCACTGTGCTCCTGTCCCCCAACCCGAACACTGTGCTCCTGTCCCCAGCCCGAACACTGTGCTCCTGTCCCCAGCCCGAACACTGTGCTCCTGTCCCCAGCCCGACCACTGTACTCCAGTCCACAACTCAAACACTGTGCTCCGGTCCCCATCCCGAACACTATGCTCCTGTCCCACAACTCGAACACTGTACTCCTGTCCCCAACCCAAACACTGTGCTCCTGTGCCCCAACCCGAACACTGTGCTCCTGTCCCCCAACCCGAACACTGTGCTCCTGTCCCCCAACCCGAACAATGTGCTCCTGTCCCCCAACCCAAACACTGTGCTCCTGTCTCCCAACCCGAACACTATGCTCCTGTCCCTCAACCGGAACACTGTGCTCCTGTCCCCCAACCCGAACACTACTCCTGTCCTCAAACCGAACATTATGCCTTTGAAACCTACCCGAACACTGTGCTCCTGTCCCCAACCCGATCACTGTGCTCCTGTCCCCAACCCAAACACTGTACTCCTGTCCACAACCCAAACACTGCGCTTATGTCCCCCAACCAGAACACTGTGCTCCTGTCCCCCAACCCGAACACTGTGCTCCTGTCCCCAACCCGATCACTGTGCTCCTGTCTCCCAACCCGAACACTGTGCTCCTGTCTCCCAACCCGAACACTGTGCTCCTGTCCCCTAACCCGGTCACTGTGCTCCTGTCCCCCAACCCGAACACCGTTCTCTTGTACCCAACCCGAACACTGTGCTCCTGTCACCAACCCGAACACTGCACCTGTACCCAACCCAAACACTTGTGCTCCTTACCCCCACCCGAACCCTGTGCTCCTGTCCCCCAACCTGGACACGGTGCCCCTGTCCCCAACCAGAACACTGTGCCCCGTCCCCATCCCGAACACTGAGCTCGTGTCCCACAACTCGAACACTGTGCTCCTGTCCACAACTCAAACACTGTGCTTCTTTCCCCATCCCAAACACTGTACTCCTGTCCCCCAACCTGAACACTGTGCTACTGTCCCCAATCCCGAACACTGTGCTCCTGTCCCTCAACACGAACACTGTGCTCATGTCCCCAACCCGAACACTGTACTCCTGTCCCCCAACACGAACACTGTGCTCCTGTCCCCAACCCGAACACTGTGCTCCTGTCTCACAACCCGAACACTGTGCCCCTGTCCCCAACCCGAACACTGTACTCCTGTCCCTAACCCGAACACTGTGCTCCTGTCCCCCAACCCGAGTACTGTGCTTCTGTCCTCAAACCGAATACTATGCTCCAGTCCCCCAAACCAAACACTGTCCTACTTTCGCCTACCTGAACAGTGTGCTTCTGTCCCCCAACCCGAACACTGTGCTCCTGTCCCCAACCCGAAAACTGTGCGCCTGTCCTCCAACCCGAACACAGAGCTCCTGCCCCCAACGCGAACACTGTGCCTCTGAACCCTACCGAATACTGTGCTCCTGTCCCCCAACCCGAACACTGTGCTCCTGGACGCAACCAGAACACTGTGCCCCTGTCCCCAACCCAAACACTGTGCTCCTGTCCCCAACCCGAACACTGTGCCACTTTCCCCAACTCAAACACTGTGCTCCTCTCCCCCAAGCCGAACAATGTGCTCCTGTCCCTAAACCGAACACTGTGCTCCTGTCCCCAGCCCGAACACTGTGCTCCTGTCCCCAGCCCGACCACTGTACTCCAGTCCACAACTCAAACACTGTGCTCCGGTCCCCATCCCGAACACTATGCCCCTGTCTCACAACTCGAACACTGTACTCCTGTCCCTAACCCAAACACTGCGCTTATGTCCCCCAACCAGAACACTGTGCTCCTGTCCCCCAACCCAAACACTGTGCTCCTGTCCCCCAACCCGAACACCGTTCTCTTGTACCCAACCCGAACACTGTGCTCCTGTCACCAACCCGATCACTGTGCTCCTGTCCCCAACCCAAACACTGTACTCCTGTCCACAACCCGAACACTGTGCTCCTGTCTCCCAACCTGAACACTGTGCTCCTGTCCCCCAACCCGAACACTGTGCTCCTGTCCCCTAACCCGGTCACTGTGCTCCTGTCCCCCAACCCGAACACCGTTCTCTTGTACCCAACCCGAACACTGTGCTCCTGTCACCAACCCGAACACTATGCACCTGTACCCAACCCAAACACTTGTGCTCCTTACCCCCACCCGAACCCTGTGCTCCTGTCCCCCAACCTGGACACGGTGCCCCTGTCCCCAACCAGAACACTGTGCCGCGTCCCCATCCCGAACACTGTGCTCGTGTCCCACAACTCGAACACTGTACTCCTGTCCACAACTCAAACACTGTGCTTCTGTCCCCATCCCAAACACTGTACTCCTTTCCACCAACCTGAACACTGTGCTACTGTCCCCAAACCCGAACACTGTGGTCCTGTCCCTCAACCCGAACACTGTGCCCCTGTCCCCCAACACGAACACTGTGCTCCGGTCCCAAACCTGAACACTGTGCTCCTGTCCCCAACCCGAACACTGTGCTCCTGTCTCCCAACCCGAACACTGTGCCCCTGTCCCCAACCCGAACACTGTACTCCTGTCCCTAACCCGAACACTGTGCTCCTGTCCCCCAACCCGAACACTGTGCCCCTGTCCCCAACCCGAACACTGTGCTCCTGTCCCCAACCCGAACACTGTGCTCCTGTCACCAACCCGAAAACTGTGCGCCTGTCCTCCAAACCGAACACAGAGCTCCTGCCCCCAACGCGAACACTGTGCCTCTGAACCCTACCGAACACTGTGCTCCTGTCCCCCAACCCGGACACTGTGCTCCTGTCCCCAACCCGAACACTGTGCCACTTTCCCCAACTCAAACACTGTGCTCCTCTCCCCCAAGCCGAACACTGTGCTCCTGTCCCCAGCCCGAACACTGTGCTCCTGTCCCCAGCCCGAACACTGTACTCCTGTCCACAACCCGAACACTGTGCTCCTGTCTCCCAACCCGAACACTGTGCTCCTGTCCCCCAACCCGAACACTGTACTCCTGTCCCTAACCCAAACACTGTGCTCCTGTCTCCCAACCCGAACACTGTGCCCCTGTCCCCAACCCGAACACTGTACTCCTGTCCCTAACCCGAACACTGTGCTCCTGTCCCCCAACCCGAATACTGTGCTTCTGTCCTCAAACCGAATACTATGCTCCAGTCCCCCAAACCAAACACTGTCCTACTTTCGCCTACCTGAACAGTGTGCTTCTGTCCCCCAACCCGAACACTGTGCTCCTGTCCCCAACCCGAACACTGTGCTCCTGTCACCAACCCGAAAACTGTGCGCCTGTCCTCCAACCCGAACACAGAGCTCCTGCCCCCAACGCGAACACTGTACCTCTGAACCCTACCGAACACTGTGCTCCTGTCCCCCAACCTGGACACTGTGCTCCTGGACGCAACCAGAACACTGTGCCCCTGTCCCCAACCCAAACACTGTGCTCCTGTCCCCAACCCGAACACTGTGCCACTTTCCCCAACTCAAACACTGTGCTCCTCTCCCCCAAGCCGAACACTGTGCTCCTGTCCCTAAACTGAACACTGTGCTCCTGTCCCCAACCTGATCACTGTGCTCCTGTCACCAGCCCGAACACTGTGCTCCTGTCCCCAGCCCGACCACTGTACTCCAGTCCACAACTCAAACACTGTGCTCCGGTCCCCATCCCGAACACTATGCTCCTGTCCCACAACTCGAACACTGTACTCCTGTCCCCAACCCAAACACTGCGCTTATGTCCCCCAACCAGAACACTGTGCTCCTGTCCCCCAACCCAAACACTGTGCTCCTGTCCCCCAACCCGAACACTGTGCTCCTGTCCCCCAACCCGAACACTGTGCTCCTGTCCCCCAACCAGAACACTGTGCTCCTGTCCCCCAACCCGAACACTGTGCTCCTGTCCCCCAACCCGAACACTGTGCTCCTGTCCCCCAACCAGAACACTGTGCTCCTGTCCCCCAACCCGAACACTGTGCCCCTGTCCCCAACCCGAACACTGTGCTCCTGTCCCCAACCCAAACACTGTACTCCTGTCCACAACCCGAACACTGTGCTCCTGTCTCCCAACCCGAACACTGTGCTCCTGTCCCCCAACCCGAACACTGTGCTCCTGTCCTCAACCCGAACACTGTGCTCCTGTCCCCCAACCCGAACACTGTGCTCCTGTCCCCAACCTGAACAATGTGCTCTTGTCCGCCAACCCGAACACTGTGCTCCTGTCCCCAACCCGAACACTGTACTTCTGGCCTGAACCCAAACACTGTGCTCCTGTCCCCAACCCGAACACTGTTCTTCTGTCCTCAACCCAAACACTGTGCTCCTGTCCCCAACCCGAACACTGTGCTCCTGTCCCCGACCCGGACACTTTGCTTCTGTCCCCAACCCAAACACTGTACTCCTGTCCACAACCCGAACACTGTGCTCCTGTCTCCCAACCCGAACACTGTGCTCCTATCCCACAACTCAAACACTGTGCTCCTGTCCTCAACCCGAACACTGTGCTCCTGTTCCCAACCCGAACAATGTGCTCTTGTCCGCCAACCCGAACACTGTGCTCCAGTACTCAACCCGAACAATGTGCTCTTGTCCGCCAACCCGAACACTGTGCTCCTGTCCCCAACCCGAACACTGTACTTCTGGCCTGAACCCAAACACTGTGCTCCTGTCCCCAACCCGAACACTGTTCTTCTGTCCTCAACCCAAACACCTTGCTCCTGTCCCCAACCCAAACACTGTGCTCCTGTACCCCAACCCGAACACTGTACTCCTGTCCCTGACCCGAACACTGTGCTCCTGTCCCCCAACCCAAACACTGTGCTCCTGTCCCCCAACCTGGACACGGTGCCCCTGTCCCCAACCGGAACACTGTGCCCCATCCCCATCCCGAACACTGTGCTCGTGTCCCACAACTCGAACACTGTACTCCTGTCCACAACTCAAACACTGTGCTTCTGTCCCCATCCCAAACACTGTACTCCTTTCCACCAACCTGAACACTGTGCTACTGTCCCCAAACCCGAACACTGTACTCCTGTCCCCAACCCGAACACTGTGCTCCTGTCGCCCAACCCGAACACTGTGCCCCTGTCCCCAACCCGAACACTGTACTCCTGTCCCTAACCCGAACACTGTGTTCCTGTCCCCCAACCCGAATACTGTGCTTCTATCCTCAAACCGAATACTATGCTCCAGTCCCCCAAACCAAACACTGTCCTACTTTCGCCTACCTGAACAGTGTGCTTCTGTCCCCCAACCCGAACACTGTGCTCCTGTCCCCCAACCCGAACACTGTGCTCCTGTCACCAACCCGAAAACTGTGCGCCTGTCCTCCAAACCGAACCCAGAGCTCCTGCCCCCAACGCGAACACTGTGCCTCTGAACCCTACCGAACACTGTGCTCCTGTCCCCCAACCCGGACACTGTGCTCCTGGACGCAACCAGAACACTGTGCCCCTGTCCCCAACCCAAACACTGTGCTCCTGTCCCCAACCCGAACACTGTGCCACTTTCCCCAACTCAAACACTGTGCTCCTCTCCCCCAAGCCGAACATTGTGCTCCTGTCCCTAAACCAAACACTGTGCTCCTGTCCCCAACCTGATCACTGTGCTCCTGTCCCCAGCCCGAACACTGTGCTCCTGTCCCCAGCCCGACCACTGTACTCCAGTCCACAACTCAAACACTGTGCTCCGGTCCCCATCCCGAGCACTATGCTCCTGTCCCCCAACCCGAACACTGTGCTCCTGTCCCCCAACCCAAACACTGCGCTTATGTCCCCCAACCAGAACACTGTGCTCCTGTCCCCCAACCCGAACACTGTGCTCCTGTCTCCCAGCCCAAAAACATTGTGCCCCTGTCACCCAACCCGAACACTGTGCTCCTGTCTCCAACCTGAACACTGTGCTCCTGTATCCCAACCCGAACTCTGTACTCCTGTCCCCCAACCCGAACACTGTGCTCCTGTCCCCAACCCGAATACCCTGCTCCTGTCCCCCAACCCGAACACTGTACTCCTGTCCCTAACCCATACACTGTGCTCCTGTCCCCAACCCGAATACCCTGCTCCTGTCCCCCAACCTGAATACTGTGCTCCTGCCCCCAGCCGGAACACTGTGCTCCTGTCCCCAGCCGGAACACTGTGCTCCTGTCCCCCAACCCGAACACTGTGCCCCTAATGTGAGTGTTGTGTTCCTGCCCCTAATGTGAACACCCCAGGCCCTGGCCTGACCCCATAAAGCCTGACTGTCTCCTCAATTGAAATGTTTCCAATTCAATCTTAAATATATTCAATGCCCTCATCTCCACTCCTCTCTGTGCTTGAGGATTCTGAAGATAAGCAATCCTCCAAGAGATGGAATTCCTTTTCATCTTGATCTTAAATACTAAGGAATGCCGTTTGAAACAAGGAAAGACCATGCCTGTACTTCCAGAAAGGAACCAACTAGTATCAGCAGCAAATAGTTATAGGTTGTAAATATGTGACATAGAAAAGACAAGCAAAACTGTTTGAATGTAGAGTGCAATAGTTACTATTTATGAAGAGCATGTACATATTTGATATGTATTTGTTCTGATAAAACATATACACAGTGGAACCAATAAATTTTATTCTCTTTCCAAATGTTGACAAACTTGCCAATGTATTCTCAGTGTCACTGTCATCCTAAGATACATCGAAACATAGAAAATGTGTGCAGGAATAGGCCATTCAGCCCTTCCAGCCTGCTCCACCATTCAATATGATCATAGCTGATCAGTCACACTGTTTACTGTTCTTGCTTTCTCCTCATTACTCTTTGATTCTTTTAGCCCTAAGAAATATATGTAACTCTTTCTTGAAAACATTCATTGTTTTACCTGAACCACTTTCTGTCATAGAGAATTTGGATGAAATAAAGGACTTATTTCTTTTTGTTTGAACTTGTCTGGCTGGCTATGAAGGTGTGATCACAGATAAATTTGAAATCTATCTGATTCATAATATCGTATCCAGATAAAATCTTGCATTTCACTGAATTTGGGTGATGTCAAGACAGATAATGATCCATTATTTATGAATTCTGTGTTATCACAACGCTAGGAAATCTTGTTTTATTGTCAAAAGAAAATGACATTATGCTATCGAAAAGCCAATAAAGAAGCAATAACATTTGCAAGTGCATAAAAAAAGACAGTTTGCAGTCTTAAGATGATTGAAAATTCTGAAAGCAGGCACTGTGGGAAGTGCATGAGAAACTGCCATGTCACTCAAGAATTGCTGAGGCTTCAGTCAATCAGCAAATGTGGATTAAAAATAAGAAACACAACAGGTGGAAGGTCTGGCAGCTTTTGGAGGAAGAAACAGAGTTAACATTTCTAGTTGAACATGACTCTTTTTTCAGTGTAAATGAGAATTCCCTGACTGCAAACCAATCCAGAAGGAAAGGCATAAAATCAAACGCAAAAGGAATATGTTGATATAAGATGGGCATTCAAAGTTTGACTCCACAAAGGAACAAAAATACAGTCATAGGATGGGTACAGCACAGAAGGAACTGATTCAGTCCAGCATGCAGGCTCTCTGCAAGAGTAACTCTGCTAGTCCCACTCCCTTGGCTTTACTACATGATCCTGAAAATCTTTTCTCTTCAGATAATAATCTAATTTGCTTTTGAAGACCACGGTTGAATCTGCCTCTTCCATAATCTGCATTCCAAATTATATAATCATTTTTTGCAAGTTTGCCCTGGTGTGTTATTTGATTCATTTTTCATTCACCTGAAAATACTGTCCCCTGCTTCTCAAAACCTCTGCCAATGGGAGCAGTATTTCTCCTATCTACACTGTATAGACACTTCAAGGTTTTAAGCACCTTTAATAAACTTCATCTCAACCATTTCCCCTCTGAGGACCTTGCTTCTCTAACCTATCCATATAACTGAAGTTCCTCATTCTTGAAATGTTTTAATAAACCCTTTTGCATCCTCGATAATTGCTCACATTCTTCCAAAAATGTGACGCTCAGATTCAGAAACAGTACTCTTGAGGTGAAACCAGTGTTGAACAAATGTTCACGACAACTTTCTTGCTCTGTGATCCCATTTGGAACAGGCTGATAAAAAAATGGTGACAGAATACGAAGGTGGAATTTATTCAAAAAGTATTGGAATCAGTTATTAAGAGAGTTTTTTTGAGGAAATCTCAACCAGCGTGGATAGATGTGTTGTAGATGTGTTGTATTTGTACTTCCAGAAGACATTCAACAAGGTACCTCACAAAAGGTGAGTCATACGATCAGAGGCCATGGTGCTGAGGTATTGGCATGAATAAAGAATTGGTTCACGGACAGGGAACAGCGAGTGGGATAAAGGATTTTTCTTTCTTTTTCCGATTGGTGACCTGAGACCAGTGGGGTTCCGTAAGGATCAGTGCTAGGACCACAACTGTTTACGCTATGTATTATTGACTTGGAGGAAGGAAGTGAATGTACTGGAGCCAAATTTGCAGCAATATATTAATTGGTGGGAAAGGAAGGTTCAGAGAGGGAGACAAACAATATACAGAGAGAAATTGATAAGTTAAGTAACTGTGCAACAAATTGGCCGTAGGATTATAATGTGGGAAAATGTGACGTTCGTTTTGGAAGGGAGAACAGAAGAAGAGAATATTATTTTAGTGGACATAAACTGCAGAAAGCTGCAACACCAAACAACTTGGGGCTACTTGTGCATGAAATACAGAAAGCTAGCAAAAAGGTACAGCAAGTAATCAGGAAGGCTAATGGAATGTTGGCTTATATTTCAAAGGCTTCGGAGTATAGAGTAGGGAAGTCTTATTGCACTTGTTCAAGGTACTGGTGAGACAACATCTGGAGTATTGTGAGCAGTTTTGGTCCCTTTATTTAACGAAAGATGTTTCATTGGAGGCAGTTTGGACATGGCTCTCTAGGATGATCTCTTGTATTGTCTCATGAGCAAAGATTAAACAGATGGGACTCCATTCATTGGAGTTTAGAAAAATGACAGCTGAACTCATTTAAGCATGGAGGATTCTTAAGGGGCTTTCCCCTCCCCCCACCTTACCCTAGTTCCAACCTTCCAGCTCAGCACTGTCCTTATGACCTGTCCCACCTGTCAATCTTCCATCCCACCTATCCACTTCATCCTCCTCTCTAACCTATCACCTTTACCCCTACCTCCATCCACCTAATGCCCTCTCAGCTACATTCTCCCCAACCCCAGCCCCATCCCATTTATCTCTCCCCCCACCCCCCCGAGGCTCCCAACCTAATTTCTGACGAAGGGCGTTTGCCCGAAACATTGATTTTCATGCTCCTCGGATGCTGCCTGACCTGCTGTGCTTTTCTAGCACCACCCTAATCTTGACTCTTCAGGGGCTTGGCAGAGTAAATGCTGTGAAGTTGTGTCTTCTCATGGGAGAGCCTAAGAGTAGAGGGTATAATCTCAGAATAAAGAGGGGCCAATTTAAGACTGAAGTGAGGAAAAATTTCTTCTGTCAGAGAGTAGTGAGCCTTTGGCAATGAGAGCATGGAGTAGAGTCCTTCTGTATGTTTAAGGCTGAGATAGATTCTTGATCAGACATAGAATCGGGTATATTGCAAAAATGCAGGAAAGTGGGTGTAAGGAATGTCTGATCAACTATGAACCTGTTGAATGCTAGGACACCTGTGGACATCAGTATTTCTGTGATCTTTTGTAAAGCATCGTTCTGAGCCAGGTCACAGAACCATCTATGTAAGGACTTGTGTTTTCTGTGAGCCTGACCCTATTTCTTCATTGTTAACAATATGTCCTAAGATGTGAACAGATTCTTTGGAAAATGCACACTATTTCTTGGGAGTACATTTCTTGGGAGTCATTCGATCATGGGTGATAAGTTTCTCATCCCCATTCTCCTGTATTCTCCCATAACCTTTATTCTCTTACTAATCAAAAACCTATCTATCTCTGTCTTACATACACTCAATGACTTGGCTTCCACCACCTTCTGCGGCAATGAGTTGCACGGATTCACCATTTTTTGGCTGAGAAAGTTCCTCCTCATCGTAGACCAAAAGGGTCATCACTTCATTCTGAGGCTGTGCCCTCAGGTCCTAGTTTCTCCTATTAGTGGAAACAACTTTCTCCACCTCCACTGTATTTCAAGCTTCTTAATATTTTGTCGGTTTCAAACAGATATGCCTGTTAAACTGCATCAAGTATGGACCCTCAACTATTCTTGATATGACAAGCACTTCATCTCCAGAATTATTCTTGTAAACCTCCTCTGTTCCTCCTCCAACAGCAGCACAGCTTCCCTTAGATATTGGGCCCAAAACTGCTCACAATATTCCAAATGCAGTCTGAGCAAAGACTTATACAGCCTCAGTGATAAATCTCTGCTAATGTATTCTAGCCCTCTTGAAATAAATGTTAACATTGCATTTGCCTTCCTAACAATCAACTGAATTTGCAAGTTAACCTTCAGAGAATCCTGAACTAGGACATCCAAGTTCTTTTGTGCTTCAGATTTCTGAAGCCATTCCCCATTTAGAAAATAGTTCCTTTGTCTAGATCGTTAATGTATAACATGTATGGTTGTGGTCCCAATACTGACTCCTGTGGACCTCCACGAGTCACTGGTTGCCATCCTGAAAAAGACCCTTTGATCCTTACTTTCTGCTTGTGCCAGTCAGCCAATCCTCTATCCATGCCAGTACTTTGCCCTCAGCACCATGACTTTTATCTTATTTAACAGCCTCCTGTGAGACACCTTGTCAAAGGCATCTGGAAATAAGGTGGATTTCTGTAACTTTGTTGAATTGTAATAGTCTACCAGGTGTTATGATGGACGCACAGGGTTTGGTCACAATACCAAATCTGAACACCATTCAGTTGATTTTGTCACCAGAGAAATTATGCCCATTCTGGTCATTTCCTCAAGTCACTGCTAAACGTGAGTCATTTAGAGATGTGGACTCGTCTTGGGAGTATAGGATCAAAATGGCTTTGCACCCTTCCTTAGTCTGATGCTGTTTTGAGTTTTCCTAATTATGTAAATATTCAGGGAAGATGATCTCAAAAGAATGTTTACTCTTGAGTTACTCACATTTTTGCTCATGGCAAAATATGCTTTCCTGATTATTAATTATCTAAACATACTCTATTCCCTGACACACTTTATATTGTAATGTCACTTGTACCAATCTATACTGTTGAAAGTTATTCAATTTGGATTATGTAGCTTCACATTTGGAAGTTGCTCCTTTTGTTTTACCAACAACGATATCTGAATTGACCGGACAGTGGAACTTCATAGCATCATAGAGATGTACAGCACAGACACAGACACTTTGGTCCAACTTGTCCATGCTGACCAGTTATCCTAAATTAGTCTAGTCCCATTTGCCAGCACTTGGCCCAGATCTCTCTAATCCCTTCCTATTCATATACTCATTCAGATGCTTTTTAAATGTTGTAATTGTATACACATCTACCACTTCCTCTGGAAGTTCATTCCATGCACACACCAGCCTCTGTGTGAAAACATTGCCCCTCAGGTCCCTTTTAAATCTTTCCCCTCTCACCTTAAACAGTGCCCTCTAGTTTTGGACTCCCCTACCCTGGGGGGATAAAAACCTTGACTATTCACCCTACCCATGTCCCTCACGATTTTATAAACTTCTTTAAGGTCACCCCTCAGTCTCCATCACTCCAGGGAAAATAGCCCAGCCTATTGAGCCTCTCCTCTCCCTATAGCTCAAACCCCCATGACAAGCTTAAAATCAATGAGATGTTCATTGATCTTTGTTAGTAATGAATTCTGATCACAAAGATTCATAGTCATAGTTTTCCACTATTCTGTTGATATAATTTATTAGATTCCTCTGAATGCTGCACTTGTCTGTAAAATCTTATCTCTCAAAAGTTTATTTATTGTTAGAATTAAGTAATTGTAAAAAGCTGCAAGAACTTTGTTAAAAAAGCATTTATGCCTTCTGTTATACTTTGACCATTTACAATGTCGTCAGCTGTAGGTTCTATTGAATACAATTGAGTTCTGGATGTAGGTTTGCTTGCTGAGCTGGAAGGTTCGTTTTCAGATGTTTCATCACCATACTAGATAACATCTTCAGTGAGCCTCCAGATGAAGCACTGATGGTGTAGCCCATTTTCTATTTATATGTTTGGGTTTCCTTGGGTTGGTGATGTCATTTCCTTTGATGATGCCATTTCCTGTGGTGATAGCATTTCCTGTTCTTTTTCTCACAGGGTGGTAAATAGGATCAAAGTCAATGTGTTTGTTGATAGAGTTCTAGTTGGAATGCCATACTTCTAGGAATTCCCATGCATGTCTCTGTTTGACTTGTCCTAGGATGAATGTGTTGTCCCAGTCAAAGTGGTATCCTTCCTCATCCATATGTAAGGATACTAGTGAAAGTGGGTCATGCCTTTTTGTGGCTAGTTGGTGTTCATGTATCCTGGTGGCTAGTTTTCTGCCAGTTTGTCCAATGTGGTGTTTGTTTCAGTTCTTGCAAGGTATTTTATAAATGACACTGGTTTTGCTTGTTGTTTGTATGGCGTATTTCAAGTTCATTAGCTGCGATTTTAGTGTGTTGGTAGGTCTGTGGGCTTCCATGATGCCAAAGGGTCTCAGTAATCTGGCAGTCATTTCTGAGATGCCTTTAATATAGGGGAAAGTGGCGATGGTTTTTGGACATGTTTTATCTGCTTGTTTGGGTTTGTTGCTGAGAAATCAGCAGACTTTATTCATCCATAAACAAAGCAGCATTAGAACATTATTTCAATGAGCCATCACACACTGCAGTACAGAGGAACTACACAGAGCAGAGGAAAATCACCTATACAGTGTATTAAAAAAGAACAGGTACCCAATGATCCCATTTACCACCCCATGAGAAAAAGAACAGGAAATGACATCACCACAGGAAATGACATTACCAATCCAAGGAAACCAACATAGAAAGTGGGCTACATCACAAGTGCTTCATCCAAAGGCTCACTGCAGATGTTATCTAGTATCGTGACAAAAGATCTGCAAATGAACCTTTTCCCTCAGAGCGCAAACTTACGTCCAGATCCTCAACCTGAGCTACAAATCTTTTCAAAACCTATTAATACAATTGAGTATTTACTTATCCAGCTTGAGATTTATTATTAACTTCTAAGCAATTGTATAGCTTAAGAACTGTTTTTTCCATGTCCACGCTCAGGTGACAATATTATTTTTTTTCTTTCATATCTTCCTAATACAAGTAGTTATTCTTTATCCTTGAAAACTGCTTTAAATTCTTCAGTAACTAAATGCTGTTATGTTTCTGGATTTAAAGCTTTTAGTATTACAGCAAACCAATGCTGATTACTTTTTACTTTGTTTTGCAATCTTTTAAAGTATTCAATTATGTCAAATAGAAAATTCTGTATCATTCTACTGCTTACTGAGGGTCTAGCTTTCCTGTTATGGTTAAAATGTAGTTTGATCCCTACTATAGGTAAAATGGAGGCTTTCCTGTTTTTTCCAACTAAGATGAAATTTTTAACTTTTTGTAGGCAAACACTTTCACAACCTTCAAGGCCTGGACACCATACAAATCCCTTTCACAATTTTCCAAATAAAACTCTCTATGACCTATTAATATGCTCTTAATAATTCTTCTTGCTAAAATTACCAATTAAATTGTTTAACTCCCAATCTTATCACAGCCATAAAATTCTTCTAGCTGTATTCTCCTGCACAAATCGGGCTTATTTATCTTTGAAATTGCTGTTTTGTTACATTAAGTATGTCCTGCGATGTCCTCACTGCTTCAATCTTGGTGTGAATTAAATTCCTGGGCATTGACTTCATTGCTGTAGCTGTGTCTTGTGGTTTATGCTTATTATGACACTGATGCTCCATTCCTAGCTTTTATTTTTCCCAGCCTCATCCTTTATGTCATGCATTTAATTTCTTTCCTTTGCTTAACAAAGATTTTTAACTTTACTCATGGAGCTCCGTAATAGTTGCTTTCCAGCAAAACCTGAACTCAGGGCTGTGCCTACAGATCCCTTTTCTCTGAAGACTCTGTAAGTGCCAAGTGTGGATAGACTTTTATTTTCTCACTAACTCACACTGCTACTCTTGCACTCCTTACTGGGTCTAACTTTTAACCTGGAATGCTGCTCTGCCTTGTTCTTCCTTTAATCTGTTCTGCTGACTGCTTGTTTGTTCAAGCACCTGCAGCTGCAGATGACTGTGTATTCTTTGTATGGACTATAACATGTGTGATTTTTAACTGTGTATTCTTTGAGTAGTAAAGTGTTTAAAGCAGTAAGTTCATCCACCTTCTGAAATGTTTTCTCTGAAGTGTGACGGATTGTTGTTACCTTGTGGTGTTTAAACTATGGTGTTCATTGCTCATCTTAAATGCGCTGCTGAACCAACTGTGATTGGTTAATGTTTGGGGCAGTGCTAAGATCAGCTTTCTTTTCTGCACTTAGTCTAAGGGCCTATTTGGCTTGCAGTAGAGGATATACATCAAATGAGTCTTAATGCGAACAGGTACTTGGCATAGTATGATGTAATTTATTGTATACTAACAGTAGGTGCAAGTTACATTGATTAATTAAACATAATAACGAAGATGATAGAGAGATGCAGATGAGATATATGTTTTGATTTTGATATTGATCTGTAGGAACATAGGAAATAGGAGCGGGAGTAGGCAATTTCGAGCTTTGCCCCACCATTTAACATGATCATGGTGATCTTATCCTGGTCACAATTCCATATTCCTGCCTCCTTTCCGGTATAGCCCATTATCCCTTTTTTCATCAAAAATGTATCTATTTCTTTATTGAATCCGATGATTGATTCTGCCTCCACTGCACTCTGGGACAGTGAGTTCCATAGATTTACAGGCGTCTGAGCAAACTAGTTTTTCCTTATCTCAGTTTTCAACCTACCACCTCTCACTCTATATTTATGATCTCGTGTTTGAGACTGCCCCACAAGGGGGATCATTTGTTCAACTCCCACCTTATTGATCCTCTTTTAGCATTTTATATCCCTCAATCAGATCCCTCCTCATTCTTCTGAATATCCAGAGGGTACTGGCCCAAATTATTCAACTACACCTCATATGACAGCCCTTTCATGCCTGGAATCAACCTTGGGGAACCTCCTCTGAACTGCCTGAAATGCCACTATGTCATTCCTCAAGTAAAGAAATCAAAACTGGACACAATATTCCAGATGTGATCTCACCAAAGTTTTCTATAATTGTAACAACACTTCTTTACCTTTATAATCCAGTCCTTTTGCAATAATGCCAGGATTCCATTTGCCTTTCTTATTATATGTTGCACTTGCACACCTACTTACAGTGATTTATGCACAAAGACGCCCAGATCCCTCTGCACTGATGCACTTTGAACCTGCTTCCCATTTAAACAATAATTTGCCTTCCTGTTTTCCTGGCCAAAATGGACACCATCTGCCAGATTCTGACTCAATCTCCTAGCCTATCAATATCCAACTGTAAAATCTTCACCTCCTCATCACTGGCTGCTTTCCAACCTGTTTTAGTATCATCTGCAAACTTTGCTGTGTTACACTTTGTCCTTGCTTGCATAACATCTATATTGATAATAAAAAGCTGAGGCTCGAGAATTGCACCCTGCAGCACCCCACTAGTTTCATTTCACCATCCAAAGAAGGACCCATTTATCTTGACCCTCTGCTTTCTGTCAGTTAGGAATCTCCTATCTAAGCCAATACTCTACCCTTAAGCCCCTGGAATCTAACCTTCTGGATCAGTCTTTTATATGGGACCTTGTCAAATGCCTTGTGAAAGTTGAGATATACTACATCCACTGGATCCCTAATATCTACCTTGCTGGTTGCATCCCTAAAGAATTACAGCAAGTTTGTCAGGCACAACTTGCCCTTCATCAAGTTGTACTGACACAGGTGAACTGACCTTTGTTTTTCCACGTGTTATTTATCTCTTCCTTTATGATTGACTTCAGCAACGTCCCCACTACAGAGGTCAAACTAACTGGTTTATAGTTTCCCATTTTTTGTCTATCTCCTTTTGTTGAATAAGGATGTCACATTAACATGTTTCCAGTTCATTGGTGCCTTTCCATAATTCAGTGAATTTTGGAAAATCATAACTAATGCAACCACTATCTCTGCTGCCACTTCTTTTAGCACCCCAGGGTGCAGGCCACATTCTATACTCCCCTTTTTAATCTCCCAAATCTGTATGACAGCAACAAATCGCAGCTGTCTTCAGCTCTTAACCTTCAAGAATGCCCGGACCTCAGGAAGCAGAACATGAGGATGCATAACAGGAAGTAGGACACATTCCCAGAGCACAGGCTGCACCAGGTTAGGTATAGCCATCTGGACATGTCAGAACGCTTGTGTCAGAGGGCTGAGAGTCCAGGGTGTTCAGACAGACAGTGACAGCCAAGCCATTGCAAGCTGACACAAAAGAGGAGGAGGAAAGTATGCTGAGGTGGGCAAGGTGCAAGATCTGCCTTGCTGCATCAGCACTTGTCAAACATTTTTTATAAGGTAATAAAACACAAATCAAACCTCTCCCCACCCCCATTTCCTCACACCCCCATACAATTTCAATGTTCTATTCATGCTTACTCTTAGCAACTAAAGCCCTCCATTCACCTCAACCTTTGCCCCATATCCAAACCCAACCCCTCATAACCTCCATGCCAATCTATGTGCCCCTATGCTCACCCCCATGACATCTTATGCCCTTCATGCCAACCTATATCACTGTACCCAGCTGTTTTTAATACCAATTCATGCCAATTCATGTAACCAATCTACTGCCTTACACTTTCAATGCTAACTCACCAAGCACCTACCATGGACTAAGCTTAAGACACATAATAAAATGTGACAAAATTAAATTATATCTATTAACAAATTCACTATTTTAAAAGAAACTCTCATTGATTAAAAAGGCTGTTAATTGCATTTAATTTCATTTAATCTCTCTGAAATTCATCTCTAACCACTTGGTCCTGTCAAACTATGAGGAGAAAGTGAGGTCTGCAGATGCTGGAGATCAGAGCTGAAAATGTGTTGCTGGAAAAGCGCAGCAGGTCAGGCAGCATCCAGGGAACAGGAGAATCGACGTTTCAGGCATAAGCCCTTCTTCAGGATCCTAAAGCGCTTTTCCAGCAATACATTTTCAGCCCTGTCAAACTATGAACTAATTAGCAGTTCAATATGTCATTGAAAGATTATGCAATCAGTCATGCAGCATTAATCACATGATGATAATTCTCAGGTTTATTTAAACAAGTAGAGTGAAATAGCAAGCAATGATTTGAAGGCATTTAAAACAGATGTTCCAAGTATTAAAGTGAGTTTTAAATGCCTTAATATCTCCCTTTGATAATTCCTTTTGACAGTTCTGTTGACAGGTCCAATGAGTTTAAGTACTTTCTATGTAAATTCATGTAAGAGCACTTTACCTCTCTCAAAGGTATACAGGGACAATGTCTGAAAGAATACTTCACTATTCTAGATGCTGTGTGAAATGTAAACCTGATCTCACCAGTTTTCGCCTTCACAACTTGAGCTTCCCGCTCCTGGCTCATGAAAATCCCATTTGGAGGCAGCTGACTCTATGAACCATGGATGTGTAATTTTGAATTCTTGAAAATGAGAAGTGCTGTGTTTGGGGCATAATCTCTGGTTTCTGGCCTTTAAAGCCATTTTTTCAATGAATGGAGATCCTCACCCCTATTGCACAGAATCAGGCCTTAGTCTTTAAAGTTGTACAATCAATCGCCCCATATAAATGAATGAGCAATGAAAACCATTGGAAATTAGACTTTATGTATTTATTTTATCAATTCACGATTACAAATACCTGTACAATAAATCGAGGTAGAAAGATTTTTGTTAGGGAGGGGAATCAAAGATTATTGGGAGGACTTGAGTATGTGGAATTCTTAATACAAACAGATTAGCTATGATCTTACTGAATGGCAGAGCAGGTGTGACAGGCTGAATAGCCTTCAGTTCCCAGTTTGTATGTTTCTAAATGTCTAACTAACACCACAGAGACTAATTGAAGTGGCCAAGGTGCGTTCTAAGTGTAAGCACTCCATCAGTTTTCCCTGTGTTTCCCAGGAGGAGGAGGAGGAAGATTCTTCAATACCATTATATCCACATCCAGTTTCTCACGTTAACAGGAGATAGTGTTAGCCTTGCTGCATCAGGTAAACACTGTCCCAAATGAAAATCACATCAGTACGCATGAATTCCCTGAACAGTTTGTTTTTTCTTAATTTACGGATATCATCATCCCCGGGTAAATTTCATTGGAAGTGATGAATGTGATGTTTATCCATTATACCAATATCCAGCAGACGGAGCGAATCGTTAGATGTTTCATCATTTCCATTCATACACGATTTAGCTTCAATCAACATTAAAATATCTCATAACTGTGCTGTATAGGTGGAGTTGCTGTCGGGATGTGATTGGTCTTAGGCTCTAGTGAAAAAGGTGTGACAGCAAATTGGTCTTTTTTGCATCATATCTCTAGAGGTGAGGTGAGAGTCAGTGTTATTGACATCAAGGCCACATTTGGTGATGCCGGTGTTGGACTGGGGTGTACGAAGTTAAAAATCACACAACACCAGGTTATAGTTCAACAGGTTTATTTGGAAGCATTAGCTTTTGGAGCGCTGCTCCTTCATTAGTTGGTTGTGGAGTACACAATTGTAAGACTCAGAATTTATAGCAAAAGTTACAGTGTGATGTAACTGAAATTATACATTGAAAAATACCTTGATTGTTTGTTAAGTCTCTCATCTGTTAGAATGACCATGTCAGTTTCACTTCTTTTATATGAAAGTCACAAAACTTTTTTAAAAGTTTTTTTTAAAAGTTACATTCTCAGGTGAACTTTAACAATTGGTGACAGCCCAGATAACGTGTTGAAGGTGTTAGCCCGCTGTGTGCTGTTATCTGTGCCATAATGTTTAGACTGGTTCTAATCTAAAAAATGATTAACAGAGTCTTACATGGATTCATGCAGTTTTTGAGTAAAGTACAATGTAACTCTGCAAGTACAAATTCACCCCACAAACGTATATGTGTGTATGTGCACATGCATGTTTGTGTAGGAGTGTCTGTGTGTGTATAGTGCAATGTCACCTGTAATGTGACATTAAACCAATGTCCCAGTTGAGGCCCTCCCTATGGGTACCGAACTTAGCTATCAACTTCTGCTCAGCCACCTTTCGCTGTTGCCTGTCCCAAAGTCCGCCTTGGAGGATGGTCACCCAAAGGTAGAAGGTTGAATGTCCTGGAACACTGAGGTGTTCTCCAACTGGAAAGGAACACTCCTGTCTGGTGATTGTTGTGTGGTGCCCATTCATTTGTTGCCGTAGCCTCTGCTCAGTTTCACCAATGTACTATGCCTCAGGGCATCCTTGCCTGTAGCATGTGAGATAGACAATGTTGGCTGAGTCACATGAGTACCTACCACGTGCATGGTGAGAGGTCTCCCCACGCGTAATGGTGGTATCCATGTCCAACTGTGACATTAAGGAGCCCAAGCAAAATTGGACGCAGCAGAATTTGGAGAAATGCCTCTGCAGGTTGCAGTATTATCCAGCAAATAGAATGATGGCTGTGATTGTTGGAGGTCTGTTATCTTAGCTCCAGGAGATCACTGCAGAATTTCCACAGGGAAGTGTCTGAGACCAAACCTGCTGAAAACCAGATGTGAGGCCTTCAGATCGGAGACCCACTCAAATATAAGGAATCCAAGTATGACCTTCACAGAGCCATTAAGACAGCCAAGGACCAATACCGATCTAAATCAGAGACCCAAACAGACACCCGGCGACTATGGCAAGGACTGAATGACATCACAGTTTCTACAAAGAGACAGTGCAAGATAGCAGACAATGACACAATACTCCCAGATCGTCTCAATGCCCTCTATGCTGCTTTGAGCAGAATTTTGGTGGAGACATAACACCTATCCCAACAAGTTCTGATGAACCTAGCCCACTTGAAACTTGAACCTAGCCCACTGTCCTTGCCTGTTTCAAGAGGGCCAACATCATCCCTGTGCAGCATGTCTCAATGACTACCGCCCAGTGGCCCTAACTTTGGTTGTCATGAACGGCTTTGAAAGGCTGGTCATGGCATTAATCAACTCTAGCCTTCCCATTACTCCTGACCCACTCCAATTTGCCTATCGGACCAACAGATCCGCATTAGATGTCATATCACTTACCCTTCACTCCTCCCTCGAACATTTTGACATCAAGAACAGCTATGTAAGAATCCTACTCGTTGATTACAGTTCAGCCTTGAGACTGATTATCCTCTCGAGACTGATTACTAAACTTAGTGATCTCGGACTAAGCCCCACTCTCTGTTTCTTGACCCACAGGCCACAATCAGTGAAGATTGGGGACAATATTTCATACCCATTAACAGGATGTAGGTTTGCTCGCTGAGCTGGAAGGTTCATTTCCAGATATTTCATCACCCTACTAGGTAACATCTTCAGTGGGCCTCTGGGCGAAGCACTGCTAATAACTCCTGCTTTCTATTTATATGTTTAGGTTTCTTTGGGTTGGTGATGTCATTTCCTGTGGCAATGTCATTTATTGCTCTTTTTTTCAGAGGGGAGTAGATAGGGTCTAACTCAATGTGTTTGTTGATAGAGTTCCGGTTGGAATGCCATGCTTCGAGGAATTCTCATCCGTGTCTCTGTTTGGCTTGTCCTAGAATGGATGTGTTGTCCCAGCCGAAGTGGTGTCCTTCCTCCTCTGTATGTAAGGATACTAGTGAGAGAGGGTCATGTCGTTCTGTGGCTAGTTGATGTTCATGTATCCTGGAGATTAGTTTTCTGCCTGTTTGTCCAATGGCAGTCTGTTGTTGTTTTCCTCCTCTTTAGTGAATTTTACGCCAGTATGGGTATTATTGATGGTCTTGAAGATGTTACCTAGCAGGGTGATGAAACGTCTGGAGAGAACCTTCCAGCTCAGTGAGCAAACCTACATTCAGAACCTCAACCTGAGCTACAAATCTTCTCAGAACTCACTAAATCCTCAGTAACACTCAACACTGGAGGACCCCATAGGAGCGTACACACCCCCCTACTGTATTCACCGTATACCCATGACAACATCGCCAAATACCAAACTGATGCCATTTACAAGTTCGCCGATGACACCACCATAGTCTAATCTCAGATGGCGACGCAACAGACTACAGACGGGAGTTGGAAGACCTGGAAGCTCTCAATGCCGGCAAAACTAAAGAACTCATCATTGACTTTTGGCGGGACGTTACTCATGCCCCCCTACACATTAACAGCACAGAGGTTGAATGAGTGGAGAGTGTCAAGCTCCTGGGAGTGGTTATCCACAACAAGCTTTCTTCGACTCTTCATGTGGATGCACTGGTTACACAGGCCCAACAACGTCTCTTCTTCCTCAGGCAGCTGAGAAAATTTGGCATGACAGTGAATACCCTTGCCAACTTTTATAGGTGTGGCATTGAGAGCATTCTGTCTGGATGTATACCCCCTGGTATGGCAACTGTACCATTCAAGATCGGAGATGGTTACAGAGAGTGGTGAAATTCTGCCCAGACAATCACAAAGGCCAACCTCCCATCTATAGAATCCATCTATCAGGCCCACTGACAAGGAAAGGCCACCAGCATTCTCAAAGATCCATCTCACCCTGGCAATCTCTTGTACAACCTCTATCATCGAGGAGAAGGTACAGAAGCCTGAATACACTCACCAGCCGGTTTTGTAACTGTTTCTACCCTACTGTTGTTAGAATACTGAATGGACTCACAAATTGTTAACATTCGCCTGTACTTGTTTTTGCCGCAGTTTACCTGTTATTTACTATCTATGCTACTTAACTATGTGATCTGCCTGCATTGCTCGCAAGACAAAGCTTTTCACTGTGCCTCGGTACACCTGACAATAAATTCAATTCAAATCTCTATTCTCTCCACCACCAATGCTCAATACTAGCAGTGTGAACCATCTACACGATGCAGTGTAAAACCTCACCAAGTTTTCTGAGACAGCACCTTCCAAATCCACAACCACTACCATCCAGGAGGCCAAGGGCAGCACATATATAAGAATGTCATCGCCTAAAACTCCCCACCAAGGTCAGTCACCATTTGACTTTGAAATATAATTGCCATTCCTTCAGTGTCGCTGGGTCAAAACTCAGGAACTCCCATCTAATGGCATAGTGGAGGTCCCTACATCAAATAGACTGCAATAGTTCAAGAAGGCAGATCACCACCACCTTTTCAAGGTCAACTGACAAATGGGCTATAAACGCTGATCCAGCCGACAATGCACACATCCTCAAAATGAATTTAAAAAAAGATAATCAGACTATTTATGTGAGTTCACTGTTATCGATTTTATGTTATCGCTGAGATCTTGATTTCACCTCGATTAACATTGGAGAGAGAATGTTTTTCTTCTTCAGTATTATTCAACTCTTGTTCCTAAACATAGCAGTGGGAATATAATTTATAAGAAAGAATATAAATCTCAAATCTTATGTATCTGACAAAAAAAAGTCAAGTTGCCATAGCCTTATCAGACTTAGATAAATACATGAAGAGGAAATGTTTGAAGGGATATAGACCAGGAACAGGCAGGTGGGACTAGTTTAGTTTGGGATTATATTTAGCATAGATTGCTTGGACTGAAGGGTCTGTCTCAGTGCTGTGTGACTCAATGACCATAAGGCTGCTGTCTCATTAAAGAGAGATGACTGGTGGTGATTGAACCTGAGGGCCACCCTACCTCAGGTAAGGGGAGAAGTTGAGACCTTCATAGTAACCTCAGTCCGTGTGGGGATTGAACCCATGTTGTTGGCATCACACTACTTTGCAAACCAACCAGCCAGCCAAATGTGCTAACCCAACCTCCATGACAACATACAGTATTCACAGTGAAAGCAAGTAATGTTAAAAGTGTGCAGTAAAAGAAAGATGAAAGCTTCTAGATCATCAGCGAGCAGGGTTATGCTGCAGAAGCCCTTCACTGACTGCCCCAAACAAAAGAGAGAAGAGCAGGCAAGAGCATAAATATGCTGCTTACTTTTATCCAGAAGTAGCTAAAGTGCTTAACAGCCTGCTAATGGATTTTAAGATATTGAAAACATGTTATTTTCAGGATATCTTCCTTTCTGGATAATTGGTTTATCCACTCTCATTAATTTATTGTATTATTTTTGCTCTTGTGAGAGACATGCCAGCAGCCAGGCTTCCCAATGGTTTATTACCTCTCATACAGCCATGTTGAATTGTTACCTTCAGTTGTTGCAGGTTAGTTGCATCAGCCAAGAGTGGATTGAGCTGTGAAGTGTGAAGTTCTCTTACCAGTCCTGTCATGTAGCATTCCCTTCTGTGCTTCCCCGTGGCCCTGTAAATTTTCTCTGCGTTTTTATTTTGAAACCAGCTTGGAATCAGAACGTTTCATTTTTTCTGGTTTTTTGTCCAGAAATTCAGAAAATGATAACGTTTAGCAGTGCATCAAAAAATGCTGTAACATACAATGTGCACATTATTCACTTTACAAAGGAGTTATCAAACATAGGTGGGTTTATCAGGGGCTGCAGGTGCCTTCACACCCTTGAGAAATCTTATAAATAACATTCCAGAAGGATTGCAGCTTTCCAAATGTCAGTTTCTAGTGGGAGAGACACAAAAGAAAGGCCAGTCTGTCAAAGTGAAGCTGTCAACCACTTCATTTCAAAAGTCAGTGAAAAATAGAAATGATCTGTAAAAATCATGGAGTCAGTTTTTCAATGTAGGGATTTCCGTTTTCTGAAAGAACTGCTTGAAAATGGATTGTTTTGCTGTTAACGTAATTGTCAATTTATTCTTTCAAAGATATATGCTATCATCATTTTTCTCTGAAGCAGCAGGTGCCCATTTAACTCATTTAGAAGGTCAAAAAGTACATTATTGTCACATCCAGCAGAGATTTTCCTGCACATCCAAACACTTCATCCACTATGTCCATTGCTCTCGACATGGTCTCCTCTATATCGGGGAGACAGGATGCCAACTTGTGGAACATTTCAGGGAACATTTCTGGTACGCACGCACCAAACAACCCCACCGTCCTGTGGCCGATCACTTCAACTTCCCCTCCCACTCCACCAATGACATGCAAGTCCTGGGCCTCCTCCATCACCAAATCCTAGCCACTTTATCTTCCGCCTTAGGACCCTTCAAACTACACAGCATCAACTACTGACTTCATGAGTATCCTAATCTCTCCTCCCCCACCTTATTCCAGATCCAACCTTCCAATTTGGCACTGGCCTCATGACCTGTCCCACCTGTCCATCTTCCTTCTCACCTAACCGCTCCACCCTCCCCACTGACCTATCACAATCACCCTCCACCTGCAGCCATCTATCGTCTTCCCAGCTACCTTCCCCTCAGCCCCACTCCCATCCTCCTATTTATCTCTCAATCCCCTTATCCTCCCTCCCCAGCGCTTCCCACATTCTTGATGAAGGGCTCATGCCTGAAACATCGATTCTCCTGCTCCTCGGATGCTGCCTGACCTGCTGTGCTTTTCCAGCACCACACTTTTTGATTCTGATCTTCAGCATCTCACTCCCTCTAAAATAAATTATCCACTTAATCTCTTTTTCCAGTTTGTACCTATTGCCCAAAATATTCCTTATCAGCTTTTTCTATGATTTACAGATATATAAGGGAGATGAGAGCCTTATGGCATCATTGTTAGATTATCATCCAAAGACCCAGGTAATATTCTGGGAGATCCAGGTTTGAATCCCACCGTGGCAGATAGTGAAATTTCAATAGAAATCTGGAATGAAGTGTCTCGTGATGACCATAATACCATTGATGATTGTCCAGAAAAACCCAGCTGGTTCCCTCATGCCCCTTATGGAAGGAAAGTGCCATCCTTACCCTGCTCTGACTTACTTGTGACTTCAGACCCACATTAATACAATTGACTCTTCACTGCCTTCTGGGCAATTCGGGATGCATTATAATGCTGACCTAGCCATGGATGCCCAAATCACATGAATGAATGTAAATATATATGTATTTTTCACTCTTTATTTCTTACAGTGGGATTGTAGTACTTGGAGAATATTGACTCTATGAAACACAGCACTTGGTCTCAGTGGCAGTACCTTGAACACTTGACCTTTAGCTATATCTCTCATGAAACTAACTGATAGACATGAACAAACTAATCTGAGCTCCTTATCAAAGGACAATTTATTGCCAATTCCAACACAAACAGAGGCTCTTTTAATTTCTTTTTTAAATACAAGTGCTTCTTCATGTACACTTTATTCTCACTGGGGAGTAGTGGGGAGGGGGTGAATATTGACTATTATTAAATTGAATCACATCATGAATACTCATTCCCTCAGTAATAAGTGCTGGCATGGGATTTAAACCTGGAGCTCCTGACCAAGGTAGGGGCTCAATGCACTTTCTCAGTAGCACGGACAGAAATCATTCCAAATTATGCCCAAATCTCAATGAACATATTGAACTACATAAATTATTACACGCTGACAAAAATCTTTTGTTTTTCACTTTATTTTCATTTTGAGGTTTCAATTGCAAATTTCCAACTTATTGTCCCACAACTCAGATGGTCAGGGTAAACTCTGGGTCATTGTAATTCCATGGGTGACTAGTGGAAAGTGGCCAGAGGAAGCATTTGACAATGTCAGTTCAGGAAGAATCCTGAAGGAACATACACCCGCTTCAAGGAGCAGGCTGTCTCAATAAAGCAAATCATTGAGGTTGTGAGATCTGGAGAAGTAGGTGATCAAGTCTTAGATAGTGGTAAGTGTTTGAGTGTTTGTTTTTCCAGAAAACTGTAACATAACACCTTATCAAAATCCCAAAAGCAACTTTTGCAAATGAAGCACTATGAAGCATGTGAAATATTATCCAAAGCCTTGATTGTATTATCATTGTAGCTGTCTCGACACTCTGTCATTCCTCTGCTTTTCATGAATGTAAAGGTGTCCTGAGCCAGCTCCTCCTGATAACTTTTCCTTCAAATAACAGATCACTGTCAGCGCTTTAATCTCAATATTCGCCAGGTCCAAAACATAGATAGACAGCAGGAGGAGAGCATGGGCAATGAGTTACAGAACAAGGGTGAATTAAAGCAAATGAAGGAAGGGGAAGGGTATGATACGTGAGAGGCTTCTGCCATCTTCCTCTACATTTGTTAAAGTCTGGGAGCCAGATCTCTTGGCCCTGTTTTGAAGAGAGGGAAACAATTAAGCAGGTTGTTGATGCCATTAATGGATTGTCCGATTAGTTTTTAAAACTGTTTTCACTGTTTCTTTGAAGGAGTCTAGGAGCCAATTGAATTGAGTGCTAAGAGGTAATATATTGAATCCTTGGACAGAATACCAGTTCTAAGCTGTTTTGGGAATTCAGACAAGGTGGCATGATGGCTCAGTAGTTAGTATTGTTATCTCACAGCGACAGGGACCGGTTCGAGTCCCACCTCGGACGACTGTCTGTGTGGAGTTTGAAAATTCTCCTTGGGTCTGTGTGGGTTTCCTCCAGGTGCTCCAGTTTCCTCCCACAACCCAAAGATGTGCAGGTTAGGTGAATTGGCCATGCTAAATTGCTCATAGTGTTAGAGGCCTTTAGTCAGGGGTAAAGATGAGGTCGGAGAATGGGTCTGGGTGGGTTACTTTTCAGAGGATCAGTGTGGACTTGTTGGGTTGAAGGGCCTGTTTCCATACTGAAGGGAATTTAATCTTGTAGTCTTCTGGCTGCCACATCACTGGACATGATTTCTGATGAGGTTGTTCGATAAGCCCTGATGTGAGGACCATCTTCAACTATATTGTTGAAAGCATCAGTCCTGTGCATCCCTAGATAAGAGGACAGAATGACAAGGATACTCTGAATATAGTCAGTGCAAGAATGTCCATAGTAGGTGGAGCTCAGAATAGAAATACTTCTAATCTTCCTGTATTCTTCCTGTATTCCTGATGAAGGGTTTTTGCCCGAAACGTCGATTTTACTGGTCCTCGGATGCTTGCCTGAACTGCTGTGCTCTCCCAGCACCACTAATCTAGAATCTGGTTTCCAGCATCTGTAGTCATTGTTTTTACCTAATACTTCTAATCTACTCATTCATCCACTGCCACAATGGTATAGCAGCAGAAGGCTGTCCCTCCAACTCAACAAATAGGTGACAGCCATTTTGTGACTCATTTTTTAGGCAATGCTTCGAAAAATCAGTCAGCTTGCTTAATTTAAAATTTAAACAAATCTTGACAGTTAACAAATGATATTCAGACTTGGGCTGACAAGTAGCTGGTAACATCCATGTCACACAAATGCCAGACAACGACCATCTTCAATAAGAGACAATCTAATCACCACCTCCTGACATTCAAAGACAGTACCATCGCTGAATCCCCCACTATCAACATTCTGGGGGTTATCATGACCAGAAACTTAACTGGACTCACCACATTAATACAGTGGCTGCAAGAGTACATCAGAGGCTAGGAATACTGTAGCGAGTAACGCAACTCCTGCGTCCCCAATCTACAAGGCACAAGACAGAAATGTGATGGAATACTCCCCACTTGCCTGGATGGATGCAGCTCGAACAACAATAATGAAGCTTGATACCATCCAAAACAAAGCAGCCCGCTTAATTGGCACCACATCCAGAAATATCCATTCTCTCCACCAGCGATGATCGGTCGCACCAGTGTACTATCTCCAAGATACACTGCAGAAAATCACCAAATATCTTGAGACAACACCTTCCTATCTCACGACTACTTCCATTTATATGGACAAGGGTAGCAGATACATAGGAGCATCACCACCTGCAAGATACCCTCCAAGTCACTCATCATCCTGACTTGGAAATATATTGGCATTCCTTCACTGTCTCTGGGTCAAAATTCTGGAATTCCCTCCCAAATAGCATTGTGGGTCAATGTACAGCACATGGACTGCATGGTTCAAGGATGTAACTCACCACCACCTATTGAGGGGCAACTAGGGACAGGCAAGAAATGCTGGCCAGCCAGTGCCACCCAAATGACCTTAAAAAACTGTCATGAGCTCATGCATTGACCATATCAGTTCCTTGACCAGTTAGATCCATTTACCATTCAATCAGCTCTCTCCTCTCTAACAGTATAAACACTGTATTCCCTTTATATTGTTACTTTTGGTAAGTTGTCTTGATGAGTGATTTCACAAAATACTTTATAGAGGTCTGAATGACGTGAGCAATAGTGGGATTTAAGGCAGGATCAGAGAGGAGTCTGATGATACCTGTCTCAACATCAGGAACACCTAGCTGCATCTACTATGCATTGCCAGCTGATGAGGCCAATTTCTTGCTGGGCAATGGTGTGTTGCCAATTAAAGGAGGTTATAGCTTCCTAAATACCTTATTAACATCATGCCAGGCAGTATCAGGAAGTGGAGGAGTCAATGTTTTGGGTGTAACCCTTTTGCAGGACAGGCAGTCCTGAAGAAGAGTTACACTCAAAACATTAACTCCTCCACCTCCTGATGCTGCCTGGCTCACTGTGTTCTTCCAGCTTCCTGCTTGTCTGCCATGGATTCCAGCATCTACAGTTTTTTGTCGCTAACCTGTTATTAACACCATGGTTCATCTCAGTAAGGTTCAGCTTCCCATTTTACCTAATCTATCAAGCAAACTAGACATGAGGAATGCTTGACATGGAAGTCACAATGGGTACCTAGCAACTTCAGCTTGCTGCTGGCTGCAAGCACCTTCAGCACGAAGCAGTTTCTCAGGGCACCAGCCTCATACATAGTCACTGGCATCCAATATTTACCAGTCCTCACTGAAGCCATGACACCTCCCTATCTGGCTGTAGGCCCCATAAAAAACACAAATCCACATGTTATATCAGCAATTTGCATTGAAGGGCTGAAACAGACACACTTTGCTTGTAGACTGGCCCAGACATCATCTCGGGGCTGTTCATTTACTCTCTTAATACTCACTCACTTAGCACCACCTAAATGCTTGCAGCATCCCTGCCTTGCCAGAAGCTATTAATACCACTGTATTGACATGTTCTTCAGTGCAATTACACAGCCAGGCTGTTTGTCATGTTTGTCAATAGAGATCTGTCTGGAAATGGGAAAGGGATATCTTATGTCATCATGAGATATCAATGTAACATCTATGGCCTGTGCCAGCTGTCTGCCCTGTAAACATACTATATGTTCATTCAATCAAATGGCTATGTCAGAAACAGGGTGGGAGAAAGTTCACAGTCCAGACAAGAAGTAGGGAGAATGTTTGCTGTCAGGGGGGTCCCAGTACCATCAGTCATGGCACAGTCCACTCACAGTCCACAGACAGTCATCCACTTGAACTGCTCATAATCAGGCTGTGTAACTACAGTCTGACAGGTGAATGATAGCCCTTGTAGGGCCAGCACCAGCAGGTAGGGGAGTTGCATATGTAGTCAGTGGGAGAGCTGCAAACACAGTGGGTAGAGTTTTAATCAGTCATATTGAGGAGATGTTTGTCAAAGTCAGTCAGGGGTGTGTGGCAATTACAGCGATTCCTGACGTTGTTGATCGTTCCTAGTGTTTGTTTTCTGTGGTACGGTCTTTGCTGCAGACTTGCTAAGGTGAGGGGACTTAGAAATGTAGCTGGCTTCCCCTCAGTGAAGGATGCCATTGACTACACACATGCCACACTAAAAAGGCCATTTTACAATGCTGCAGAATTCATCAACAGAAAGGGTTTCCATTCGATTAAAGTGCATGAGATCATATTTTTACTGTATCCTGGAGATGTGTGCCCTATTCTCTGGCAGCTGACACCACTTTTACTCCAGGAGCACATGTGTATCTGGTGCATTTCAGGGTCTACCAGACTTGCAAAGCTGGTTGCTAAGGGAGAAAGGCTATCCATTGCAACCAATGTTGATAACACCACAGTGCAATCCCCTGGTTCATGAGGAGCACAGATATAATGTCCCCCATGTTTTGAGCACAGCCATGGTGGAACAGATGATAAGGCTGCTGAAGACACAGTCCCATTGCTTGCATTGTCTGAGATGGCCCTCCAATATATCCGGACAGACCCATAGAGTCATAAAGCATGGAAACAGAGAGACCGAGGGTTTCAGGTGCATAAAGTTTTGAATTTGAATTACATACAGTTAGGGTGGTTAAGAAGGCATTTAGCACACTTGCCTTCACTGCTCAGGCCGTTGAGTACTACATAGGAGTTGGGATGTCACATTGAGGTTGCACAGGACATTGGTGAGGCATCTTCTGGTGGCCAGTTCTGGTCACCCTGTTATAAGGAGGATATAATTAAACTCTAGGGGGTTCAGGAGAGATTTGCTAAGATTTTCCTGGGAATGGAGTGTTTGAGTTGTGGGGAGGGGTTGGGTAGACTGGGATATTTTTCACTGGAACATAGGAGGTTGAAGGGTCATCTTATAGACATTTACAAAATCATGAGGGGTATAGATAAGGTGAATGGTGGGTGTCTTTTCCCGATGTTGGGGCATTTCAAGAATAGTGGGTGTACTTTTCAGGTGAAAGGAGAAAGATTTAAAAAGACATGAGAGACTTTTTTTTACACAGAGAGTGGTTTGCATGTAGAATGTACTTCCAGAGGAAGTGGTCGATGCTGGTACAGTGACAGCATTTAAAAGATATTTAGGTAAGTACATGAATAGGAAATGTTTGGAGGCATATGGGCCAAGTTCAGACAGGTGGGACTAGTTGGTTTGGGATTATGGTAGCCATGGACTCGTTGGAGGGAAGGATCTGTTTCTGTCCTGTATGACTCTACTTGTTTATTATCTTTTGGGGAAAGACATTAAAAATAAATGGCTCCTTAATATCTAAGGAGCAACTCTTGCAATCTGTTTTTAACTTACCTTAATACCTGAATTTGAATATGTTGTTACTTACATTTTACAGTGAATAATGCAGTAAAATACAGTGAAAAGCTTCAAGTGTTACCATAATATGGCACCATTTTGAATAGTTTAAGCATAAAAACAGTAAAAAGATATAACTGTAACAGAGTCCACCTTCATTCCGCTGCCTTCCCACCATGAGTCCTGAATCAGTTCACCAGTAATAGGACACCAATGCTGCCACCCCTCCTCCACCAGCTCACTGCTGTCTGTGCTGCACCCACCATGGCAGGAGGCTTCATTCTTTAGAGACATCATCTCCTCGCCGCTGGGCCCACCTTGCTGGTGCTGCCACCAAGTCCCATGCTGAACCCATACTCACCCCACAACCAGCTGCTGTCACTGCCTCGCCGATAACCAGAAGTCCTTGCTCCAGGCCCACCACAACCAAAACCAGGATTCCCTGGCTTCGCTGCCACCTCAATGATGCCAGGAGTTTCTGAGTGGGTGTACCGATGCTGTCACCACTGAAGCCGCTGCTTCACCAACACAAGGAGTCCCAATCTGATGCTCTTACTTACCCAAAATTTTAAAATAACTCAAATTTTGTAAACGGTCAAAATATCCCAAACTGTGTCATCACTGTCAGTTAAAAGTAAGTCAATGAGAATGCAGTTTCTTTCACTGACCATCTTAGAGTCCTATAGCATGGAGACAGGCCCTTCAGCCTAAACTGGTCCATGCCGACCAAAATCTCCATGCATGCTAACCCTATTTCCCTGCCCTTGGCCCATATTCTTCTAATCCTTTCCTATCCATGCATTTGTCCAAATGACTTTTAAATATTGTTTATGTACCCGCCTCAACCACTTCTGTTGACAGATCATTCCATATGCGTACCACTCTCTATGTAAAAATGTTGCTCCCAAGGTTCCTTTTTATCTTTTTTCCTCTAACCTTAAACTGATGCCCTCTAGTCCTTGATTCCCTTTGTAATCTTAGGTAACTTTCTTCACTGTGCACTATACCAGCAATCTTGGTGTCATCTGCAAACTCACTAACCATGCCTTCTATATTCTCATATAAATCATTTATATAAATGACAAAGTAATTTGCTTGTATTTTCTTAGCGAAGAATCTCTCGTCAATTGTGTTGCAATATTTGATCTTTTAGTAAAGAAAATTAAGAGGAAATTGTGTGCCATAGGCCTTTATTTGGAAATAAGCTATTTTCTGTGTAACTTGATTTAAAAAAAAGATTGACAGCTTTGTCTGAGAATATGGTTCAAAATGTTGTAAAAACAGCATTCACTTTGTTTTATTTACTTACCACAGCTGTCAGGAGGCATGCCATGTTCTATTTACTTGTTACCATTTTCATATCAAAGATGAGGCATAACACTTGAATGAAATGTGTGTGATCATGACTGCCACTCTGCATGTTTAGCTTACAATGAACTTACTGACACACATCAGTCAGCTCGTCAACTCATAACATTTTCCCAAGCCAGTTGTTGTCAGTGCTGAAGTGATCACTCCCACCACTAACTACAAAGAAAGCTGCCTCCAAAGATCTGGCAATCTTTGTGGTGCGGATTTCACCTTTCTTAATTAGTTTCATTCCAGTGTAAGATGTACGGCAGGATATTGTGAGTCCAGTAATGTCGTCGATACCAAGCATACCAAGTAACCAATTACTTTGAAAAGTTGACAGATAGCAAACCAGGCAATAAAACCTACTGATCATCTTTCAGTTTTGAAGCATTTTAGTAAACAAAATAAAGGTCAGGAAATATGCATAGGATTAAGGTAATAGAACAAATGTCATAAACCTGTTTTAAAGATTTTTTTTGATATAATGGAGGTAGCTAATATTTCGCAAATATAAAATTAAGTTTTCATGGCCCAGAAAAGTTGTAACAATGAATTATTATTCCATTAAGTATACCTCATTCATGGAGGCATAACTTTTCAGAAGTTTTTCCAACAAGACTAATAGCGTCTGGAATAGAAATTAATATTAAATGGTGTGATTTAAAGGTTTCCATCTGTTAGAATAGTATGCTGTGTGGAAGACAACAACTTTTGGATTTACTTCTTGCATTACCATATATGCAGTTAAATGCAGAAATCTAGATGTTGCTTTCAGTTTCACAGTTATAATGGCAGTCAACACTAACAGCTTTGGTGTCACTTAGAATCACCAAAAAATGGAACAAGTATCCTTCACAAAAACGAATATGTGATCTTGGTAACAAGGAAGTAACATCTTTGCAACCTTAGGTTATCTTATCACACAAGTAGCTTTTGAACAATGTAGTTCAAATACTACATATGAAGACAAATTACTACAGGACAGACTTGCTGAGAATTATCTATGATTGACACAACTTTGTATAGAAACTTTTTGAGCCAATTAAAGTGACTTAGCTTTCTGATAAAGGTTATTTGATCCAACCCTAAGTTCATTTCCAGGAGAGTTATAATGCTGCAGATCCACACAGCACTTCTATCCAATATGCCTCTTTTTCTTTCATCTCCTCACTGTTTATTTGGGAGTTGCTGAAAAACTGGTTGATTCATCTTCTCTATGTCAGTTACCCATTCCTTTTCCAATCTCACTGTGTTTTAGTCCCTTGGACCATATCTTTCCATCTAGACTTAGATCTATCTCTTCTTCTTTGACAGTCCCACCTCCACCATTTGTCTCACCATGTTTCCACTCTTGCTCTATAATCGTTGACCATGTCATTTTAATTTTTCTCAGCTCCTTTCTATCATGTTTCCTCATGGACTCTATGATACACTGGTTGCTGATTTTGACCTTTCACATTATTCCACTGACCCTTCTCAGCAACTGCAGCTTGTAGGGCCAAGACATCTTTCTTTTCTTCTTGATATTGCCTAAGTTTCTGCACTGTAGAGCAAGACCTGTCTCACAACCTGCTTGGAGATGCTTCCTTTTAGTTTCTGTGATACCTTTTTATCACGTAACACTCATCTGCTGTTTTTCCAATGAGTCCAACTAGACACAATTCATTGCTTAGTTTTCATACTTCCATCTTCTTTCACCACTCAAGTTAAAACTTTAAAACTACTCAATTCTTCTGAACCTTCACTCTGATCCTCTTCTCTCGCTGACACTGGAAGTCCATACATTGGTTCTCTCCCCTTTAAGGTCCCTCATCACATCCTCTAATATTGCAGCAGTGTCAATGTTGCCTCACTGCCAAACTAGAACACTGCTCGATGTCCACCATTCATATTACTTGTCACTGGACTATTAATCCAGAGGATGAGGCTAATCCTCTGGGTTCAAATTTCAATGATAGCTGGTGAAATTGAAATTCAGTAAATCAAATTTGGAATTGAAAATGAGGGCAGGATTTTCCCCACCCAATTTGTGG
Source organism: Chiloscyllium plagiosum (assembly GCF_037043375.1). Classification (NCBI taxonomy): domain Eukaryota; kingdom Metazoa; phylum Chordata; class Chondrichthyes; order Orectolobiformes; family Hemiscylliidae; genus Chiloscyllium; species Chiloscyllium plagiosum. The sequence goes on from NW_028270143.1 coordinate 88,842,838, forward strand.
TGGAGAAAGTGGCTGGAAGGGCAGGTAATTGGACAGGTTGGCATTGCAGAGTGAAGAGGGAATAGACAAAGAGACAGAAACTATGACTCAACCATGTAATTAAAACTAGAGTGCAGCTATCATCAGAAAATGCAGAACAAGCAGAGTGGTTTTTATTGGCAAAATGTAAGAAGGTCATTTGTAAAAACAATCCTTTATTATGTGTGCAATGACAGACACAGTATCTTTTTTTTGATTGAGAGTGAATTCCTAACCCACAAAGGACATACTCGGTTGTGACAAAAGAGCATAATTACGAGAAGGATGTTTCAATTCTATTGGATGACCTTAACCAATGTTGATTGAAAGATGGAAATGAACTACACCATCGGACATGTATAACAGTAACAAAATCTAACTGGTTTAAGGGAGCTTATGCGTGATACTTGGATAAATGTGATGTATCCCCTTTGTATATGCTCAAATAAATCAGTGAACACATTTACTGAGGCCTTGCTTATGTCACCTCAGCAGATGAGTGTTATGTAATAAAAAGATATCACAGAAACTAAAAGGAAGCATCCCCAAGTACGTTGTGAGGCAGGCCTTGCTCTACAGTGCAGAAACTTAGGCAATATCAAGTATTAGAGCCCACCAGAGTGCGGTCCGAAGCTAAAGGCAGCACTGCTTTGTCCTCTTTAAACAGACCAAGTAGGGGTTTGTAGAACGTTATTGTCATAAATTTTCATCCATAAAGGAACTTTCTGGCTCCAAATATGACCAACAATCCTTCTGATTTCTGCCTCTACTTTTGCGAGTAAGGCAACTGCCACTGGGTGAGCCTTACAGGATTGTGAAATTGCTTCCTGATCAACATGGAAGGTTGTCTTGGCTCCTCTGATAGTCCCTAGACTTCCTGGAAGACTTCTGGGTATTCAACTAGGACTTCACTCAGTCACTTTCTAAGTGAAAACATTTGAGCCAATCTAAGTAAATCTCTCACAACCAATTTTGTCCCATCAAGCTTGGGCCTGAACTTTAACTACAATCACAGATAACTGAACCAGCTGCTTTTCAGAAGAGACCGGAACTGAAGTTGTACATTTAATCTGTAAAGTGTCTCTGATATGGATTATCAGTGTAACTGACATTTTCTGCAAATTTAAGGCTTGCAGTCCAGGCGAATTTTGTTAAAAACTGCAATCACTGATACCACCGTGCCAGTATCAACCTCCATTAGAACTGGGTGACCATTTAACCAGATGTTTCTTTTGATTGGTTCAGGTTTTGATGTTGCTAAGCTATTTAGCTCTTCCAAATCAGACGTAGGTGAACTTCCCAGAGTATGCATCCTCCTGAATATTATAAGTGATCTTACTCAGTTTAGGTCCAATCGAATGCTTTAGCTGTCTCGAGTCTGCATGCTGGCAGCAACTACAATGGCTTGCAAGTCAGGATCTTAAAGAAAATTTTAACTGTTTAGTTGAGGCTTGGCTTTGCTTTGGGATTTTGCTGTGGGCTGACCTAAAATCCCTCTGTTTAGGATATGAACTGAGTGAGGCTATACAATTTCCTGTACTCGAGTGATGCTCCCCAAACTCAGTGAGACTGGCAAGGATGTTTACTTCCATTGCAATACCTTGTGACCCATTTGCTTCACTTGCTGCATTTTCCAAGTACGTTGTGAGGCAGTTGGAGTGCTGTTTGAAATCTAGTTGGCCTTGAGCTAGTGGGTGCTTTTGTGTAGTTACATCATTAATCTCACATACCAAACGGTCTCTCGGCATCTCATTCAGAGTTAAACCAAAGTCACACCTTCTGCCTGTCGTCTTAATCTAGTCAAGAACCCCAATACAGCTTTCCCTGGTTCTCGATTTGCTGAGTAAAAGTGAAAATGTCTCAGTACTAGAGGAGGCTTGGGGTTGTAATATTCATGAAATAAATCCATCAACTCTTGAACAGTTTTAGTAACTGGTGCCTCAGGGAAAGTTAGGCTCCTAATAACTGAAAAAAGCTGCAACTTTACCAGGAGAATTACTCTTCGCTTTTCATCTGCCACAATGTTGTTTGCCTGGGAAAAAAAAAACACATTGTTTCCACATACTGGGCCCAGTACTCAATGGCAGGATTGAACAAGTCAAGATTCCCAAACAAAAGCATGATGTCAGAAATGCTTACCCCAACTCAAACATAACTGTTGCGAGAGTTTCTTCAGGAACATGCTTCACTCTCGTTGCCACTGAAATAAGTCCACAGAGTCCAGTATCCTGTCATCAAGTTGCCCTTTATTTATACATGAGCAGTCCTTGGCTCGAGTACTGCCTGTTCAGAGTCAGCTGTCAGAGTGTCAGCATCTTTGACACTCCTGTTCTTATCTGTCAGCCATGGCTCCCTGATTGGACCGGATTAACAGCCCCAATCAGGGAACTAATGTTTTATGAGGTCCGCCTGGCTGACCTCATTACAATCACTGTAGTCCCTGCTGTCATTTCCACGTGATCCCTAAGCCCAGAAACTATTCCAGGCAATAGCTACCATTCTTGCCTCCGATCCTCCTTCTGAGGATCGAGCAGAAAGTATCCACTCGTCTGCAGTGGTGCTGCCAAGTTCTGGCAATGTTGGCAGCAGGTGGGACTCCCTGCACTGGCTTCCGAATTATTGCAGAAATTATGCCAGCAGTTACTCAGCCTGCCAGATTATATTTGCTTTTTGAATGAGGTTAGCTGCGGGTTTCTTTCCACCAATTGTTCCCACTTTTGGATTTAGTCTGTATATGATAAAATTCTACCATTAACTTCAATAATAGCAGCATAAAACCATCATCAGTTATTGCAAAAATCACATCTGGTTTATTAATTTCCTTTATGGAAGAAAACTGCAATCCTTACCAAGTCTGGCCTACAGCAATGTGGTTTATTCTTAGTTGTCCTCTGCTATGGCCCAGTAAGGCACTCAGTTCAAGGTCAATTAGGGATGGTACTAAATGCTGGCTTTGCCAGAAATGCCCACTGCCCATGAAAATATGGAAAAAAAATGCTATGAGGCCTGGAAACTGGGTAGGGGCTGCTGGTACAGAAGATCAAATGGGCATGTAACCCCACTTGACCTCTGTTCTGAAGAAAATGGTTCCTTAAATATTGGGCACAGTATTTATAGTCTCATTCTATCATTGAAAGTACTGATCTAGGTTAAAACATTTGGGAGCTGAAAAGAAAATTCAGATGTCAGCGGTAAAATCAACGTGTTTGGCTGGCCTTATCAATCACAGTGCCAATCTAGTTTGATATTTTTTCTATAACTTAATGATTAAATTTACCTTTGTAGTCTTTTCCAGCCAATTCCATCAAATCCTGCAGGAAAGTTTTATAGTTTTACTTTTAATCCTCAGGAGACTGGTTCAATGATGATGTGATCAGACATGTGAAATTTGTGGACAGTTTTAATTCCAGGAAGCATTGAGGTCAGTCAATGCTGTAAATGTCAAAGTGCTAGTCACTGCAGATGTGCTCAAATTGTAGCTGATGGAGAGTCTGTACTACTGTAATACCTTCCCAATTCTGTCCATCAGCCTAATGCAGTTTTGATACTTGATACATCATAAAATTCACCAACGATAACACACTATTTTCATTACATATTTGAGCGCACTATGATATCCTGTGGGTTGGCATGTATATAAAAAAAATTGGAAGTTCTCTTAATGTGACAATGTCTGGTTAATGTCACAAGTGTTATGTTGATTGATGCAGCTGGACTGGAAATTAGTCCGTTAACATAGCTCACTCGAAGCCAACACATTAACAAATTTCTGTGTAACAGAATCGTTGACCCTTTCCTTTTATATGTGCGAAAGAACTTGACAAAGCTGACAGCTGACAGTATTTTCTTATCTTTCAATAATTCTTTGTGAGGATGTGTCATGAGTATTGGGCAAGAAGTTAATGTATAAAATTCAGTATGGTTATGGGAGAAAGCTGTGTTTGACAGTTATGAACTGACAACGATGATCCAAGTCAGAAGTGGCATCATGTCTCATCGTGTCAAACTAATTGACATTTTTTTTACTTGACATCATTTTTTGCAAAGGTATCAGTATGTGAATGAATGAGACAATTATCTGGACATGGCTCTGGAGGCTTTACTACTTAACAACTTAAAATTACAACTGACAACATCAGATGTGTTGCAATCTCTTGGCAACATGTACGTTTCTTATCCGAATTGGATTGTTGTCTGACTACAAACCTCTTTCATGCATAATTAGCGAATCAATTAGTAGTATATAAAGTTGCAAGATTATAGTCAACAGGAAAGTCTGGATTTTCTTGTATATTGATGTCCCTGATGGTGTCATATAAGTTCTCTTAAGATGGTGGAGGTGTTTCTTTGTCAAAAACCTTGTATAATTTATTTCAAATTACACATCACAATTACTAGTCTCTGTATTTTATAAAAATACCATGTTATAATTTGCAAATCTTAAATTACCAGTCAATGGAAGCCATGCTACCCTAACCAAATTATATTTTGGGCCTGCTTTCAATTGGTTAGCAGTACTCATTTCAATATCATTTTCCACTCACTATAGATGTTTCTGTCAGGCAATGCAGCCTGGTATCGAAATTAGATTCACACCCTGCCCATTTTACACTGGAGGACATAATATGGCAGACAGCATAGGCACACTCATTCTGTATAGAAAGTACGCACCCATATTGGATTGGGATTCTCGGTAGTTATTAAAGCATACAGCAGAAACATTATATCCATCTATACATTCAGGCCAATGCTAGAAGTATTCTGAACTAATTTAACTCATCTAATTATGGACCAAATTATAGTTGAAATTAGGCATAGAGTTAATCCACACTTTGGGATTAGAAACAGATGAGATAGGAGCAGGAGTCCCCTCCATCATTCAATTGGTATCACAACTGGTCTTCAGCCTCAACAGCACTTTCCCACTGTATCCCCACAGACCTTGATGTCTTTTAATATCTAGAAATCTTTTGAGCTCTGTGTTGAAAATACAATTGTTTGGTTCGTACATTGTCTGCTCATAGAAGCCTAAAAGCCATTACCTTGTGGTATTTTGCAGGCAAGGTTAAGCAGCATGCCATTTCCCAGGGTTACCATGGAAGTGAATATGAGTGCCTTCCCTGCAGGAATGGATGCAGCTCATGTCAAGATGACAGTCCCTGTCATGCAGAGGAGGACAAGCATCTGCGCGTTGCCATCGTTGCATTCCAAGCTTTCTGTATGCTGTTGGATTTCATTGCAATGCTAGTGGTCTACCATTTCCGCAGGTGTAAGGTAAATATTAAGTCTCTTTAATTATATTGAAGCTGTAATGAAGGTATTAACAAAAGTCTGTATTTCAAATTGCAGTGAGGTAAGAAAATCAGGGGGACAATTCTACCAGAAATATTGTTTCCATGACTATGCTGAACTTCAGAGGGCCCAGATTAGGAGCCTCCTTTGGATCAATGGTAGTGTACCTACCCCTGGGATCAAGAGGTCTGCATTCAAGTTCTACCTGCTCCACTGGTGTGTAATGACATGTCTGAACAGGCTGATTACAAAAACAGGTTAAAATTTCAGAAACCATGCCCAATCCAGTGTTGGACCAGGTACTTTAACATCAGTGGCACTTGATAGTATAGGGTCAATACTGCGCCACAGAGTAACAGGAAAAGGGTTCAGACTAGTCATTACATTTCATGTCATGATGACAGAATGAAGGGAGTAGGCTGAAACGAAGTACTTCATCACTAAATAAATCAAGGAAAGAAAGTTAAGAAGTAACTTGGCAAATTCTAGAAATAGATTTCCTGCAGTTATTGTGCCTTTTCTTGTTAGTCATGCAACTGCATTGAAAAAGGTGGAAACTGAGAAAAACCAGGGTTTGCAAAGTCCGCTGATGTTATGAGGACTTTTCGCAGTTTATCCAAATGTCAGCCATGCTTGTGTGGTATCGTTTTTGCTTTTCAGTCAGAGGTTTTGTGGCTCAAACCACATTCCAAGGACAATGCATACATTCTGTCAGCTGGTAATTCAGTTCACGACTGGAAGTGTGCAGCATTGTCAGCAATGCTATCATTCAAATGCACACAACTGTAAGAGTGGGAGATGCAGAATGCTGTAACTTGCCTAGCTGAACCCTTTACATTTGGTTCAGGTGGCTCCTTCTCTTGGCACTTGAAAAAATGAAAGTGGAATGCACTCTGCAATGGTCAGTGCTATATAGCCCATAAAATATAAATGCCCACAGTAATGCAGATTGCATTGTGTTACCCTGAGGTGCTGAATTTTGGACTTTTCTATGAAAGAATAACTCAGTGAGTAAGTAAGGAGATAAGCATTGATTAAAATGGGGCTTTTGAATTCACATGGCAAAACAGACATTGGATTATGAGAATTAAAATGGAGCAGGTCAAGTTTCTGCACAAATCATGAGAGGTATAGATGAGGTGATTGGCAGGTGTCTTTTCCCTGTGGTGGGGATATTCAAGACAGGGAGGCATATTTTTAAGGTCAAAGGAAAAAGATTTAAAAAGGACATGAGGGGTAACTTTTTTACACAGAGAGTGGTTTTTATGTTGAATGAACTTCCAGAGGAAGTAGCAGATGCGTGTACAGTTACCACATTTAAAAGACATTTTCTGTGTTATATGACTCTATGAAAATTGGTGCCCTGTGATATGCATTCAACACCAGTTACTGTATAATCATCAAGCTTTGTGTTGACCACCCAACTGCCAAGTTGAGTGAGACCAGATTTCTAATTATAAAGTCATTATTCTTTTCTGTATAGTACCAAGAGGATTCCTGCAAGGAAAGTCTAGGTTTATGCTGCTGTGACTTCTCTATCATTGCTCCCAAGACTTCATTCTGCACCCAATTCTTATTGTGTGTTAAAAATGAAATCTACCCACAAGGCCAACCAGCAGCTAGTTCCAAATTTTTTTTGTTCAATGAGGGATACAGTATTTTCAGGTCAGAACAATATTTATTGCCCATTTCTATTTGCTCTTGAGAAGGTGGTGGTGAGTTTTTTTCATGGATTTAGAAGGTGCTGTCTAAGGAGTCTTGGTGAATTTCTGCAGTGCATCTTGCAAATGGTGCACACTGCTACTACTGGTCATCAGTGATGGAGGGAGTGAGTGTTTGTGGATGTGGTGCCAATCTAGCAGGCTGGATTTTGAATTTTGTTGGAAATCCATCTGCAGGTTGTGGACAGATTTTGGGGAGTCAGGAGATAAGTTACTTACTTTAGAATTCCTAGCCTCTGAACGTCTCTTGCAATATTTGTATGGCTAATCCAATTCAGTTTCTGGTCAATCATAACCACCAGAATGTTGATAGTGGGAAATTTGGAGATGGTAAGCCATGAAATATCAAAATATGATGTTTGGACTCTCTAATGTTGGAGATTGTCATTGCCTGGTACCTGAGTGGTGTCAATGTCGCTTGTCAGTCTAAGCCTGGAAATTGTTCAGATCTTGATGCATTTGGACTTACACTGCTTCAGTATTTTGGGAGTCACAAATGGTGCTGAACATTATACAACCATCAGTGACTATCTCCACTTCTGACCTTATGATTGGGGGATGATCATTGATGAAGCAGCTGAAGATGGTTGAGCCTAGGTCACGACCCTGAGGAACTCCTGCAGAGATGTCCTGCAGCTGAGATGATAGACCTCCAGCAGTCTTCCTACAGGGTTATTTTGACTCCAACCAGTGTGGTGATTTTCTCCTGATTACCTTCGACTCTCACTCTGCTCCAGCTCAGTAATACCACATTCAGTCAAATGCTGCCTTGGTATCACTCTATTACTTGCATCTCAGCTTTGTAGTTCAGCTCTTTTGACCATGTTTGAACAAGGCTGCAATGATGACAGGAGTTAAGCGTCCCTAAACTGGGTGTCACTAGCAGGTTATTGCTGAGCAGGTGCTGCTGAATAGCATTGTTAATGACACCTTCCATCACTTTACTGTTGATCGAGAGTAGACTGAAGGGGCGGTAATTGGCCAGGTTTGGATTTATCTTACTTTTTTTGAGTACTGCATGTACCTGGGTAATTTTTCACATTGTCTGGTAGATGTTAGTGGAACAGCTTGGCAAACCTACAGCTTACTGGAAGCACTAGCAAATGTGGACAGAGAGCAGACCTCATTTTACAATGTGTGATCAACTGATCATTTGCAGCCAGACACATTACTGGCTGTGAGTAGTCAGGATAATATGTAGTAGTTGAAACAACATCGGCAATGTGACAATTTTGGGCAATTCTTTGACAAGGGTGATTGCAATGTAATGCAGGTTGTACTTCCATGGAAATGATGAAAGTTTTCTCATGGCCCAAAGCAACAACTTTGCTCCGACAGATTTTATTTCATCATTCCTTTCGTTTGTGATAAGAATGGTACGCTTGGTCAGGCATGTTATAAATTGCCTTCAAATGCATTTAACAGTCACAATTTTACATTATGTTTAATTTACAATGCACTTTTAAGTAATGTTTTTTTTAAGGAGGAGCACAATTACCTTTTCTTGCTAATATTAAGTCTGCCCCTAGATAGTGGTTTATTAGTTTGAAACATATTCTGGCAGCATGCCATAAAAAGGTGAATTAAAATAAACCTTGGGAGTCCAAATGTCATTTATGTTCAGTAAAGATTCGGAACGATAGAACTATGAATAATGTTGTGCTTGGACATAAGAAAGTTACAATTCTACATGCAAGTATGTGGATTGCATTGCATCAATGACCTCCAGTTGTATGGTGCTTTAAATACAATAATAATTTTAGGGCAATTAACAAGAGTGTTTTCAAATAAAATTTCATGCAGGGCCACATTAGGAGATGTTAGAACAGATCATTATGCATTGCTCAAATAGGAGGAGAGGTAGAGATGGTTAGGGAAGTAGATTCAGTGTATCGAGCTGAGATTGTTGAAGGCAGGGATCTCTGGACTTGTGGACTATGGTCCCTTTGTTGCTCAGTACTCCCTAGGGACTCTGTCATTCGTTGAATAAAACCTTCCCTTATTAGACCTCCCAAAATTCATCATCTCACACTTTTAAGCATTAGCTTCATCTGCTGTTACTCTGTTCAGTTTACCAGTTGATCAATGACAGAATGTAGCCTTAGACCATCCTCCTCATTATCAACAACATCACCAATTTTTGTGTTATTGCCAAACTTACTAATTATACCTTCTGCATTCACGTCCAAGTTATTAATTCTAAGTCTTGCTGCATCAGTGCTTTTTTGTCTGGTTTTTATTTAATTTTCGATTCTTTTTCCATCCTTTTCAATTACAAAGTCCCATGTTTTCCTTTTCCTGCCCTTTTGAAATTTCATTTCTAACTGCTTTGTCTCTTTTTCCTGTTCAAAGCATTTAAATTCAACTATCAATGACTCACTATTTGTAATAGCTAGCATCTATCAAACTTCTACAAATCCAACTGCTGTGCTAGTATTTCAATTATCTTTGCCTTCTTAGTTTTTGTATGGAATTATACCCATAATTCCTTTGACAATTTACACTGTCTATACCTCTCATACCTTTGTACATCTCAATTGGATCCCCCCTCACCATGTTCTCACACTTAGAGGAAGGTCAATATGATTACTTATGGAATTCATGAAAATCTGTGGAGATACACCAGGGTATAAAAGCTTAGCCAGACATGATGTGGGTATAGAAAACGATGTTCTTGTTGTTTGGGCAAGAAGAAACAAGCTCAGGTGAAAACAAAGACTCAGTACACATTAGAAATCACTTGATTGAACCTCAATTAACTGGTGAAGATGTCTTCAGAATGGTCAGTAGCACACGGAAGCTAAGACCTGTCATTTGTTGGTTGGTGTCTTTCTAGCCAGAATGTGTGAGTACATTGATTTTTACAAAATAGGAGGTGAATTAATTATCAAATGTTTTCCTGTCTAATATATAGGCTCTTATAGAGTGTTCTTTATTGTGCGGTTGAATGGTTCAACACTATCGTTTAATTTGTGTGTTGTCATTTGGCGATGAATTCTATAATTTGCTTGGAGCTCTCTGAACTGATTTGAAATAAACAGTAGCCCATTTTCTGTCGTGATAGTGTTTGGTTAACCCTACTTTGTGAATAACTTGTTTAGAATTCCATGACTCTGAAGTGGTTGTTACAGAGTTTGTTGCAATCATGTATGGCTATTTGCAATGTTAGCTATGATCAGCAAGCAGAAAAAGTTGATTCCTATGGGGCTACATGCACCTCTCCAAAAACACCAACTTGGCATTTTGCCATTTTGTCCCATTGTCCACTGTCTATGTTTGAAATCCATGGTGATGAGTCGATTTGCTCAATGATGTAGTATGCTTCTAGTCATTGCAACTCCCGTGTCTCTTGACCATGAATTGTAAATGGCAACAACCAGTTTCATTGAACTGGTGGAATCAGTTGTGAGAAGCTTGACAGTATCCCTTAATCTCCCCAAATCCAGTAAAAAGATTGGATGCTGACCTCGATCATCTTTGTACTCCTTTGGGAACTTCAGGTTTAAATCCAAGCCTATCAAAATGTTTAGCCCCATTAGACTTCTGCCTTTAGTTACGTAGAAAATGAACCTATTACCCTGATGTCTTTGTAGCACATTGGAACTGTGATCATTCTAAAAGTGGAAGGAATTTAGCATGGCAAATTCAATTTGGATGACTGAAGTCATGGCTTTTAACAAGATGAAAACATCATCTTAAGGAGACATTCTGTAATTTATGGAATTAAAGTATTTTCAATTGATTTGACACAATTTAGTTCATTGGCTAGTAGACCACATGTAAAAGCTAATTGTCACAGTTCTGTCATGTCTTGTTTGATGGGCTCACCATTTCCATGACATCTCTGATGAGATGCATATCATTTGATCATCGCACCTTTTTTTGACTTGAAGTACTTTTTGAGGGCATGAACTTCAATATCAAATGTAATCGCCTCTTCTGTGAGTGGCTTGGATATTCATTAAGCCATTGTGCAAGTATGACTTTCCTACAGATCGCAGCCACACCAGACTGTATGGTTCTTTAGTGAATAAGCAGGGTTGAAATAAATGGTTCTGGAGCTGGTAAAGTTATTTTTTTTATAAGCCATCTACAACATCATTTTGGTTATGTATGTGCTTGTTTACTCTAATCGTAGATATATAATTTATTTTTGAGCTTTTCAAAGAATCTCAGAAATTACAGAATTTTGTAGACACACAGATGGCATCAGCCAGAGCTCAATTCTTCTCCAGGAACTTCTCAGTTCAATTAATTCTATACTCTACACACTAGCTTGACCAATCAAGTACAGTTACAAAAATCAAAGATCTGACTAGCATAATGAAACACAGATCAATTAAGAAAGACATTGAACACTTTAAAAATTGTTGACTTTTATGTTTATTGGGTTGAAAAGCATCAATACAGGTGAAAGGACCATTATAAATGTGGAGACCATTAGAGGGGGAACTATGGTGAAGGGGGAAGGGTGTGTTGCTGATTGGGGAGGGATTAAAGTTCAATGGTGAGGCAATGCTGATTGTTCAGTCTTACCTTGTCTACCTTGACCAGCAAGTTGAGAAGTCTGGCAGAATGTATCAGTTCAAGAGTAGTTGCAGAGCTCTTCAATTCCACCAGCTCACAACTAGACCCTCTCTACACTTCCCAACCTCCCCCTCCATATTAAAGCTTTATCGTATTTTAGGAGAAACTATCAACCAATGATCACCTGGAGTTCAGAAACAAAATCAGAAATTGCAGGAAAAGCTCAGCAGGTCTGGCAGCATCTGTAGAGAGAAAGCAGATTCAGTATTTAGGATCAAGTGACCCTTCTTCAGATCATTTGGAGGTCATGCCTTTTCCCAACATTGGGCCATAGGAATCCAATTCCTCTCAATTCTGGTTGGTATGCTCAGTGTCCTGACGTACAATGCAGCCAATCAAACAGGACGTTTTCATGCTTGTAAAGGAATGTTCAGACTGCTAGCTCCTTTGCCAGGGAAATCATGCACAAGGCTACAGCATGAATATTCCAGAATTACATCAGGACTGCATGAAAAGGCCACAGATTTTCATCACTTTGTTTTGGCACTTTTTAAAATATATTTGCACAATGTCAGCACTGTTGGCAAGACTGGCATTTATGCATCATCCTTAATTGCCCTTGAGAAGATAGTGATTTGCCACCTCCTTGAACTACTGCCATCCTTGCTGTATATGTATGCCCACAGTGCTGTGAGGAACAGGGTTCCAAAATTTTGCCTCACCGACAATGAAGGAACAGCAATATGGTTCTAAAAAGAATACTGTGTGGCATGGAGCATAATTAGGTGCTGCTCTTCCTGTTCTGGATATTGATGGTTAAAGGATTGAAAGATATTGTCGAAGGAGTCTTGCGAGTGTGTTGCAGTGCATCTTGTGAATGGTTTGCTCTGTTGCTACTATGTGCAGATGATGGAGAAGGTGAATGTTTTGGTTTGTGAATGAGCTGCCAATCAGGTGGACTGCTTTGTGACATATAGGTATGAGCTCTTGAGTATTGTAGGAACTGCACTCATTCAGGAAAGTAGACAGTATTCAATCTAATTCTTGACTTGCACATTGCACATGCATAAAAATAAATGCCTCATTTTCTGTAAATGCAGAATGAATGTTTAAGTCTTAAACCATTAGTGGAATTTGTTTCTGCAGAAATTGCTTCTAAAGTGAATACATTCAGATTGGCAGCAAGGAAAGGCATATTCTTTTTCTAAAACATATTCTTTATTCTTTCAATAGAATCATCTTGATAGTGATGAAGACAGGGACACAACTGACTTATCTGAAGGTGCGATCAGAAACTTGGAGCTGCATAAACTTTTTAAACCTATTAACCATTAACAATTCTCATACTTTAGAGAATGAGAACCTAAGAACTGATGCATTAAAATGGCTTTGAAGGAAATGACTTGCATTTGTTCAATTCTAATCTGAGTTACTCAAAACCATGGAGGCTTGAATTAGACATCGCACTCTGTTTGCATTCTAAAAGGACTACTGAAGCAAAGGTTTTGATGTGACATCAACTTTCTGCCTGTCTGTTCGAGTTGTTCCTTTAAGTGATATTTTGAAAGAACCTGAATAATACTACTCATGGTGCAAATTTATATGCTTGTAGCAATCCACAATTCCACTGTGTGCACGTTTTCAAAATTAAGTTCTTGCTCTGTTTTCACTCATTTCTTTTAGACTTGTTTTCCATTCCAGCTGATCATTTTTGACTTAAATAGAAAAGCCTTTGGGAGTTTTGTAAAACTTGCTGCTGATTCAGTTTTGTAATTTTGTGTTTCCACCAAAGGTTAATTTAACCCTGAGGATGAGAATTCCTTATTCCACCATCTCCATGAATGTATGTTAACTGTGCCGTGATTTTTAGACATATATCATGATAGTTTCTTCATTCAATTTCTCTTGGCAACATACTTCTTTAAAAAATGTAAATGAATCTAATTTCTATTAAGATGAATGGCAAGGAGGCTTGCTTTATAGCTTTAGCTCAATGGGTATAATTTTGGGTGTAAAATGGTGTCTGTTGCAAGCACGTGTACCTTGCAGTGCAGGTAACGCCAGGCATCTTTGTGATGAGGTTGTTGGCAAGGGTGTTCGGAGACTGCACTGGAAGAATGCAGTGTAAATATGTTATGATGCTAATCTGTGTATAATGCTGATTTCACTATTGTTTCCATTTTCAACATCAATATTCCAACTATTGTTACCTTTTGACTTTGCAGTAGGGAAAACACTCCCCCAGTACTATTTAAAACAAAATCATCAGCTACTTTCAGGTTAGTTGTGGCTCACTACCGGCCGAGTCTGCATTTCTAGAGACATCATTTGGTTGGCATAGTGGTTAGCACTGCTGCCTCACAGCGCCAGAGACCCGGGTTCATTCCCGCCTCAGGCAACTGTCTGTGTGGAGTTTGCACATTCTCCCGTGTCTGTGTGGGTTTCCTCTGGGTGCTCCGGTTTCCTCCCACAGTCCAACAATGTGCAGGTTAGGTGAATTGGCCATGCTAAATTGCCCGTAGTGTTAGGTGAAGGGGTAAATGTAGGGGAATGGGTCTGGGTGGGTTGCTCTTCGGAGGGTCGGTGTGGACTTGTTGGGCCAAAGGGCCTGTTTCCACACTGTAAGTAATCTAATCTAATCTAATCATGATGTTTCCAGTAACATTTCAAATTGCTAAAGTCTATAGGGAGTAGTGTAGCATGTTACGAAGGTCTGTAAAGGCTTTACACTTGATCCCAGCAATTGGTATCCCTTTGCTCTGCATTTCAGTAGGCGAATAAGTAGAGGCAGTACACAATCAGATAAGAAAAGAGGGTGAGGAGCAATGTTCTCAGCAGGAGGGCATCCATTTGCTTCAGGAAACAATTCTCCTACCTCTGTAAAGAACAAAGTCTGTCACCTCAGAACTGAATGAGGAGAACAATTCACTGGCTGTCGATGTATCCATGACCATGAACGTTTTGGTAGCCATGGTGTGGAGATGCTGCTGTTGGACTGGAGTGGACAAAGTCAGAAGTCACACAGCATCAGGTTACAGTCCAACAGGTTTATTTGAAATCACAAGCTTTGGGAGTGCTGCTTCTTCATCAGGTGAAATGGAGGGAGGCACACACAGGCACAGAATATAAGACCATAAGACATAAGAGTGAAAGTAAGGCCATTCGGCCCATCGAGTCCACTCTGCCATTCAATCATGGCTGATGGACATTTCAACGCCACTCACCCGCACTCTCCCCCATCCCTTAATTCCTTGAGAGATTAAGAATTTATCGATCTCTGCCTTGAAGACATTTAACATCCTGGCCTCCACTGCGCTCAGTGGCAATGAGTCCACAGGCCAACCACTCTCTGGCTGAAGAAATGTCTCCTCATTTCCATTTTAAATTGACCCCCGTCTAGATTTTTAGATTACATTACAGTGTGGAAACAGGCCCTTCAGCCCAACAAGTCCACACCGACCCGCCGAAGCACAACCCACCCATGCCCCTACATTTACCCCTTACCTAACACTCCGGGCAATTTAGTATGGCCAATTCACCTGACCTGCACATCTTTAGACTGTGGGAGGAAACCGGAGCACCCGGAGGAAACCCACGCAGACACGGGGAGAACGTGCAAACTCCACACAGTAAGTCGCCTGAGGCGGGAATTGAACCTGGGTCTCAGGCGCTGTGAGGCAGCAGTGCTAACCACTGTGCCACCGTGCCATCTAATTCTAAGGCCGTGCCCATGGGTCCTAATATCCCTACCTGATGGAAACAAATTCCCAGCGTCCATATTTTCTAAGCCAAGCATTATCTTGTAAGTTTCTTTTAGATCTACCCTCAACCTTCTAAACTCTAATGAATACAATCCCAGAATCCTCAGCCATTCATTGTATATAGGTGGAAAGATAATGGCATGATAATTTCAGGTAGTTAAGAGTGTCAACAGTTAAGTACAAACGGTGTGAGTTAAGTGACGACAGCTGAATAACAAGAAATTGGATGACCTATGAACCGGTTGATTAAAATAGAGAGATAATGACAAATATTCAAAAATGAGATAGTGTTAGAGACAAACCAAATGTCTGGAATAACATGAGTAGGTATCAGAGTTGCATGACGAGGGTCTAACCAAAGTAACAAGTAATCAAATATTGTACAAGCTAATTAAGGTAGAGAGATAATTACAAGTAATGGTGTCAAAACAGAATAATACCGAAGATTTTACAAACACAGAACAGTTGTTGGGGTTACAGGAAAGGTGACATGAACCCAAGATCACAGTTGAGGCTGTCCTTGTGGGTATGGAACTTGGCTATCAGTTTCTGCTCGGCAATTCTGCATTGTTCTGTACCATGAAGTCCACCTTGGAGGAAGCTTAGCCGAAGATTCTAACAACAGTAGGGTAGAAAGTGTTATGAAACCGGGTGGTGCGTGTGTTCAGGGTTCTGTACCTTCTTCCCGATGGTAGAGGTTGTAAAAAAACATTGCCAGAGTGGGATGGATCTTTAAGAATGTTGGCGGCCTTTCCTTGACAGCAGGCCTGGTAGATGGATTCTATAGATGGGAGGTTGGCCTTTGTGATTGTCTGGGCCGAGTTCACCCCTCTCTCTGTAATGGTCTATGATCTTGAATGGTACAGTTCCCATACCAGGTAGTGATATATCCAGACAGAATGCTCGTGATGGCGCACCCAAACATTGGCAAGGGTATTCGCCGTCATGCCAAATTTTCTCAGCTGCCTGAGGAAGAAGAGACGTTGTTGGGCCTTCATGTAGACTCAGCATCTACATGAAGAGTCGAAGAAAGCTTGTGTTAGATGACCACTCCCAGGAGCTTGACACCCTCCACTCGTTCCACCTCTGTGCTGTTAATGTTGGGGGGGTGCGGGGGGCATAAGTACCATCCCACTGAAAGTCAGTCAGTTCCTTGGTTTTGCTGGCATTGAGAGCTGGGTTGTTCTCAGTGCACCATTTTTCCAGGTCTTCCACCTCCCGTCTGTAGTCTGTTTCACTGCCTTCGGAGATTTGACCGACTATGGTGGTGTCCTCAGCGAACTTGTAAATGGCATTAGTCTGGTTTTTGGTGATGCAGAGCACGGGTGGCTTTGAACATGCCATTTCTAAATACAGAGATGACAACAATCATAGAGTGTTAACTAGGCAAAAGTGAGGACTGCAGATGCTGGAAACCAAAGTCTAGATTACTGGAAAAGCACAGCAGGTCAGGCAGCATCCGAGGAGCAGGACAAACGACATTTCAGGCAAAAGCCCCTCGTCATCCATGGTTTGTGTGCATACAAATTGTGCATACAGATTAGTGTATTATTAATATCTGAGCCACCATGTCCAAACAGTGCCTGCTGAGTGATAAGGAATATCTACTGAGAATTGCCTCATTACTCCCAGGCACAGTCCAAACACAGATGGGCACCCTGAGGTTGCAGACCTTGCCAACAGGTATATAGCACCAGCTGAAAAGAGGGAGGTGGAGGAAGAGAAGAAGCAATCATCATATTCCCTTTACAGTCAGGAGCAAGGATATCATGGAGAGAGTGCAGAACATTCTCAAAGGGGAATGGGACCAGCAGGAAGTCATTGTACGCATTGGAACTAAAAACATAGGAAGGAAAAAGGATGAGATTCTGAAGGGAGAATGCAGGAAGTTAGGCAGGAATTTAAAAAGGAAGTTCTCAAGGGTTGTGATATCTGGATTACTCCTAATGCTATGAACTAGTGAGGACAGGAATAGGAGGATAGAGCAGATGAAGGAGTGGCTGAGCTGCTGGTGCCGAAGAGAAGGGTTCATATGTTTGGATCATTGGCATCTCTTCTGGGGTAGAAGTGACCTGTATAAGAAGGATGGATTGCATCTGAATTGGAAGGGGGCGAATATATTGGCAGGAAGATTTGCTAGAGCTGATTGGGAGGATTTAAACTAGTATGGTGGAATTGTGGGGCGGGGGAGATGGGTGGGGGGAGCGGGACCCAGGGAGGTAGTAAGGAAGGAGATCAATTTGAGACTGGTACAGTTGGGAAAAAGACTGAGTCAGACAGTCAGGACAGGCAGGGACAAAGCAGAGAGCAAGGTAGGACTGATAAATTAAACTCCATTTACTTCAATGTAAGAGGCCTAAAAGGGAAGGCAGATAAACTTAGGGCATGGTTAGGAATATGGGACTGGAATATCAGAGCAATTATAGAAACGAGGATCAGGAATGAACAGGACTGGCAGCTTAATGTTCCAGGATACAAATGCTACAGGAAGACATTTTATAAATGCATTAAGGACATAAAGGTAACTAGGGAAAGAATAGGACCCTTAAGATCAACAAGGCACCCCATGTGTGGAGCCACAGGAGATGGGGGAGACACTAAACGAGTATTTTTCATTTGTGTTATACTATGGAGAAGGACATGGAAGATATAGAATGTAGGGAAATAGATGGTAACATATTGAAAAATGTCCATGTTACAGAGGAGGAAGTGCTGGATGTCTTGAAATGCATAAAAGTGAATAAATCCACAGGAACTGATCAGATGTAACCTTGAACTCTGTGGGAAACTAGAGAAGTGATTGCTGGGCCTCTTACTGAGATATTTGTATCATTGATAGTCACAAGTTCATCCCCTTTGGTTGGAGGGTTCCCAGTCGGAAGATAAGACGCTCCTCCTCCGACCGTCGCGTTGTTGTGGTTTGGCGGTGGATGAGTCCAATGACCTGCATATCCTCGGTGGAGTGGGAGGGGGAGTTGAAATGCTGTGCTACAGGGTGATTGGGTTGGTTCGTCCGGGTGGCCCAGAGGTGCTCTCTGAATCGCTCCGCAAGTAGGCGGCCTGTCTCCCCAATATAGAGGAGGCCACACCGGCTGCAGCGGATGCAGTAGATAATGTGGGTGGAGGTGCAGGTGAATCTGTGGAGGATATGGAAGTTTCCTTTGGGGCCTTGGAGAGAAGTGAGGGGGGAGGTGTGGGCGCAAGTGTTGCACCTCCTGCGGTTGCAAGGGAAGGTGCCGGGAGTGGAGGTTGGGTTGGTGGGGGGTATGGATCTGACAAGGGAGTCGCGGAGGGAGTGGTCTCTACGGAAAGCTGATAAAGGAGGGGAGGGAAATATATCCTTGGTGGTGGGGTCCGTTTGGAGGTGGCGGAAGTGACGGCGGATGATGCGTTGTACATGGAGATTGGTGGGGTGGTAGGTGAGGACCAGTGGGGTTCTGTCCTGGTGGCGGTTGGAGGGGCGAGGCTCAAGGGCGGAGGAGCGGGAAGTGGAGGAGATGCGGTGGAGGGCATCGTCGATCACGTCGGGGGGGAAATTGCGGTCCTTGAAGAAGGAGGCCATCTGTGTTGTGCGTATTTTGAACTGGTCCTCCTGGGAGCAGATGCGGCGGAGACAAAGGAATTGGGAGAATGGGATGGCGTTTTTACAGGGGGCGGGGTGGGAGGAGGTGTAGTCCAGGTAGCTGTGGGAGTCGGTCGGTTTGTAGTAGATGTCCGTGTTGATTCGGTCGTCTGAGATAGAAACAGAAAGGTCTAGGAAGGGGAGGGAGGAGTCCGAGACTGTCCAGGTGAATTTGAGGTCGGGGTGGAAGGTGTTAGTGTAGTGGATGAACTGTTCAACCTCCTCGTGGGAGCACGAGGTAGCGCCGATACAGTCATCAATGTAGCGAAGGAAAAGATGGGGGGTGGGGCCAGTGTAGTTGCGGAAGATGGATTGTTCCACATACCCTACGAAGAGGCAGGCATAGCTGGGGCCCATGCGGGTGCCCATGGCTACTCCTTTTGTTTGGAGAAAGTGGGAGGATTGGAAAGAAAAGTTGTTCAGGGTGAGGACCAGTTCAGTCAGTCGAAGGAGGGTGTCGGTGGAAGGGTACTGGGTGGTACGGCGGGAAAGGAAGAAGCGGAGTGCTTTGAGTCCTTCGTGATGGGGGATGGAGGTGTACAGGGACTGGATGTCCATGGTGAAGATGAGGCGTTGGGGACCGGGGAAGCGGAAATCCTGGAGGAGGTGGAGGGCGTGGGTGGTGTCACGGACGTAGGTGGGGAGTTCTTGGACTAATGGGGACAGGACCGTGTCGAGGTAGGAGGAGATGAGTTCAGTGGGGCAGGAGCAGGCTGAGACGATGGGTCGTCCGGGGCAGTCAGGTTTGTGGATTTTGGGCAGGAGGTAGAAACGGGCGGTTCGGGGTTGTGGTACTATGAGGTTGGAGGCGGTGGATGGGAGGTCCCCTGAGGTGATGAGGTTATGGATGGTCTGGGAGATGATGGTTTGGTGGTGGGGGGTGGGGTCATGGTCAAGGGGGCAGTAGGAGGAGGTATCTGCGAGCTGGCGTTTGGCCTCAGCGGTGTAGAGGTCGGTGCGCCAAACTACTACTGCGCCTCCCTTGTCAGCTGGTTTGATGGTGAGGTTGGGGTTCCTCTATATTGGGGAGACAGGCCGCCTACTTGCGGAGCGATTCAGAGAGCACCTCTGGGCCACCCGGACGAACCAACCCAATCACCCTGTAGCACAGCATTTCAACTCCCCCTCCCACTCCACCGAGGATATGCAGGTCATTGGACTCATCCACCGCCAAACCACAACAACGCGACGGTCGGAGGAGGAGCGTCTTATCTTCCGACTGGGAACCCTCCAACCACAGGGGATGAACTTGGACTTCACCAGTTTCTTCATCCCCCCTCCCCCCAACTTGTCTCAGCCGAATCCCTCCAGCCCGGCACCGCCTTCCTGACCTGCAGTCTTCTTCTTGACCTCTCCGCCTCCACCCTACTCCGACCTATCACCCTCACCTTGACCTCTTTCCACCTATCACATTTCCAACGCCCCTCCTCCAAGTCCCTCCTCCCTACCTTTTATCTTCTCCTGCTGAACACTCTCTGCTCATTCCTGAGGAAGGGCATGTGCCCGAAACGTCGAATCTCCTTTTCCCTAGATGCTGTCTGACCTGCTGTGCTGTTCCAGCAATAAAGTTTCAGGTTTGATCTCCAGCGTCTGCAGACCTCACTTTCTCCTCGTAGATTTCGTTGAATACAGCGAGAACTGGCCATTAGGATATAGAACTAGCTTTAAGGTAAAAGACAGAAGGTGGCAGTTGAGGGTTGCTTTTCAGACTGGAGGCCTGTGACCGGTGCTGTGCCACAAGGATTGGTGCTGGGTCCACTGCTTTTCATCATTTATATGAATGATTTGGACATGAGCATGGGAGATATAGTCAGTATGTTTGCAGATGACAACAAAATTGGAGGTGTAGTGGACAATGAAGATGGTTACCTCAGAGAACAATGGGATTTTGAGCAGATGGGCCAACTGGCTGAGAAGTGGCAGCTGGAGGTTAATTTAGATAAATGTGAGGTGCTGTATTTTGGAAAAGCAAATCAGAGCAGGACTTATTCACTAAATGGTAAGGTCCTGGGGAGTGGTGCTGAACAAAGAGACCTTGGAGTGCAGGTTCATAATTCGTTGAAAGTAGAATCGCGGGTTGATAGGATAGTGAAAAGGAGTTGAGTATGCTTTCCTTTATTGGTCAGAGCATTGATTATGTAGCACAATCCCGATTCCTCTCGCACTGAATATTATACTTGACTATAATGCTCAACTAAAACTGCCACCCCAAATCTGAATCAATAAACCAACCAGTCAACATCCATATGGAATGCAACTAAAAATTCTTGTGTAACTTCAGATAGTGAGGTGCTCCAGGGCACAGCACACCATCATTCTCTTAACACATGTCTCCCATCCATTTCCTCCCCTTGGACTGCTATTCAGTATTACGTGAGGGGCAGACTTCGGACTGGCAGATTTCACTGGGTGAGACTGCAGATGGTCTCACATAACTGTGGCCTGGAAGGCCCAGCATCAAGCTTCATGAATGTGCAGCAATCAGAGCTGATTGGCTGTAGTCAGTCAAGAGCAAGGATTTTGGAGCATAAATAGTGGAATACGGGTACAGAGCAACAACTATTTCCTCGGGCACCAGTTCAGGAAGGCGAACCATATGTTTGAAGGTAGATTGCAAAACTGCCATGATAACGTGAAAGTCCCTTTGAACACCAGTATCCACAGCTATGATGAACTTGTGTGGCAACTTTAGTGGCTTTCCTCTGCTTTTACTCTGCAGGACTGAAACATTAGGTAGATTGTGCTGCAGTGCAAGCTGAGGCATCGGCCATGCTTCATTGTTCGGTGTGAAAATGTACTCATGAGTTGGCATCACCATCAAGTTGGAAAGAATGAGCTCTACACTGTTCAAAGTCCTCTGCCAGATTTCTCAATTCTCTCACCCAATGATTACAGGCCTAATGGTGGGCTTGCCAATGCACTGAGTGTTCCTTTCTGGATCCCCTTCTATACATTACCATTTCAAAGTCCTCATCTTCTCTACAACTGGACTTACATTTAACTTTGCCCTCTTGCAGACTGACACCATTGTCCTGGCTGCATCCAGTTACCTGGTGACTTGTCATATGGAAATTCCAACTCTCTACTATTCTTTTAAACATCAGTTTATGAGTCGGTGGCTGTGAGTGTGTGTTTCAGTTGTGATGTTTCTTTGTCATAAGTTTCTTTTTTCCTTTGCATTTCACAGTCCTGTACTGACTGGCTTAGTGGCAATCTTCAGGTACGTTCATAAAAGAAGCTACAAGGGAAGAGTTGTAGTGAAGGAGGCAAGGAAAATGAAGAGATGCATTCGGAAATAAATCAGAAGAAAGTTTTTGATAAAGGCATGGGGTGATATGAGAAAAAGCATTCGGTTGTAACATACAGTTGTTTTCAGTCCTTTCAGCCTAACCATTGGCCACAGTCTCTGAGATTGCCACTTTAGTATTGGCAAGTACCATCCTCATCTTTAGAATTAGGTCATGTAACAGTGCTTGTCGTCAGTTATATTATCCCTTGTTCTGTCAGAGAGGCATTGTGTATGGGTTTGGGTGATACAGTGCCAAGATTGCACAATGTGTCCAAGATCTGAGGGTTATAGCAGAAGAACATAAGAACTCGGAGCAGGAGTAGGCCACTTATATTCAATAAGATCATTTGTGGGCGGCACGGTGGCACTGTGGTTAGCACTGCTGCCTCACAGCACCTGAGACCCGGGTTCAATTCCCGCCTCAGGCGACTGACTGTGTGGAGTTTGCACGTTCTCCCTGTGTCTGCGTGGGTTTCCTCCGGGTGCTCCAGTTTCCTCCCACCTCCAAAGATGTGCAGGTCAGGTGAATTGGCCATGCTAAATTGCCCGTAGTGTTAGGTAAGGGGTAAATGTAGGGGTATGGGTGGGTTGCGCTTCGGCGGGGCGGTGTGGACTTGTTGGGCCGAAGGGCCTGTTTCCACACTGTAATGTAATCTAATCTAATCTAATCTAATCTAATCATGGCAGATCTTTTTGTGGCCTCAGCTGCCCTTACCCATGCTCTCACCGTATCCCTTAATTCCTTTCTTGTTCAAAAAAAAGTCTACCTTAGCCTTAAGAATATTTACTGAAGTAACATCAACTACTTCACTGGGCAGGGAATTCCATAGATTCACAACGCTCTGGGTGAAGAAGTTCCTTCTCAACTCGGTCCTAAATCTGCTTCCCCTGATTTTGAGGGAATGCCCTCTTGTCCTAGTTTTACCTGCCACTTGAAACATCCTCTCTACATCTATCTTATCTATTCCTGTCATAATTTATATATTTCTATAACATCCCCCCTCAAGCTACTAAATTCCAATGAATCTAATCCAGGTCTGTTCAGTCTCTCCTCATAAGCCAACCCTCTTAACTCCGGAATCAACCTAGTGAACCTCCTCTGCACCCTCTTCAGTGCCAGTATATCCTTTCTCAAGTAATGAGACCAAAAGTGCACGCAGTACTCCAGGTGTGGCCTCACCAGCACCCCATATAGCTGCAACATGACTTCCCTGCACTTAAACTCAATCCCTTCAGCAGTGAAGGACAAAATTCTATTTGCCTTCCTAATTACCTGTTGTACCTGCAGACCAAATTCTATAATTCATGCACAAGGACACCCAGGTCCCTCTGCACAGCAGCATGCTGCAACGTTTTACCATTCAAGTAATAGTAATTTTGCACTGTTACTCCTACCAAAATGGATAACTTCACATTTATTAACACTGTATTCCATTTGCTAGACCTTTGCCCACTCAACTAAAGTATCTACGTTCCTCTGCAAAGTTTCACAGTCCTCTGCACACTTTGCTCTGCCACTCATCTTAATATCATCAGCAAATTGTGAATTGTGAATAATTGAGGTCCCAACACTGATCCCTGAGGCACATCACTAGTCACTGATCGCCAACCAGAATAGCACTCATTTATCCCCAATCTTTGCTTCCTGTTAGTCAACCAATCCTCTATGCATGCCAATACTTTACACATAACGCCATTTTATGCAGCAGCCTCTTGTGCGACAACTTGTCAAAGCCTTTTTTGAAATCTAGGTATACCACATCCACTGGGTCCCACTTGTCCACTGTGGTCGTGATGTCTTCATTGAATTCCAAAAGATTAGTTAAGCGTGACCTGCTCTTCACGAACCCATGCTGTGTCTGCCCAATGGGACATTTTCTATCTTGATGCCTTTCTATTCCTTCCTTGATAACAGACTGAAACATCTTCCCCACTACAGAGGTTAAGCTAACTGGTCTATAATTCCCCATCTTTTGTCTACCACCCTTTTTAAAGTTAAAAATCACACAACACCAGGTTATAGTCCAACAGGTTTAATTCGAAGAACTAGCTTTTGGATGAAGGAGTGGCGCTGCGAAAGCTGGTGCTTCCAAATAAACCTGTTGGACTATAACCTGGTGTTGTGTGATTTTTAACTTTGTACACCCCAGTCCAACACCGGCATCTCCAAATCATGCCCTTTTTAAACAGTGGCATCACATTTGCTGTTTTCCAATCTGCTGGAACTACCCCAGAGTCCAGCAAATTTTGGAAAATTACCACAAGTGCACTTGCTATTTCTCCCGCTATCTCTTTTAATACCCTGGGATGCATTCCATCAGGGCCAGGAGACTTGTCTATCCTTAGCTCCATTAGCTTTCCCAACACTACCTCTTCCAGGTCTTCACCTCCCTTTGTCTCTTTGTCAATTACTGGCATGTTATTCTTGTCCTCCACTGTGAAGACCGACACGAAATTCCTATTCAATGCCTCGGCCATTTCCTCATATCCCAAAACTAAATGCCCCTCCTGATCCTCTAAAGGACCAATGTTTACCTTATCCACTCTTTTTCATTTTATATATTTTTAGAAACTTTTTTTATCTGTCTTTTTATTCTGAGCTAGTTTTTTTCTCATGTTCTATTCTACTTTTCCTAAAGCACAGTAAGTCTGTGAAGCTGAGGTGAAGCATTGAATGTCGAGGGTACATCCTGATTGATAGAGATTGTTTTTAATTGAATGATGACACTGTGGAACATTGCAGTTGGAGGCTGATTGTGGTGTGACTTGATATGCTATTTGAAAATGCCATTATTAGGTTTGAATTACTTGTGTGAGATCTTTGAACCACTTTTGGCACTGCATCCAGTTCATTGGGACTGCATTCCAAGAATTCATTGCAATTGCTTTCTGTTCCCATTATCTTCTCCAAGTTTGCCTGAAGGATCTTTTGGCTCCCTAACAATAAAGAACGACTCTCCTTCTGTCCACCAAGACCTTCATTTTGTGTCAGAGAACATTGGAAACTGCATTCTCTGTTATTTTGTGCCACTTCTATGTTTGGCCATAGCCCAAAGGATTTTTTGCAATAATTTTAACACACTTTCTCCCAAACAAAATGCACTTCACCTTTTAGAGTTTAAGCTATGTAGAGTAGACTGGCTTGAATTTTCGAATGATTTTCTGCCCCTGGCTCAAGTCTGTAGCCACCCAGCAGCTGGTTGCATGATGCAATCATGTAAACGGGAACTTGGAATGAAGTCTGTTTTTTGTCTGAAATGCAAAGAGGAGGCTTGGGTTAGTCACACATTGCACTTCCCACATCTGTTTTTGGGCCTTATCCTCCTTTTTATTGTTCTCTTTTGGGACGTGGGTATCACTGGCTCACCAGCATTTATTGCTTCCCCCTAATTGCCCTTGAGAAGATGTTGGTGAGCTGCCGTCTTGAATCGCTGCAGTCCACACACTGTAGGTTGATCCATAATGTCCTGATGGAGGAAATTCCAGCATTTTCACCTAATAACAGAGAAGGAACAGTGATGTGTTTCCAAGGCAGGATGATGAGTAGCTTGGAGGGGAACTTGTAGGTGGTGCTGTTCCCATGTATGTATTGACCTTGTCCTCCTAGATGGAAGTGTTCTGGGCTTTGGAAAGTGCAGTCTAAGGAGCTTTAGTGAATTTCTGCAATGCATCTTGTAGGTAGCAAGCACTGCAGCTACTGAGTGTTTACTGGTGGAGAAAGTGGATGCTTATGAACGTAGTCCCAATCCAGGAGGCTGTTTTTTTCCTGGATGATGTCAAGCTTCTTGAGTGATGTTGGAGCTCCACCCATCCAGGGAAGTGGGGAGTCTCCAATCGTGCCCCTGACTTATGCAATGCAGATGGTGTACAGGCTTTGGGGAGTCAAGAGATGCAGCAGTCAGGAAGGGCTCATGCCCAAAACATCGATTCCCCTGCTCTTTGGATGCTGCCTGACCTGCTGCGCTTTTCCAGCAACACATTTTCAGCTCTGATCTCCAACATCTGCAGTCCTCACTTTCTTGTGAACACAGTTTGGATAACAAGATGTGAAGGCCTTGACATAAACCCTAAAGCTGAGATGACTGACCTCCAACAACCAGAACCACACTAAACGTTAAATACTTATAAATAATAATGGTAGTGGTAACAGAAATAGATAGAAAATCTAAAAGAAATTAATAATGTATATTTTTGAGAAATTCCAGTGAGATTTAATTAATTTTAAAATATTGACATGACAGAGGCAATTTGTTGGTGCTGCACAGCATTTTATTATCCATTCAACCTTCTTTTGTACTATGGTTCTTAAGCTAAAGTAAACACAGTATTGAATGCGGATAAGTGATCTTTCCTCGTAGGAGCAGTAGTTTTTTTCAGTAAGTTGTCATTTTGCATTAAGTGTCAGTTTTCTTTGTTAAATTGTTCATAATTGATGTCAAACAACAATGTGAAATCTTTTTTTCATCTTTCAGAGTATCCGAGCATCAGGACTGGTGTTGCTGGAGACAATTCTTTTTGGAGCTTTGCTTCTGTACTTTCCTGTAAGTGTTTAATGATTTATGCTTAAATCAATGATTCAGTCTAAGAAAGGTTTTGATCTATGGACAGATAGGCATACAAATATAACTAATGAAATAGTCTGCCTGGAGCCATTTTCACTGTCAGTACTTATTTAATATGTGGCAAGCTGCCTAAGTGTTGAGATGATGCAAAAAATAAATGGGCAATCTCATTTACATTTGTCTTAGAGCTGTTTTAACAAAAGACATTTGCAACATTGCATCACTTTCCATTATAAAGTATTGCAAAGTTAATATACCAAAGATGTGTGCAAAGACAACTAATGCAACTGACTAAAACTTTCAATCAGTCATACTCAGTTGCTGTTTGCTCTGATTGTCTGTGTCTTTCTTGTTTATTTCCCAACCTGGTAAGTTGTTACAACTTGGACTTCTCTGTTTTTTACTCATTCGTGTGATGTGGTCATCCCTGTTTAGGTCAGTGTTTATTGCCGATCCCTATTATAACATTCCCTCTAATATTCCTTTCCACTGTTCAGACCTCCAAGGTCCATGTGTGCTTGCGGCTTTTGGAAGCATAAGCCAATGCGTCAGCACGCTGAGTGGCATACATCGTTGATCTTTAATTCCCTCGAGAAGATGATGGTGATCTGCTGCAGTCCATGTTGTGCTGGTACATGCACAATGCTGTTAGGATGGGAGGTCCAGGATTTTCACCCAACAATCATGAAGGGATGGTGATACATTTCCAAAGCAGGAGAGTGAGTGATTTGGTGTGGAGCTTGCAGGTGGTGGTATTTCCTTGCCTTTGCCCTTCCAGATGGTATGTTTATAAATTTGGGATGTGCTGTCGAAAGAGGATTGGGTGAATTTTTGTAAGTGAACATTGTAGATGTTGTTACCATGCATCAGTGTAGGAGGAAGTGAATGTTGTGGATGTGGTGCAATTCAAGCTTTTGATGGTGTTAAATATCTTGAGGGTGATTGGAGCTGCACTCGTCCAGGCAAATGGAGGTTACTCCATCACACTCCTGCCTTGTGCCATATAGATGGTGAATAGGATTTGGGGAGTAAGACAGTGAGTTACTTGCTGTAGAATTCCCAGGCTATGATTTGCTCCTTTTGCCACAGTATGTATATGACTAGTTCAGTCATAAGAACTTAAGAACAGAAGAACTAGGAGCAGGAGTAGGCGATTCAGCCCCTACAGTCTGCTCCACCATTTGATATGATCATGAATGATCTCAGCTCAGCCTCTACTCCACTCTCCTGCCTGCATTCCATAACCCTTCAACCCATTAGTGATTAAAAATCTATCTCATCTTTAAATTTACTCAATGTCCCAGCATTGATTGCACTCTGTGGTAGTGAATTCAACAAATGCAGGACCCTTTCAGAGAAGTTAGTTCTCCTTATCTTTGTTTTAAATCTACTACCTCTGATCTGCAAACTATGACTTCTCATTCTAGATTTTCCCACAAGACCAAATATTTTGTCAATTCGCTTTAGCATCTAATGAACCTCAATTAGATCTCCTCTCATTCTTCTAAGTTCCAATGAATTGGGCCTAAAAAGCTCAATTGCTTTTCATAAGATAAGTCTCTCATCTCTGGGGTTCAGTTCCTGTTCAATGGTAAGCCCCATGATAATGGAGGATTCAGCAATGACATTCATTGTCAAGGGGTAATGATTAGATTCTGTCTTGCTGGAGATGGTTATTGCCTGGCACTTGTATCGTTCAAATCTTACTCATCACTTATAAGCCAATCTGGAATGTTCAGTCTTGCTCCATTTAGACACTGATTGCTTCAGTATCTGAAAAGTTCCAAATGGTACTGAACATTTGTACAATCACCACTGAATATTGCCATTTTTGACCTTAGGATGAAGGGAAGGTCATTGATGCAGAGGGTTTTGCCAAGGACTCTACACTGAAAAACTCATGCAGAGATGTTCTGGAGCTGAGAGGATATATCAGAATATTTCTGTGCTATCGATTAGTCACTTGTACAACAACATTTCATAGGCGAGGGGACTCCATGGCAACACAAACAAATTTCTGTGCAACTATTTAAAATACTCCTTTGTTTTGTTCCTTGGTATTTTCAACTTTGTCTGTCCTATTCCTTAAAATTCTTATGTCAGTTTGTCAGTGTCTTCTCATTGGGTTGATTCATTCACAAGCAGGTGCTTTCTCCTCATTTCACAAGTTAGAAAAGCACTTTTGGAGATTTGGTCTAAAAAAAAATCTCTTTTTGCTGCTTGTCTTTCCAGCTTTTGTTTCATTTCTTATGTTCATTTCTAGTTGTTGAAGTAACCGAACAAATCATGACATATTCAACTGTAAATGTGTTGCTCATCTGATCCAGTGAAATTGTATCTTTAAATGCTGTTAGTCTGATTCGGGAATGTGCCTGGATGGGTGCAGCTCCAATCACCCTCAGGATGTTTATAATCATCAAAAGCTTGATTTGCACCACATCCACAAACATTCACTTCCTCCATCATTGTTGCATGGTAACAGAAATGTGTTATAAGAGGGATCTTTCTACATTCACCTGTGCTGGGAGAAATCTTTGAAGAGTGCTTTGTACACTACTGGTTCCATATTTAAGGAAGGATGTAAATGCATTGGAAATAATTCAAGAATGGTTATTGGATGAATACCTGAAATACACATGTGTTATCTGGAAAGGTTGGACTAGTATCCATTCAAGTTCCGAAGAGTAAGAGATGACTTAGTTGAAACATATAAAATTTTAAAGGGCTTTGACAGGGCAAGTAAGGAGACAAAGTTTTCTCTTGTGAAAGAACCTAGAATTAGTGATCACATAAATAATAAGGAGTCATCCACTTAAAATGGAGATGACAACAATTTTTATTTTCCTCAAGGGGTCATGAGTCTTTGGAACTTTTCCAACTGCACTGGAAGCAGAAACTTTGAATATTTTCAAGGGAGAAGTGGATAGATTCTTGGGTAGCAAAAAGATGCAAGATTAGGAGGGATAGATAGGAAGACAGTGTCAAAGTTACAATAGGATCAACTGTGATCCTATTAAATGGAGGTGCAGGCTCGAGGTGTCAAATGACCTACTCCTGCTCCTAATTTACATGTTCATATGTACTTGTGAGGCAAACTAAAAGAACAGCATGCACGCCAGTGACCAGAACTTTAATTTTCTGATAGGAAGTCTGTTGGAGTGCCAGACTGTCATCCACTAAATTACACAACAGCTCAGAGAGCTGGGAAAGTGTGCACCAGGAGAGTGGACACTGGTTCCATCATGTGCAGTCCTGGGAGGTAGGCCAGAAACTGTTCTGATGAGCTCAAGTATGGGAGGAAATTCTCACTGTTTTAAAATAATTTCTTGGCTGTAGAGTTTACAGTTTCAAATGATTTATTTTATCAAATGCAACATAGGCTCTGAAACCAAAAGCAGAAATTGCTGGAAAAACTCATGCATCTATGGACAGAAAACCAAGTTAAAGATTTGGGTCCAGTGACCCTTCTTCAGAACTGTCCTTCTGACCTGACCTGACCTGTTTTATAGCAATTTCTGTTTTTGTTTTTGTTTCTGACTTCCAGCATCTGCAATTCCTTTGTTTTTTTTTGTTTAGTATAGGACCTGAAAACCCATGAACTGCTTTGATGTGGTGGATAGAGGGAAAAGCAAAATTTCTACTTTTCCTTTAGTCTTATGGATGAATTTGTTCCCATTGGAAATCCTGAATTCAGGCTATTCAATGTATCAAGTCAATTTTTGATGATATGTCGCCATAGTCTTACCAGACCATAGGGGCTGCTCTCTCATTAGAGAGAAGCGACTGGTGGTGATTTAACCTGAGGGCCACCAGACCTCAGGTGATGGAAGAGGTTGAGATGATAGAACATAGAACAGTCCTTGATGTTGTGCCAACCTTTTATCCTACTCTAAGATCAAACTAACCTACATACCCTTCATTTCACTGGCATCAATGTACCTACCCAAGAGTTGCTTAAATGTCCCTAATGTATCTGACTTTACTACCACTGCTGGTAGTGCATTTTATGCTCCAACCACTCCCTGTGTAAAGAACCTACCTCTGACATCTCCTCTAAAGGTTCCATCAATCACCTTAAAATTATGTCCCCTCACAATAGCCATCTCTGTCCCAGGAAAAAGTCTCTGGCTATCCACGCTATCTATGCCTCTCATCATCTTGTGCACCTCTATCAAATCACCTCTCATCCTTCTTTGCTCCAATAAGAAAAGCCCTAAATCCCTCAACCTTTCTTCATAAGACATGCCCTCCAATGCAGGCAGCATCCTGGTAAATCTCCTCCACACCCTGTCTAAAGCTTCCACATCTTTCCTATAATGAGGCAACCAGAACTGAATGCAATATTCCAAGTGTGCTCTACCAAAGGCTTATAGAACTACAGTATAACCTCATGGCTTTTAAACTCCCTCCCTCTGCTAATGAGAGTCAACACACCATACACCTTGTTAACAACTCTATCAACTTTAGGTGGCAACTTTGAAGGATCTATGGATGTGAACCCCAGATCCCTCTTTACTTTCACACTGCCAAGAATCCTGCCTTTAACCCTGTATTCTGCATTCAAATTCGACCTTGCAAATGAATCACTTCACACTTTTCCAGGTTGAAGTCCATCTGCCACTTCTCAGCAGTTCTGCATCCTGTCAATGTCCTGTTGCAACCTACAACAGTCCCCCACACTAAGCACAACTCCATCAACCTTCATGTCATCGGCAAACTTAGTAACTCATCCATTCATTTCCTCATCCAAGACATTTATAAAAATCACAGAGCAGAGATCAAAGAACAGATCCCTGTGGAACACCACTAGTTATTGAGTTCCAGGTTGATTACTTTCCATTAACCACCACCCTCTGTCTTCTTTGGTCAGCAAATTCTGTATCCAGACAGCCAGATTTCCCTGTATCCTATGCCTCCATACTTTCTGAATGAGCCTACCATGGGGAACCTTATCAAATGTCTTACTGAAATCCACATACACCACATCCACTGGTCTACCTTCAATGAGTTTTGTCACATCCTCAAATAATTCAATAAGGCTCTCAAACCCATGCTGACTATCTCTAAATCTAGCTATACATTTTCAAATAATCATTAAACCTGTCTCTCAGAATCCTCTCCAATAATTTGCCCGACATAAGACTGACTGGTCTGTAATTTTCAGGGTTATCCCTGTTCCCTTTCTTGAATAAGGGAATAACATTTGCCACCCTCCAATCATCTTGTACTACTCCAGTGGACAGTGAGGACACAAAGATCCTCGCCAAAGGTGCAGCAATCTCTTCCCTCACTTCAGTCGTAACCTTAGCTATATTCTGTCTGGTAAGAAGAGTCCTTCATGACAACCTCAAACCAGTGGTAGGAATTGAACCCATGCCATTGGCGTCACACTGCTCTGTAAACCAACGATCCAGCCAATTGAGCTAAACAAATTTCTCATCAAGTCAATACTGATACAATTGCTGGCATAACATGGAGCCTTGCTTGAAGTGTGAAGAAGCTGCTTAGTGCATCACATTAGAATCATAGAGATGTACAGCACGGAAGCAGACCCTTCCGTCCATTTTGTCCATACTGACCAGATATTCCAACCCAATCTAGTCCCACTTGCAAGCCATATCTATCCAAATCCTTCCTATTCATATACCCATTCAGGTAACCTTTAAATGTTGCAATTGTACCAGCCTCCACCACTTCCTCTGGCAGCTCATTCCATACACATACCACCCTCTGCGTGAAAAAGTTGCCCCTTAGGTCTTTTTTATATCTTTCCCCTCTCACCCTAAACCTATGCCCTCTAGTTCTGGATTCCCCCACCTGAGGGAAAAGACTTTTGTCTGTTTATCCTATCCATGCCCCTCATGATTTTATAAACCTCTGTAAGGTCACCCCCTCAGCCTCCGATGCTCCAGGAAAACAGCCCTAGCTTATTCAGCCTCTCCCTATAGCTCAAATCCTCCAACCCCGGCAAAATCCTTGTAAATCTTTCTGAATCCTTTCAAGTTTCACAACATCCTTCTGATAGGAGGGAGACCCAGAGATGCATGCAATATTCCAACAGTGGCCTAACCAATGTCCTGTACAGCCGCAACATGACCTCCCAACTCCTGTACTCAATATACTGACCCATAAAGAAAAGAAAATGCTGGCTGGCAGCGGTGGGATTCAAACCCACCCCTCCGAAGAGACTGGAGCTTAAATCCAGTGCTTTAGACCGCTCGGCCACACTACCGTTTTGTTGGACAAACGTGAGCTATGTTCTTGGGAAAATTGGATAAAAAAGATGTTTCTGCAAAATGTGCCCAGGCTCCTTCTGACAATCCTTGCATTATAATTAATTAAGGTGTAAAAGAAGCCTGTGAATTCCAGAGCACTCCCTTCTGCATCGTCAATCTTATGCTGAATGCCAGGATTTCAGTGCTGTCCCTGTTAAACTGATGACCATATTATTGAACCACTCCAGGAAGGAGAACAATTTGCAACAGCCTCAGAAAAGAACAGAACACTACCAGATCAGAATCCCTCCCAACATTAACCTCTCCCTCCCAACACTAACTGTTCCTTCTTCTTCCAAAAACATTTTGTTGTTAAACCGTCCTTTCCAATTCACAAGAATTTCTAGATTATTGGTATATTTGAAAACAGCTTCAATTTTAAAACAGATTTAACCCAGTTACAATAGTGGAATTTATAGAAGACTGTAAATAATGAAAATTGAAATAATTCTTGCTTTTCTAAACTTGAATTGGAAGAAATGAATAACTAACTCTATATGGGTTAAACTAAAATGCTGTGACAAGAAATTTGATTTGTGTGGGCAGTGGGCACTTCACCTACTGACACAACACTTTAAAAAGTAGCTGGCAATGCACCTGTGATTTCCTGATCTCTTTTGTTAAGGGAACAGCTTCTTTAAATATTACTTCCTGTATGTCCAATTAACCTGGCGCTTTTTCCTTTTACATTTCTGCCTTGGGGCAAATCTGGAATGAGTCGAGAGAGATGAGAAGGAAGAGTGGTGGAGCAGGAATGGTGCAGCTCTTTGGTCTCGAGGTGTGTGGCTCGAGGAAATGGAGTTTCTGTATCAATTCTTTAATATGCATTGCACTAAATCATAGGTTCTATCCGAAGTACCATAAACATATTTTGAATATATCCTCCTCGGGAGCACAATTTGGATGACAAGATGTGAAGGTCATCATTTCTGATTATGGCACTCATAACTTCACAACCATTAATCTGTCTGATGCTCCAGTCTACATTCCTATCAAACAACATTGACAATACAGTCTCACAAAACTCACATAAGAGTTACATCTATATATGGATGAAAACTGTTCTCAACTCTTAGAAACCATTTACTGAAGAAGAAACATGTGAGTTGGTGAGTGGTCTTTGATACTGTCTAATGGCTATGTACCATTGATTATTTATCATGGAATAAAGTTAGCAGCTTGCTGAAGGATACTAAACATCATTATTCACCAAGCATCCTGAGTAATTACCACAGTCACTTAGTAGGAACTCAACAATTGACACCTCCTGAGCTTTATTCAGTGGTGTTAAGGGAGAGACCCATCTGTTAATGCAGCAGAAGTTGGTGCTGACAAGCCAGTATGTTTTGGACAGAGGTCCCCTGAGCTGCAATAATGTCGGTACAGTGCACTTGCATGCACCTGTTTTCCACTTACAAGTACAGATGTTTCATTTCGATGCACTTGCTAGAATACAGGGAGGATATAAGGCAAACATATTCCTTTCATTAGAATATGAAGTGAATCATAGAGTTATAGAATGGTTACAGCACAGAATGAAGCTCTTCAGCCTACTGTGTCTGTGCTGACTCTCTGAAGAAACAATACATCTAATATCACTCTCCATTCTTCTCCTAATAATTCTGCAATTTCTTCCTTTTCAGATAATACCTAATTCCCTCCCAAATGATTTGATTGAATCTGCCTCTACCAAACTCTCAAGCAGTGCTTTCTATATCCTAATCACACACTGCTTGAACATTTTTGTTTTCCTCATTCTCCTTTTGCCAGTCAGCATACATCCTTAAAGGTTCAAGAAGGTGGCTCACCATCTTCTTCAGAGCAATTGGGATATGCAGTAAATCTTGTCCTAGCTAGTGGTGATCACATTCTATCATCAATTTGAATGATTAAAAATAATTTCTTCAAAATGCCTTAAAATGCTCTGATTCTTGATCCTTCCACCAATGGGGATAGTTTCTCCCTATTTCCTGGTTCGAGGACAGTTGGCCAAATGGCTTATCTCTGTTCTGTGATTTTGTAATTTCCTGCACAGTTACCTGATGATTTTGAATAGCTCCATCAAAATCCCTCTCAAGCTTCTCTTCTTCAAGGAGGGCAGTTCCAACTTCTCCAGTCTGTCCACCTGACTGAAGCTTCTCATCCTTGGAACACTTCTTAGGAATCTTTCCTGCAAACTCTCTAATGCTTTATAACCTTACTCAGGTATGGCGCCCAGACTGTCAGTGCAGTAGAAAGCATTAAGAAGCAGCAACACAAGTCTCACTACTGCATGTTAAGCTGGGCATACCTGCTCCTACAAGTAGCAAGTGTGGGTAAACACAAGCAGCTGAACAAACAGAATCATAAAATATTACAGCACAGCCAGAGGTCATTTAGTTCATCAAATCTGCAATGATGTTCTTCTCTGCAGGAGACTCCCGGTTTGGTGTTTTTCTTAATCTTCTTTTTCAAGCAACTAACTGTTATAATTTATAAATTGTGTTTTAATGTTGATTTGTGGAAAATATGACTAGGTTTCAGAGCTTCATAAAAAAAATTAATGCCAAGAATATATAAGCCACTTTGATGTTCTGGGCATCCAGTGTCACTTAACAGACTCTGCAGTGCCAAGAGGATATCTTAGGTTGTTATCTGAGGGGAACTGATAAATAGATACCCACCATGAAACCGCCATGGCCCTCATGGCTGGAGGCCTTCCTTTCTGCAACTATTTCACTTCCACAATGCATTCACATTTTAGCTTGCAGATATATCTTCCATAACTCTGAAACATGAAGGAGAAATGCCATGCCTAAAATTTATGAGGATTTTGTTGCCATGTAAGAAGATCAAGTGAGACTGTGCGTTCTTTGCAAAGACCTCAGTCCAGGTTAATGCCATAGCCCACGATATGAAAATCAATCGGCAGTTCAGACAGATCCCCTTTTTAACTTCAAGTAACGATCTTTGTGATTGTATTAAGTTGTGTAAAGCCATAATGTGGCAGCAGGGGACACCCTTACCATATTCTATCAGTCAGCTGATTAAGCTGCTGTTGATGTGCTCAAAAAGGAGTGCTGTAATTCTTTTGCAGATCTTACAGCATAGAGGGAGATCATTCTGCCTACGCTGGCTCTTTGAAAGAGCTATCCAATTTCATAAAATATGGAGCAGGTATTCTGAGACCATCCTTTGACTGCTTTCCAGCGCCTCACTGACGGAGACCATGATACTGTGTCCCAGTGCAGACAGTTTGAGAAGGCTGTTACTACCTGAAAAGGCTAACAGACGCCACAAGATACGCTCTTCCCATCAGAACATGTCATTTCGGTGGAAGACACTAGTAGCATGCCAGAACCTCAAGAGAATCTCATTCCTGATGAAGGGCTTTTGCCCGAAACATGGATTTTCCTGCTCATCGGATGCTGTCTGACCTGCTGTGCTTTTCCAGCACCACTCTAATCTTAACTCTAATGTCCAGCATCTGCAGTACTCACTTCTGCCCAGAACTTCAAGAGCGTCAGGAGGCAGAGGCGACTGTAGTGGTCATCTCTAAGGAGAAGTGTTGGGGATGCTGAAAAGTCTGAAGGTGGATAAATCACCTGCACCAGATGGACTATACCCCAGAGTTCTGAGGGAGATAGCTGAGGAAATTATAGAAGCATTGGCGGTAATGCTTCAGGCATCACTGGAGTCAGGGAAGGGTCCCAGAGGACAGGAGAATGATTAACATAACACCTCTGTTTAGGAAGGAAGGGAGGCAGAAGACAGGAAATTACAGGCTAGTTAGTCTGTCCTTGGGTGCTGATAAAACATTAGGGTCCATTATTAAGGATGAGATCGTGGAGTACTTTGACTGAGTCAGCACAGCTTTGTCAAAGGGAGGTCATGCCTGACAAATCTGCTAGATCTCTTTGAGAAAGTAATGAGCAAGTTCAACAAAAGAGAGCCAGCAAAAGTGATCTATTTGGATTTTCCAAAGTTCTTTAATAATGTGCCACAACAGAAGCTGTTAAACAAGAGCCCATGGTATTTGGGGCAAGGGTCAAGAGTGTGCTGCTGGAAAAGCACAGCCGGTCAGGCAGCATCCGAGGAGCAGGAGGATCTATGTTTCGGGCATAAGCCCTTCATCAGGACTTTGATAAATTCCTGATCAAGAACGAATGCCCGAAATGTCAATTCTCCTGCTCCTTGGATGTTGCCTGACCTGCTGCGCTTTTCCAGCACCACACTCTGGACTCTGATCTCCAGCATCTGCAGTCCTCACTTTCTCCTATTAGGGGCAAGGTAGTTGCATGGATAAAGAATTTAGTTAGAGATTAAAAAAAACTCAGGTACTGGGAAATTGGCTGACTGACAGAGGCAGAGGGTGGGGTGAAGGGTTCTTTTATCAGGATGGCTGTCATGGGTTCATTTTGGGATCACATCTGTTATACATTAACGATCTGGATGAAGGAACTGAGGGGATGGTTGCTAATTTTGCAGATGACAAAAAGATAAGTGTTGAGTGGTGAGTAGTGTTAAGGAGGTGGAGAGGCTGCAGGAGAATTGGATAAGCTAGGAGAGTGGGCAAGTCTGACAGCAGCTGTCAAAAGAGAAACAGAGTTGTAGTTTTAAGTCCCATGACTCTTTATAACATAACTCAATGTAAAGGATATTTTTGATCTTTGAATAGTTGACTTTGCACATGGAAAGGTCATAGCAGAAATCCTGGTACATAATGTACATGGAGCTCCAGCCAAAAGGTTGAGGTCCTACAGGGCTGAATTTCCAATACAAGCTCTCTTCTTTTGTTGGAAATGCAATGTTGGGAAAATTATTCCTGTGATCGTTTTTCTTATTGATTTTAAAGACAGAAAATACAAAAGTGGTGTTATGTGTTCACCATTAAATTATAAAGGAATTCCTCAGCTGATAATTTTCGTACTGGGAGCTATGAAAGTCAGTTTAAGTTGCATAATTGAATCCAGCACTGCTGCTGTGAAACTACTGCATTTCATATTTGGTATACAGCATTGAAATATTCTAACAGTGAACTCTTTAATACACTTGTGACTGAATGTTGCAGATCAATATTTAAAAGCACATCTAAAATAATAAGCCTTGTTTGCTACAGAGTCCTCTTCAGAGAATGGCAGTTTCAAAATGATCATTAGCAATTTGATTGCAATGTTAGGAACTAATTGGAATTGGAATCTGAATGATTCAGTTTAATGCCATGTAATCAATACAGTTGTCAATACTGTGTCAGTTAGTATTGCCCTACTGTTCAGCTGTTTTCTTTTCTGCCTTCAGAAGACTCAGCTTGGGATACAGTGACGCATGCTTCATGCCCAATAACACTACAATATTCATCATGAACTTAGACTATTTGCCCAATGTCAATATGACTCTATCTTCATCCAATATATTGTTGGTGCCTCCTTCAAAGAGGATGTCTTTTGTAATTGTTTCTAATCAATGTGTTCAGAGATGTCATGACACACCTCTGGAGCAAGTAGACTTGAACATAGGCCTTCTGGCCTAGACGAAGGACACTACCAATGTACAAGACCCTTTATCCAAGAATTAGACAGTTTGCGGTGCTAGCTTCTACCCTCTTCTAGTTATTTTCAAATCAGTCAGTTCAGAGATGCATGACACATCTGTGGAGCAGGAGGACATGAAATTGAGCCTCCTGGCTGAGAGATAGGGACACTAGCATTGTGCCATGAAAACCATCTTTATCTTAATGTAACATGCTCTTTTAACAGGAATCACTTGGGCAGTAAGCAGGAATTGCGAATTTTCCCCTTCCTGGTCCAGAATTGCTGAGACCAATGCTAACAGACCAGCTGACTCAGTATGCTCCAGGATTTGAAGCTGGGACCTCCCTGC
Source organism: Chiloscyllium plagiosum (assembly GCF_037043375.1). NCBI lineage: Eukaryota > Metazoa > Chordata > Chondrichthyes > Orectolobiformes > Hemiscylliidae > Chiloscyllium > Chiloscyllium plagiosum. The sequence continues at coordinate 88,881,764 of NW_028270143.1, forward strand.
TTGGTGTGACGCTGCTTGACAGCAGGTCATGAATTGAACTACTTCAGAATCTATTAATTCCCCTCTAATGATCATTGTCTGATCCCAGAGTCAATTCATTGATATTACTCAAGCATTATTTTTACTAGAATGTGGCCTACTATTAATTGTTAGTGAACTATTTGTTCTCTCTATACAACCTCAGATTGTAGATGTAGACCATGCATGCAGAGAATTTTTTTCTTCCAAACATGTTAATACTTGTTTATGCTCTGCTTATAAGATGCCACTATAAATCTTCTGCAAAGGTTTCAGTCATTGTCTTTAAAGATGTGTCAATGACAAAATTGATTGGCAAACTACGTCAGTTTATGTTTGCAGAATATATTCCATGAATCAGATCAAATTGCACCATTGTGGTGCATATCAGTGAGAACACTGGGATCATGCTGGTGCACAGTGAATCAGAAAACAAGGAAGCATGGAGGGTGAGGCCCACTTCGACTGCAGACCACAACTTTGTCCATCCATTCAATCTCGAGAAACAGCTACAGTGACCCTTGTCAAAATATTTTGCATCTAAAATCTCCAATCTCAAATAGAATCAAGTTAATCTCTGGAATATGTAGGCATGGGGTCATTATAGCAATGAAAGAGGCCATTTGTCCCATTGAGTCAATGCAGGAAGTAGTGGGTAGTCTTCCTTGCTTGGGGATAGTATTCTGACTGACTACACTGATTCCAAAGCCATCTGATAGCCCAGCCTTTTTTTCTACATCAAAAATATACTTTATTCATAAAAGATATCTTTATATGTACACGGTTACAATCACAGTTCAGCTCTGTACAGTAGCATATCAAGAAAACAAATTAACATTGGAGTTTAACTCTATCCAACAAGCGCAGAGTCATTAAGTCGTAGAGCTGAACAGCATGGAAAAAGACTCTTCATTCCAACTCATCCATGCTGACCAGATATCCTGAAATAATCTAGTCCCATTTGCCAGTATTTAGTCCATATTCCCCTACCCTTCCTATTCATATACCCAACCAGGTGCCTTTTAAATGTTGTAATTCTATCGGTCTCCACCACCTCCTGTGGCAGATTATTCCAATCACGTACCATCCTCTGCATGAAAAGGTTACCCCTTAGCACCCTTTTAAATCTTTCCACATCTACCTTAAACCTATGCCCAGTTTGGACTGCCCCATCCCAGAGAAAAGGCCTTGATTATTCACCATATACATGCCCCTCATAATTTTATAAACCTGTATAAGGTCATCCCTCAGCCTCTGACCCTCCGGGGAAAATATTTCAGCCTATTCAGCCTCTCCCTGTACCACAAGCCCTTGAACCTTGGCAACATCCTTGTAAATCCTTTCGGAACACTTTCAAGTTTCACAACATCCTTTCTACCGCAGGGAAACCGGAAATGCACAGAGTATTCCAAAAAATGACCTAACCAATGTCCTGTACAGCAGCAACATGACCTCCTAATTCATAGCTCTGACCAATAAAGACATACCAAGCATACCAAACACCTTTGTAACTATCCTGTCTACCTGGGACTCACTTTCAAGGAACACACTCCAAGGTCTCTTTATTCAGCAATACTCCCCAGGACTTACCATTAAGTGTATAACTTCTGCACTGATTTGCCTTTCTAAAATGCAGCATCTCACATTTATCTAAATTAAACTCCATCTGCCACTCCTCGGCCCATTGGCCCATTTGGTCAAGGTTCCATAGTACTCTGAGGTAACCTTCTTCGCTGTCCACTACACCTGCAATTTTCATGTCATTTGCAAACTTACTAACCATACCTTCACATCCAAACCATTTCTATAAATGACGAAAACCAGTGGACCCAGCACTGATCCTTATGGTGCACCACTGGTCACAGGCCTCCAGGCTGAAAAGCAACCTTGACTACCAACCTCGGTCTTTTACCTTTGAGTTAGGTCTGTATCCAAATGGCTAGTTCTCCCTCTATATGTCATGATCTAACCTTGCTAAATAATCTACCATGAGGATCATTGTCAAACATCTCACTGAGTCCATGTAGATCACGTCCACCACTCTACCCTAGTCAATCCGCTTCTTTGCTTCTTCAAAAAACTCAATCAATTTAGTGAGATACAATTTCCCATGCACAAACCCATATTAACTATTCCTATCCAGTCCTTGTCTTTCCAAATACATGTAAATCCTGTTCCTCAGGATTCTATCCAGCAACTTGCTCACCACTGATGTCAGGCTGACTGGTCTAGAGTTCCCTGGCTTTTCCTTACAACCTTTCTTAAGTAGTGGCACCATATAAGCCAGCTTCCATTCTTCCAGTACATCACTCGTGGTTATTGATTATACAAATATGTCAGCAAAAGGCTCAGTAATCACTGCCCTAGCTTCTCACAGAGTTCTAGGTTACACCTGATCAAGTTCCAGGAATTTATACATCTTTTTGGATTTTAAGATGTCCAGTACTCCCTCCTCTGTAATATGGCATTTTCAAGATGTCACTATTTATTTCTCCATGTTTTCTATCTTTCATATCCTTCTCCACAGTAAACGCTGATGCAAAATATTCACTTAGTATCTCCCCCATCACCTGCAGTTCCATACATAGGCAGCCTTACTGATCTATAAAGTGCCCAATTCTCTCCCTAGTTACTCTTTTGTCATTAGTGCATTTGCAGAATCCTCTTGGATTCTCCTTAATCCTATTTGCCAAAACTATCCCATGTCCTCTTTTTGGCCGCCTGATTTCCCTCTTAAGTGATGACGGGCATAGATAAAATGGATAGCCAGAGACTTTTTTCCCAGAGTGGAAATGGCTATCACAAGGGGGCATAAGTTTAAGGTGATTACAGGAAGGTTTAGGGGAGATGTCAGAGGTCGGTTCTTCACACAGAGAGTGGTGGGAGCGTGGAATGCACTGCCAGCAGTGATAGTCAAATCAGATAAATTAGGAACATTTAAGCAACTCTTGGATAGGTGCAGGGACAATAGTAAAATGTAGGGTATGTAGATTAGTTTGATCTTAGAGTAGGATAAAAGGTTGGCACAACACTGGGGGATGAAGGGCCTGTACTGTGCTGTACTGTTCTATGTTCTATTTTTCTATGTTCTAAGTGTACACCTAATGCCTTTATACTTGTCTATGGATTCACTCAATCCCTGCTGTCTGTACCTGACATATGTTTTTTTCTTCTTCATAACCAAAACCTCAATTTCTATAGTCCCAGCATTCCCTACTCCTACTAGCCTTGTCTTTCACTCTAAAAGGAACATACTGTCTCTGCACTCTCGTTATCTCATTTTTGGAGGCTTCCCATTTTCCAGCTGTACCTTTACCTGTGAATATCCATCCTCAATCAACTTTTGAAAGGTCTTGCTTCATACCGTCAAAATTGGTCTTCCTCCACTTTAGAACTTTAAATTTTAGATCCAGTCTATCCTTTTCCATCATTATTTTCAAACTAATAGAATTATGATTGCTGGCCCCAAATTGCTCCCCCACTGACACCTCAGTCACCTGTCCTGCCTTATTTCCCAAGAGTAGGTCAAGTTTTATACCTTCTCCAGTAGGTATATCCACATACTGAATCAGAAACTTTTCTCATACACACTTAACGACTTCCTGTTCACTCATGCCCTTCATACTATGGCAATCCCAGTCTATGTTTGGAAAGTTAAAATCCCCTACCATTACCATCCTGTTATTCTTACAGATAACTGAGATCTCCTTACAAATTTGCTTGTCAATTTCCCACTGACTATTGTGGGGTCTACAGGAGAATCCCAGTGAGGTGATCATCTCTTTCTAATTTCTCAGCTCAAGCCAAATAACTTCCCTGGACGTATTAACAGGAATATCCTCCCTAAGTACAGCCGTAATAGTATCCCTTATCAAAAATGCCACTCCCCCTCCTCTCTTGCCCCTCTTATATCCTCCCTATAGCATCTATACCCTGGAACTCCAAAAGCATCCCTTACTTGTGCAAGATGATATTTACGTAGAATTGAAGTACATGAAGAGTCAGATAGTGAACAGACCTCCCTTTAACTTCAGCAGAAAGACTTTAGACAGTGATCTCTCCTCACCATGCCTTGGCAGCAGCTGCCCTGAGCTTTAGTGTGATCTTCAGCACATAGTCCTGGACCTTAGAATGTGCCAGTCTGTAACACTCAATCAGGGTCAACACCTTGTTTTGGAAGACCAACATGTTTCAGGCAAACCAAAGTTGACGGTCCTCCAGGCACTCCCAGGCATCATCAGTGAAGTTACTTTGATATAACCTACCTTTCATTAGAGCTAAAAGCACTTGATTGTTGCTCTCCAAATGTAACAGCTTTCCATTCTGCCCAAACAGTATTTGTCAATTTAAAACTGGTTTTCAAGATATTGGAGTTAGTATAAAATGAGCAATAACATGTCGGTAGTCCATTTCTCTCAATTTTGAGGTGAATAAATGAAAAATTGGCGAGATGTAAATGAGCTGTTAGTACACTATCACCTACTGTGCAGTACCACAGTCAAAATGGCTTTTCAGCTAAACAGGCCCTCCAGCCATTCCTACTGTGCAATTTTACATCTTAATTTAGTTTAATTGATGACCTGTATTGTATGGTAAGTAACTTCGCTAAGGCATTGTGTGAAATGTTTTTAACTGAGGAGATATAAAATATTTCATCTCCGAGGTTTACTATTGAAACTACATTGCCTACAGAACCAGGGATCCTCTCAAGTAATTTACAAGTAGCTGCATTTTGCATTATACCTATTTCTCTTCACCACAAGGTGTTTTTGCCTTCTTGTGTTTTTTTTTTCACTCAGAATATACAGGCTTACACATTTGGATAGGTCATTAATCTGCTATTAAGACATGATAAATTCCATCACAATATACCAATTTAATGAAAATTCATTACCAACTCTGTTTACAAACAATTTAGAATGTTTGATGCTCATAATGAATTCAGAAAACCACCTGCAGACAAATAAAATGGTTAAAGAAACCAAACTGGATTCTGTATATGTGTTGGATTTAAAGAACTACAGGGGAACCTCGATTATCTGAATACCAATTATCCGAAAATCGGATTATCTGAAGGAGATCTCAAGGTCCTGATAGAAACATTACATCAAAGACATGTTTCCAGCACTGATCGCACCCTCTCCAAATGACTGACCACCCGCCCTCTCTCTCTCCCCACACTTTCCCTGGAGTCCTATAGAGGGGTGTACCCTAACCGCCCACTCCCCTTTCCCAGGAATAGTCTCTCCAACATTATCCTGTACAGGGCAAATATGGAACCTGTCAAAAATTTGCAGTAAAAGGTTGTGTGTGTGGCTGCAACTGTGTCTGTGTGCTATTTGGAGATTTACCCCACAGATGCAGCAGCAGCAGTCTTGTTGTTGATGTGCAGTCTGGATGCCCCGGAGAGAGGCCTGGGGTGGCAGGAGGCTATGTTGAGGACGGGGCTCGCGCACTTTGTGCTGGGGCGGGGGCGGGGTTGGACAGGGTGGAGGCGGGTTTGAACTGGGTTGGGAGGCGGGGGGGCGGGGGTCGGGGGTGGGTTTGGATGAGGTTGGGGATCGGGGGCCAGGTTTGGATGAGATTGGGGGGCGGGGGGCAGGTTTGGACCTGGTTGGGGCCGGGGTGTGGGTTTGGACCGGATTGGGGGCGCGGGAGTGGATTTGGACCAGATCGGGGGCAGGGGGCGGGGTTGGACTGACGTTGGGGGCGGAGGTGCGGCATTGGATGGGCAGGTGGGTGGGGGACGGTGTTGGGGGTGATGTGTCGTGCAATGTGTGTTGCTGCAGTCTCCTGAACGGGGAGCAGACTTTAAAACTGCGAGCTCCAGAGGAAAAGCATTTAATCGATTTTCCCAATAATCGATTATCTAAACAAAATAGTGCCCACCTATCTCATTCAGATTATCGAGTTTCCACCGTACATATTTAATTTCACAAATGAGTGGTCTCCTTGTTTGCCATGTTCAGCAAATGAAGTTTCTTCTGACAGTTTTTCAGAAGAGCAGGAGTAGACCACTCAGCTCCTCGGGCCTGTTCCACCATTCAACGAGACCATGGCTAGTCTGTGGCCTACCTCCATATTCTTGCCTTTGACCCATATCCTTTAATACCTTTGCTACTTGTGAAATGGCCTAACAAGCCACTCAATTCAAGGGCAACTAGGGATAAGCAATAAGCCAGCCAATGGCATCCAAATGTGAAGAATGAGAAAACAACTACAGAATGCTGTTTTGTTACACTTGCTTGATCTGATACCATGAAGCTCATCAGCATTTTTTATTTCAGTTTCAGGTCGCCAGTATCCACAGTTCTTTACTTTCTCTTATGCCATGACATTTAACAGGTTCCGAGGTCAATATTAAGGACTCTTATGATTACTTCCTTCTGCCGGTATACCACTATGTCACTATCTCTGTTCTGCCTGTCTTGCTGCTGAGACAAGACATAATCAGGGATGGTGATACCTGGTCTGTTGCTTGGTAGAGTATGACATTGTCAAGCCATTACTTGAATAGTTTGTGGGACATCCCAGACTTAGTGAAGTTGACGGAGCTGGATGTGCTTTTAGTGATGTATTGGACAATGCATGTGGAGACCAGATTTCCTTCCTTAAAGGACATTAGTGAATCAGAGAGGTTTTTAACAACAATTGATTATCATTTCATGCTCATCAATGCTAGCTTTTTCTTAGTTTCAGATTGATATTAAATAATTGAAATAATCTCATGTCACCACAGCACATTTCTGAATTGGTACCACTACTTAATCATCTCCCCTCTGTAACTGCCAATACAAATTAAAAGTCTTAACACTGCAAGTGCAAATGAAGTAAAACTTTGGTAATTAATTTCAGATAATGTCTTAAAAAGTTAATTAGCACGAACATTATGCCACATTGAGTCTTCAATAGGTTTATTCGTGTCCTGTTGTAATTATGCAGTTCAAGTGTTGAATCTAACGAGAAATTGCAGCTAATTAAAATAACACTTCAATAAATATTTTCATTAGATTTGAACCTTTTAAAAGTATTTCTAGAATGCCTTCTGTACGTATTGTTTAGAGTTATGTTATGTTATAGCTTGATGGCCTTTGAATTTGCTGTCTGTATCACCTTTCCAGGAAGACTAACTATCAGTTCCTCTATTCTTTCAATGAAAATGTTGAGGAGACTTTCAATGTTTTAAATATTGCAGCGAGGTGTGGTTAGAGAGCTGATAGTGCACTATTAATCACTGCTCAGTAATGAAACTGATTTTGCTTTAGCAAATATTGTATTGAGTTGTGATTCTGATTTTGGACACAATGTTCTCTGATTTTGCTTGTTGTGTTAAAAGGCTCTGCTCACTCTGTAAGTTTTCTTCTTTGAGAAATCATAACCTTTATGATCACTTAACTAGATTGGGTCAATGGGGGTAATTTACACACAGTGTAGCTGTTGCAGTTACCTCATTGATCAAGTTAATTAAAACAAAATTGGAAGAATGGAATAATGCAATAGATGGTATGATGCTGTAGGTGTGTTGAATTTTCAACTGAATTGAATTGAATTGAACTAGCCTTATTAAAACACGTCAGTGAAAAGTTTACAAGATGCCACTTATGGCATCATCTTAGGGACAGAAGTACCAAGGTACAGATTCTTCATTACAAGTTCTGAGCAAAAATAAATTAGAAAATGAAGAAATAAAAAGCCCAACATTATAGATTATAGGAATAAACTGGAAAATAGAGAAATAAGAAATTCAGAACTACAGTCCATCCAATCCAGTCCATGCTAGCACCTATCCTCCAGACTGTGCCAGGCTTCACCTCAAGGTTTTCAAGGCCGGGTGACTACTCTGGAATCACGTTGAGACGAGACCACACCAGTTAAAAGACCATCATCTTGGGCTGCAAGACCACCAAGCCAGGCTAAGAGGCCACCACGTCGGATCGAGAGGGCACCTTGCTAGGCTGGGAGACCTCCATACCAGGCCAGGATATTGCCACACCTGACTGGGAGACTGCCTCGCTAGGCCGGGAGGCCGCCATGCCAGGACAGGAAGATGCTTGCAGAGTCTGTGCTAAAGCCCAGAGTCCAAAGCCAGGTGTCCAAGGCCGAGAGTCTGAGCCTGCACTGATGTAGGGAGTCTTAAGAAAGAAGGGAGAAGAAAAAAATCACAAAAGAGAAAAGAAAAAGAGAAAAAAAGAAAAAGAAAAAAAGAAATGGACGGAGCAAGTGAGCTCTGGTTGAAGTATATTATTCCGCCACCATTGTGGACCCCATGGTCCAACCAGGCTGCCCTAGACTGACCTGATTCAGTAGTAGATCTATTTAAGAAGCCCACTGGAATTTTCAACAATCATTTTAAGGCATACTTAGCATCAACTAGTGGTCGAGTTGAAGAAGAGACAAGGAGGTACATTTTAAATAAATTTTGTTGGGCCAGCAAAAGCAGTAGCAAAAGCCATTGAGGCTTTCCAAGGATCATTCAGAAGGAAATCCAGATGCAATGGTTTTCTACTCTGTACCTGTTCTCATTAAGTTACACTGAATTGAATTGAATTGGATTTATAGTCATGTGTACTGAGGCACAGTGAAAAGCTTTGTCTTGTGAGCAATACAGGCAGATCACAGAGTTAAGTAGCATAGATAAGTAAATAATAAGTAAACAGCAGTAAAAACAAAAACAGAGGTACAGGTGAATGTTAAGAGTCTGTGAGTCCATTCAGTATTCTAACAACAGTAGGGTAGAAACTATTTCGAAACCAGCTGGTGCATGTGTTCAGGCTTCTGTACCTTCTCCCTGCTGGTTAGATATATTAGATAAACACAAAGTCTCCACCCCCTCAACCTCATGGACAATTCTGCAGTTGTGTTTGCAGGAGTTACCCTTTACCTTGAGAACCTTATTCAACTCACACTGATGGGTTCCCTGGGGATTGAAGTCAGCTGTACGTGGGCAGGAATGCTGTCCTGCTCTGGGGAAGGCCCCAGCTGAGGAGGAAATGCTGATAAATTCCTAAGAGATCATTTATTGCTGAACTTATTCACTTCTTATAGGAAGAGATTGACCTTGCAATTCAAAGCAGAAGTAGGCCATTCAGTCCATCAAGTCTGCCTGTCATTTGTTGACATCATCGTCACCTCCACTTTCCTGCCTTTTCCCCACAACCCTTGATTCCCTTACTGATTAAAAATCTGCCTATCTCATCCACGAGTAGACTTAATAACCCAACCTCAACAGCAGTAAAGGATTCCACAGATTCACCATACTCTGAGTGAAGAAATTCCTCTGCATCTCAGTCTTAACTGGGTGACCCCTTATTCTGAAATTATGCCCTCTGGTTGCAGTCTTTCTGCACCTACCCTATCCAGTTGCCTAAGAATCTCACATGTTTCAATCAGGTCATCACTCATTTTTTTAAATTCTAAGGAGTGCATGCTCAAGCTACTCTACCTAACTTCACAACTGTCCTGGTATCAATCACATGTGGATTTCCTCCAATGCCAATATACTTTTCCTTTACTAGCTTACAGAGTGCTGTTGGATTTGGACTCATCGAGACAAACAGTGCATATTCCATCAAGCTCCTGACTTGTGCCAAATAGGTGGTGGACAGGCTTTGGGGTGTCATGAAGTGAGTTACTTGCCTCTGACCAGTTCTTGCAGCCACAGTATTTATTTGACTAGTCCAGTTCAGTTCCTGGTCAATGGTAACCCCCAGGATGTCGTTCGTGGATGATTCAGTGAGAGGAATATCACTTAAATGTTGGTTTTAAGGGTTTGTGATCACATTTACCTCATGTTGGTAATCAATGATTTATTGCAATTTTCTGAAAGTTTATTAGGCTTGTTAAGAAGCAACAGTTTAGATACAATATTAGATAAAGAAAGTATACAACAGTGACAATTGGGGATAATCACTGATAACTAAGGGCAAACAAGCTGTCAGCACAGAATATTTCAGTCTCGTTGAAGTGATGGGGACAACATCCTGCTTTCTAATCAAGGTGTTGGGGAATTCTTCCCTTGGTCCTCCTCCTCTCCTGGTCTGTCTTCCATCTGCTTGGTGAAGACTACTCGATGAAGACTGCTGCCTATAAGGTCTGCTTGATTGAGAACTGATTATGAGAAAACTCTTACCTGCCCTGAGTCTACTCTGTTCTTGGTCCCAGTGTGGGTCCTCCAGCATTGATGTGTACTAGCCTCACTGATTTGTACTGCAGCGTAGAATCTGGCTCCTGAATTCTCTTGACCTGTGTGGCTTTTCCATCTCGGATGTGGCTTCTGTAACCTCCTTGGCCCCATGCAGAATTGGCCTATTCCCTGCAGACATCCCTGACTGCCTCCTATCCTGCGTTTGGCACTTGTTGTTCTGTCATAATTGTAGGGGCAGGTTATTTTCTCTGTGTCAATTAATTTTCTGAACCCTTTTGGTCATTGGCTATGAGACAGCCATTCATGATGTTTGATGATCTTCATCCCCTTACCCACCTTCCTCTCTGGATTAGTTTACCATTCTTCCTAAGGACAAATCCTTCTTATTAAACAATACACTGATAATAGCATTAGTTTGGTGTCAGTTGAATTGTTGATGCTAGTCTTGGGCACTGTGACCTCTCTGTTTTTTGCAATTCTTGCCTTTGTTTTCAAATGCTAGAATTTTGGCGAGTTAAGTATGGCTATAAAAGCTTTTAAATGAAATTTCATGTTACAAAATAAATAATGGGAAATTTTGTTCTTTAGGAACCCCAATATTGAACACAATATCAAGGGATAATGGTTAGATGGTCACTGCCATACATTTGTATAGTATAGTTATACTTGCCAATTTTCAGCCCAAGCCTAGACTAGGAGATTGGGCAAAGAAGTTGCAGATGGAATGCAATGTGAGAAAGTTGATTTGATGTGATTTGATTTGATTTATTGTTGTCACATGTACCTAAGTGCAGTGAAAAATTTTGTTTTGAGTGCAGTACGGACAGATCATAACATTCAAGGACATACAGATCATGATTGAACAGAGCAAGACATACAAGGTGTACAAAAGCCAGATCAACATTAGATTTGAAATTTGAAAGGTCTATTCAACAGTCTAATAATAACGGGGAGGAAACTGTTCTTGAACCTGTTGGTACGAGTGTTTAAGCTTTTGTATCTCCTGCCTGTCGGAAGAGTTTGAAAGAGATTATAACCGGGGTGGGAGGAGACTTTGATAATGATGGCTGCCTTTCTGAGGCAATGAGAAGTGTAGATGGAGTCCACGGATGGAAGGTTGACTTGCGTGATAGTCTGGGCTGTGTTCACAACTTTCTGTAGGTTTTTATGGTCCTGGGCAGAGCAGTTGCTGTACCAAGTTGTGATGCAACCAGATAGAATGCTTTCTCGGTGCATCTATACAAGTTGGTGAGACTCCTTATGGTGACCCTATAGAGGTTTACAAAATTATGAGGGGCAATGATAGGGTAAATAGGCAAAGTCTTTTCCCTGGGTCAGAGAGTCCAGAACTCGAGGGCATAGGTTTAGGGTGAGATAGGAAAGATATAAAAAAGACCTCAGGGGCAACTTTTTCACGCAGAGGGTGGTATGTGTATGGAATGAGCTGCCAGAGGAAGTAGTGGAGGCTGGTACAATTGCAACATTTAAGAGGCATTTGGATGGGTAAATGAATAGGAAGGGTTTGGAGGGATATGGGCCGGATGCTGGCAGGTGGGACTAGGTTGGGTTGGGATATCTGGTCAGCATGGGCGGGTTGGACCGAAGGGTCTGTTTCCATGCTGTACACCTCTATGACTTTTGACATGACAAATTTCCTTCGCCTTCAAAGGAAGAAAAGGCGTTGTTGTGCCTTCATGACCATCGCATTTACATTGGTGGTCCAGGACAGATTGTTGTTTATTGTTGCGCGTAGAAACTTGAAGCTTTCGCTCTTGAAAATGTGAGGTTATGCACTTTGGAAGAAGAATATACAATAGACAATAGACAATAGGTGCAGGAGTAGGCCATTCAGCCCTTCGAGCCCGCACCGCCATTCAATATAATCATGGCTGATCATTCCTAATCAGTATCCTCTTCCTGCCTTATCTCCATAACCCTTGATTCCACAATCTTTGAGAGCTCTATCCAACTCTTTCTTAAATGAATCCAGAGACTGGGCCTCCACTGCCCTCTGGGACAGAGCATTCCACACAGCCACCACTCTCTGGGTGAAGAGGTTTCTACTCATCTCTGTCCTAAATGGTCTACCCCGTATTTTTAAGCTGTGTCCTCTGGTTCGGCACTCACCCATCAGCGGAAACATGTTTCCTGCTGCCAGAGTGTCCAATCCTTTCATAATCTTATACGTCTCAATCAGATCCCCTCTCAGTCTTCTAAACTCAAGGGTATATAAGCCCAGTCGCTTCAGTCTTTCAGTGTAAGGTAAACCCGCCATTCCAGGAATTGACCATGTGAACCTACGCTGCACTCCCTCAATAGCCAGAATGTCTTTCCTCAAATTTGGAGACCAGAACTGCACACAGTACTCCAGGTGTGGTCTCACCAGGGCCCTGTACAGCTGCAGAAGCACCTCTTTGCTTCTATACTCAATTCCTCTTGTTATGAAGGCCAGCATGCTATTAGCCTTCTTCACTACCTGCTGTACCTGCATGCTTGCCTTCATTGACTGGTGTACAAGAACACCCAGATCTCTCTCTACTGCCCCTTTACCTAAATTGATTCCATTGAGGTAGTAATCTGCCTTCCTGTTCTTGCCACCAAAGTGGATAACCATACATTTATCCACATTAAACTGCATCTGCCATGCATCTGCCCACTCACCTAACTTGTCCAGGTCACCCTGTAATCTCCTAACATCCTCATCACATTTCACCCTGCCACCCAGCTTTGTATCATCAGCAAATTTGCTAATGTTATTGCTGATACCATCTTCTATATCATTAACATATATTGTAAAAAGCTGCGGTCCCAGCACGGATCCCTGTGGTACCCCACTGGTCACTGCCTGCCATTCCAAAATGGAGCCGTTTATCACTATCCTTTGTTTCCTATCAGCCAACCAATTTTCAATCCAATCTAGTACTTTGCCCCCAATATCATGCGCCCTAATTTTACTCACTAACCTCCTGTGTGGGACTTTATCAAAAGCTTTCTGAAAGTCCAGGTACACTACATCTACTGGATCTCCCTCGTCCATCTTCAGAGTTACATCCTCAAAAAATTCAAGAAGATTAGTCAAGCATGATTTCCCCTTCAAAAATCCATGCTGACTCTGTCCTATCCTGTCACTACTATCCAGATGTGCCGTAATTTCATCCTTTATAATAGACTCCAGCATCTTTCCCACCACTGAGGTCAGACTAACTGGTCTATAATTTCCTGCTTTCTCTCTCCCACCTTTCTTAAAAAGTGGTATAACATTAGCCACCCTCCAATCCTCAGGAACCAACCCAGAATCTATCGAACTCTGGAAAATAATCACCAACGCATCCACGATTTCCCAAGCCACCTCCTTCAGTACCCTGGGATGTAGACCATCAGGCCCCGGAGACTTATCAACCTTCAGACCTAACAGTCTCTCCAACACCAAATCCTGGCAAATATAAATTCCCTTAAGTTCAGGTCCTTCAGCCATTGTTACCTCAGGGAGATTGCTTGTGTCTTCCCCAGTGAGCACAGATCTGAAGTACCCATTTAATTCTTCTGCCATTTCTTTGTTCCCCGTAATATATTCCCCTGTTTCTGTCTTCAAGGGCCCAATTTTAGTTCTAACCATTTTTTTGCCTTGCACATACTTAAAAAAGCTTTTACTATCCTCCTTTATATTATTGGCCAGTTTACCTTCGTACCTCATTTTTCCTCTGCGTATTTCCTTCTTAGTAATCCTCTGTTGCTCTTTAAAAGCTTCCTAGCCCTCAGTTTTCCCACTTATCTTTGCTATGTTATACTTTTTCTCTTTTAACTTTATATGTTTCTTAACTTCGCTCGTCAGCCACGGCCGCCCATGCCTCCTCCTGGGATCTTTCTTCCTTTTAGGAATGAACTGATCCTGCAACTTCTGCATTATACACTGAAATATCTGCCATTGTTCCTCCACAGTCATCCCTGCTAAGGTATTGCACCATTGAACTTTGGCCAGCTCCTCCCTCATAGCTCCATAGTTCCCTTTATTCAACAGAAGTACTGTCACTTCCGACTGTACCCTCTCCCTCTCAAATTGCAGATTGAAGCTTAATGTATTATGGTCACTACTTCTCAATGGCTCCTTCACTTCGAGGTCTCTGACCAATTCTGGTTCGTTACACAATACCAGATCCAGAATTGCCTTCTCCCTGGTCGGCTCCAGCACCAGCTGCTCTAAGAACCCATCTCTGAGGCACTCCACAAAGTCTCTTTCTTGAGGTCCAATACCATCCTGATTCTCCCAGTCTACCTGCATGTTAAAATCCCCCATAGCAACTGTAGTAACATCTTTGCGACAGGCCAATTTCAGCTCCTGATTCAACTTACATCCGACATCCAGACTACTGTTTGGAGGCCTGTAGATGACTCCCAAGAGGGTCTTTTTACCCTTAGTATTTCGCAGCTCTATCCACACTGACTCTACATCCCCTGACTCTAGGTCCCCTCCCTTACCAACAAGGCCACCCCTCCCCCTCTGCCCGTCAGTCTGTCCTTGCGATAGCACGTGTAGCCTTGAATATTCATTTCCCAGGCCCTGTCCACTTGAAGCCACGTCTCAGTTATCCCCACAATATCGTATCTGCCAATTTCCAAAAGAGCCTCAAGCTCATCCATCTTATGTCTAATGCTTCGTGCATTCATGTATAGTATTTTTAATTTGTTACTGTTCTCACCCTTCCCATCAACCCTTATTTCACTCAACCTTACAGCATGATGCCTTTCCGAGTTTTCTGCCTCATTGATACAGTTGTCTTTCTTGACTTCTCTTATTCTAACTTTCCCTTCAATTTCCTTTTTAAACATCCAGTTTGTCCCCTCCACCGCCCCCCCCCCCCCCCCCCCCGCTACTTAGTTTAAATGTAGCTGTGTTGCAGTAGCAAACCTGCCTGCCAGAATGCTGGTCCCTAACCTATTAAGGTGCAAACCGTCTCTCTTGTAGAATTTATGCTTACCACAAAATATACCCCAGTGATACAAGAATGTAAATCCTTGCTTCCTGCACCAGTTCCCCAACCACACGTTCAAGTCCATTATCTCCCTGTTTCTGGCCACACCAGCCCGAGGAACTGGAAGCAAACCGGAGATAACCACCTTGGACATCCTGCTTTTCAGCCTTCTTCCTAGTTCTCCGAAGTCCCGCTGTAGTATGTTCCCGACATCATTTGTGCCGACATGTACCACCACCTCTGGCTCTTCACCCTTGTCCTTGAGGATTTCCTGCACTCTGTCTGCAATGTCTTTCACCCTGGCACCAGGAAGGCAACACACCATCCTTAAATCCCGTCTGCTGCCACAAAAACCCGGTCAGTTCCTCTCACGATGGAGTCCCCTATTACCACGGCTCTGTGCGATGTCTGACTTTTCCGCTCTGCCTCTGCACCAACTTTTGATTGACAAACCTGGCCGCCTTGCGAACTGGCATTGTCATCAGTCTCTACTGTTTCCAAAAGCTTCAACTTGTTCCTGACAGGTACTTCCCCCGGCGTCTCTTGCACCTGTCTCCTCTCTGCCTTCCTCATCGTCTGCTCTCTTCTGGCATGATTGGTGTAATAACCTCGCTGAAGGTCTTGTCCAGAAAGATCTCATTCTCTCAGATGAGTCTAAGGTCCTCGCGTTCTTTCATCAGCGCTGCAATATGCTCGGTCAATAGCTGAATGTGCACACACTTTCCACACATATACGAGCAAGACACACCAGAGTCATTGACCTCCCACATCAAGCACGTAGCGCACTGAACCAGCTGGGCAGTCATGTCTTCACCCTCTTCAACTGTGGTGTAATCACTCACTCAACCTCCTTTTCAAAGACTCCTGAGCTGAAGCCTCACTCTTCGATCCAATAGAGACATAGGTTATTTTCTAATTTGGAAATCTGAAGCACAAAGGGATTTGGGAGTCCTGGTTCAGGGTTTTCTTAAGGTTAACATGCAGATTCAGTTGGCAGTTAGGAAGACAAATGTAATAATTTTTAAAATCACATAACACCAGGTTATAGTCCAGTTGGAAGCACTTGCTTTCGGATCGCTGCTCCTTCATCAGGTGGTTGTGGACCACCTTTAGAACTGAGATTATAGGAATTTCTTCAGCCAGAGAATTAGAATTAGAATTAGGTTTTATTGTCACATGTAATCAAGTCCATGGATACAGGAGTACAGTGAAAACTGTAAACAGTCACCTTCTTAGGTACAAGGTCATTGAGTGTATTTAAGGCAGAGGTAGGTAGGTTCTTGATTGGTAAGACAATCAAAGAGGAAAAGGCGGGAAGATGGGGTTGAGAAACATATCAGCCATGATTGAATGGCGGAGCAGACTTGATGGGCTGAATGGCCTATTTCTGCTCCTATATCTTATGGTCTCAAAGAAACTGTATGTGGATCTTGTGGTGTTGAAGAATTCATTAGACATTTATTACAGCTCTTCATTATATTACTAATATTACATTTCTCATCTCCTACAATTTTTCACATTAAGTCAATAAGTTACATACAACATCATGTTTTCAGTTGAATGTCTTGTTGCAAGTGATGCCAAGGTAAGTTGGAGTATGAGATCTTTATACCCACAGGTCATGTGCTATGATGCAGTGATGATATCGTGAGAATGTTTCTTCAAGGTATATTGATATACCAACCATGATACAACATCCCCCTTATACCAAAGATGATAAAACCTAAAAACCAAACAGATATATGTAATTGCAAATAGGCACATGTTGTTAATCAATACGTATACGAAAAGTTTAAACAGAGTTTACATTTCAAAGGTCGATGTAACATTTTGGCTACTTGATAACTCATTCTGGTTTGTTGATTGTACACTCATCTGGAGAAATGCATGCTGTTCTCTGTTGTGCCCATTTGGCAACTTCTTGTCACGATACAGGTTACTGTCATTCAGCACCACTGCACAATCATCTTGTGGAGGTGCCGGTGTTGGACTGGGGTGGATAAGGTCAAAAGTCACATGACACCAGGTTCTGGTCCGACAGGTTCATTTGATATCACAAGCTTTCATAGCTCTGCCCTTTTGTAAGGTGAAGTGAAGGCAGCACCCAGGCACAGACTTTATAATCAGACAGATCAAAAGATCATAGAAGTGCTGTGAGTGGAGTATCGACAAGCTGAATAATATGTCTCTGCAGGTGATCAAGAGTGGCTGACATGTGTAATGTGGACATTATATCTTGGCATGATTCCTTTGACATTAGGATTTCTTTGCACTTGAAAATAAATTGTTGCATATATCAATTTCATCCCTGTGTGGCCAAAATGCTTATGTTCTCAGAAGCTTAGTTAATACCACTCTGGATAAAGATAATTTGCAATTTTGCAACTGGTCATTTTCAGTCATTCTCAGTTGTCACATTGGCTTTGGCCATTGTGTAACAGATTAACCTTCAACTTCTTAGTCTAGAGCATTAATGTGTAGATAAAATGGAATATCTTTGTCTTTGTGTGGTTTTGATGTGGAGGTGCCAATGATGGACTGGGATGTTCAAAGTGAAAAGTCACACAATACCAGGTTACAGTCCAACAGATTTTTTTGAAATCACAAACTTACGGTGTGCAGCTCCGGGACAATGCTCCGAAACTTTGTAATTCCAAATAAACTTGTTGGGCTATAGCTTAGTGTTGTGTGACTTTTGACTTTTTGCGGTTTGGCTAATGTGCTCAGCGTATTACACATATTTATCCTGGTACCTGGTGTAAAGGTTCCTTAGAGTCAGATCTGCAGAGATCATTGATGAATTTGATGATGTCATGTGTGGTGTATTTTTACAATGGGTATGATTTGAATCCATGTTCTGTGTATACTGGCAGTCCCACGACTGCATGGCTACAGGTATCTACCAGGTAGAAGATTTCAGGAAGTTACAATGAGCTTCAGTATTAGACTGCTATGTGATTCTGCCAAAGCATAGAATTGGTGATTTGTTGTTCATTGTGAGACATCCACTGGTTAAGGTACATGGTAAGGTTTCTCAGATGGCAGGACTGACATATGAATAGAGACTGAATCAGTTAGGTCCATATTCACTGGAGCTTAGAAGAATGAGAAAGGATCTCTATAATATTGTATAGACAGGGCTAGGCAATGTAAACAAAGAAAAAGGATGATTCCAATGACCAAGGATTACAGTCTAACGATATAGGGTAGACCATTTAGAACTGAGATGAAGAGAACTTTCTTCCCCAAGAAAGTGATGAGTCTGTGGAATTCACTGCCACAGAAAGCCAAAACATTGAGGGCAAAACATTGGATATTTTCAAAAATGAGTTGTCCTTGGCCTTGTAAATGGAAGATATTGTGGGTTTGGAAAATGCTTTTTTCTATGGTTCTATGTTTCTTAAAGTACAACCCCAGGGTCCTCATACACAGCACTGTATGTTTAGTGTTTCAGTTGTCATGACATGAGAAGACTTGGTTTAGTATATTTGTTGTTCCCAACACGCATTTGGTGTTGGATGTAAAACAGGTAGTATGGCCATTTAGAAACAACTGAAGAGTTGAGGGAGTTAGCGGAGATGAAAAAGCTGGATTTTGTCAGTGTACCTGTGAAAACTGAAGTAAAATAGTGATATTTAGTCTTCATATTATGTAACAGTAATTTATCTACAGTTATTAGAATAAGTGAGTATATTGTGTAATTATGAATAAACCTGATCTAATTATGTACTTCATCTGCTTATATAATTATCTTAATTGCAAAACAGTCATTCTCTTATAACGAAAAGAAGTAAGTACTATTTGATAAAATTGGAGGATTTAATTATTATGCCATTAGCAATAACATAGTAATTATGTGTGCGGCTTAAAGATTATTTGCATATGTATATGCGTAACGTAATACAAGATAATTATAAAGATTTTCTCATAATGAAAACAAAACTCCACGAGAGAATTCCAAATGATGAACAGGAGAAACATTAAATTATCCAACTAATGTTTTTCCCATAGTTAGTCACAGATGACACAAAAAAATAGTTTTCTGTCTTGATCCAATAGCATTCCAGTTCTTTTCATATTGTTTCTTGTTTTTTCTCTGTTCTTCTCTCCAACATACGATGTTTCTTGTCTTGCTCTTCTTTCAATTTCATTTACATTTTCCTACTGTGGTAGTTGCATCACTTCGATAGGAATTATAACCCCAGCTTCCCCTCCCACAGTAAAAGTGGGTATGTTTGTGTCAGGTGTAACCACAATCTCAAACAAATGTAAACAAATCTCAATCCTGCCACACACCCAGTCCTAGTTTAGCAGAGGTGAACAATAAGCCCACTTTTAGGGCTGGCTTCCAGCCACCTTTCCATCCCTTCCCTAAAATCAGAGCACTTTCCTTGCCTTCCCCACATGATTTGGAACCCCACCAGTTACCGCAGATCCAGCTGTAGGCTTTCCATCTTCTCCTGAACTGCAATTTGTTCCTGGTGAAGAAACCTGCTGGAAACAAGATCACAAGCTGTGGAGTCAACATTTTCACACTGTGTAGAGAAATCCGGACTTCTGAATTCTAATACTAGCACTCCTCTTCTGCCTTCACTATCCTTCTTGGAAATCACAGTCACATCAAGATTATGTCATGTTTTAAATTCTCCCTCAGTTTTCTTATTTGCTTTCTCTTCTATGACTCCAGATTTCTTCCCCCATTCAAGATGGTGTAGGGTTTGTACCAACAGAATTGAGGGCCAGGGTCAAATGGAGGAAAGGATGAGAGAAAATTCAGGAGATTGAGGTTAGGTAGGGACTTGGGTTGCTAGAGGATGGTTTAGGGAAGAAATAAAGGATCTGCGCACGAGGAGATCTCTGCTCCAAATCATCACCCACCGAAAAGTAAGTGACTCATGCTGAGACTCTTCAATCAGTGAGGAAAGTGACTCACATTAATCCATGTCAAATAAAGAGGTGTATTGATTGCTCATTAGAAGGAGGTTGACTTGCTCTGATTGATTAATGACTGGATGTACAGGGTCAGTTTTCGACAGAAGAGTTGCTGTACAGTGAGCAGCAATATTTCTGAAGGCACAGCATCGGGGGCCGAAGGGCCTGTTCTGTGCTGTATTGTTCTATGTTCTATGTTTATGTTCTATGTTCTTGTATCTTGTGTTTGCAGATCCCTGAAGCTTCTTGAAGGAAGATCTCTACCCAGTAGAAACTGGTGGTTACCCTTTGCCCGTAGTTGTCAAGGTGACCACAGCCTTCAGTTATTTCAAATCCACCTTCTTCCAAAGATCCGCTTGTGTTGTTATTACACAAATGCAGTTAACCAGCATGAACAACAACAGATCAACAACAGATTGACACAGATAACTGAGATGAAGGTCACATCCTCTGCCCTTCTCAAATATCATTTAATCTATCATTAAAAGAAGATTTTGTTATCTTCATTTGCATTTCGCACCTCACCATGGTTGTAAACAACTCACTTCGAGCTGTGCACCCCGCAGCTACACCATTCAGGTCACCAATACCTTCTTCATGAGAGCTTCTAACTTTAGATCAGGGAGATTGACGTGTCCAGTCAAATGCAAAGGACTGACAGCTTTGCTTCCTGAGCAGGATTTCATAAGTTCACTGGTGGGGTATGAGCTGTATTCATTTGCAATAAAGACAGAAGTAAAGAAAACCATGGCATCCATCAGCCTCATCTTTATCTTTCCTCTTGGAGACAAATTAAATTCCCTGTTAATCAAAGGCAGGAGGGTATTTGGCAGCCATGAGTGAGTTGTTTACAACCATGGTGAGGTGCAAAATGCAAATGAAGATAACAAAATCTTCTTTTAATGATAGATTAAATGATATTTGAGAAGGGCAGAGGATGTGACCTTCATGTCAGTTATCCGTGTCAATCTGTTGTTGATAATCAAGCCGTGTTCACGCTGGTCAACTGCCTTTTTGTTACAGCAACAGAAGGTAAAATTGGTCTCATGCATTGATCATAACAGAACACATATGGATTGCTACTTATGTTAAAATATGGACAAAAGATACCATACAGATCCATTAAGCATTATCCTGCTGATATTTTCAACAGCAATACTGAGTCTATTTGTTACAATTTCTATTGTTGTCTCAAAGAGGCAGAATACAGGAAAGACATTGAATGCTGAGTGACATGGTGTAAAGACAACAATCTCTATTAACATCAGTAAAATGAAGGAGCCCATTCTTGACTTCAGGAAGCGGAGAGGAGGGCACGCCCCTGTCTGCATCAATGGTGCTGAGGTGAAGATGGTTGAGAGCATCACATTCCTGGGAGTGATGATCACCAACAATCTGTCCTCATTACCCCCGTTGACATGATGTTCAAGAAAGCACAACAACATCTCTACTTCCTCAGGAGGCTAAGTAAATTCAGCATATCACAAGGACTCTTACCAATTTTTTTCGGTGCACCATTGAAAGCATTCTATCTGGATGCATTACAGCATGGTGTGGCAACTACTCTTCCCAAGACCACATGAAACTACAGAGAGCCGTGAACACAGCCCAGGCCATCAAACAAACCAGCCTTCCATCCATTGACTCCATTTATACTTCCCACTGCCTCTGGAAAGCAACCAACATAATCAAACACCCCTCCCACCCAGTTACATTCTCTTCCACTCTCTTCTAACAGGCAGAAAATATAAACGTTTGAATACACGTACAAACGGATTAAATAACAGCTTCTTCCCTGCTGTTATCAGACTTTTGAACAAATGTTAATTCTGAACACACTCTCTCTCTCTGCAACTTCTCTGTGGCTGTAACACTATTCTGCACTCTGCTTTGTCACCCTGAGCCACTTTGCATGGCACAATCTACCTGTATAGCACACAAAACAAAATGTTCACTTATCCCATTAGATGTGACAACAATAAATCAATCAATCAATTAATCAATTAATAAAGAAAGATTTGAATTAATACAATGCCTTCTGGGACTTCATGAATTCCCAAATTGCTTTCCAACCAATTAAATACTTTTGTAATATTGTCACAATTGCAGTGTTGGAAACATGGTAGGCAATTTCAGCACAGCACAGTCCCAGAAACAGCAATGTGATAATGACTAGGTAATCTGTTTCTGTTGAAGAATAAGTATAGACTGGAAGAACTCATTTCTCCTTCTTTAAAGTGGTGTCTTGGGATCTTTTATGTCCATCTGAGAGCCTGAAATATGTATCACTGCATTTCCTTATTGTCACACTCAATGTGAAGTGATTGTCAAAGAATAATGGAGGTTGTTAGGCAAAAGTTTGGGATTCAGCAACTTATTGCTTAAACATTTAGTTACAAGGGAAAGGAAATAAAGTCTTAGGGCTGAATTTTCTGATACTTAGGCTATTTGTTGTTTTCTTCCAGCTTTGTGGAGGGTTTCTCTCCTAACGAGGAGCTTTACCTTGTTCTCTCATGCAATCACCTTAAACCTGTTTGATTAACTATCTACTCCACCCCATGCACCCCTCCCATCCAATACTAACCCGATTCTCCTTTGATGAGAAGGGCATAGCTTATCACTGACCACTCGGGTGTTTCCTTTCTTTCTGGTGGTAGAATATAAATAATGTTTTCTGCACTTGTTTTTTTCACTGTGTTGACATGAGTGTAGGGGAGATATAAGCATGACCGCTGTTAGTCAGCAGTGTGAAGGTACAGAGGGAAAAAGAAGAAAAAAAGGAGAAAAAAAAAACTAACCTGATTCTACCACTCACACTGAGGTGAAATTTTCAGAAAATGAGCAAGAAACCCCACTAGGTATCAACTCACCACTCCCCTGCGAGAAACTTGTCTTAACGTTCAAGTTGTTCTCAACGTCAGGAAATGCCTCACTCAACTTCGAACATGATTTTCACAGATTCCTCACCATAACCCATGTCTCTGACCTGCCCTTGTGTCCACAATATATACATGTTTAGTCCAGTTCAGTTTCTGGTCAGTGTAAATTCCAGGATGTCAGTAGTGGGTGATTCAGTGAAAATAATATCACAGATACCAAGGGTTAATGACCAAATTCTCTCTTTTTGAAGTTGATCATTGGCACTTGGATGGTTCAAAAGCTGCTTGACACTTGTTGTCCAGGTCTTGCTGCATTTGGGCATGAACTGCTTCAGTAACTGAGGAGCCTCAAATAGTGCTGAACATTGTGCAATCGTTGGCAAACATCTCCACTTCTGATCTTAAGATGGAGGGGAGGTCATTGACAAAGGTTGGGCCTAGGACATTTTCCTGAGGAATTCCAGTGACATCCTGGAGTTGAGAAGATTGATCTCCAACACCCGCAACCACCTTTCTTTGTGCTTGGTATGATTTCACCACAGAGACAGACTTTCCCCTGATTGCCATTGACTCTAGAAACATAGACAATAGGAGCAGGAGGAAGCCATTCAGCCCTCAGAGCTTGCTCACAATTCAATATGACCACAGCTGATCTTCCAACTCAGTACCCTGCTCCTATATTTCCCCATACCCTTTAAATATAGCCATAAGAACTATATTTAACCCCTTAGTCATGTGTCATAGAGTCATACAACAGAGATACAAACCTTTCGATCTAACTTGTCTACGTCAACCAAGTTTCCCAAACTAAACTAGCCCAATTTGCCTGCATTTGGCTCTTATTCCTTTAAATCTTTCCTATCTATGTACCTGTCCAAATGTCTTTTAAATGTCATAACTGTACCCACATCTACCATTTCCTCTGGCAGTTCATTCCACATATCAAACCACCCTCTGTGTGAAACAGTTGGCTCTCAGGTCACTGTTAAACCTTTCTCCTCTCAACTTCAAATTATGCCCTCTACTTTTGAACTCCCATACTGTAGGGAACAGACCTTTGTTTCCATCTTATCTAGGCCCTGATGATTAGACTCAACCACTTTCTGTGTCAGTTTTTCCGTGGCTTCTTGATGTCAAATTTAGTCAAATACGGCATTGATGACAAGGGCAGTCACTCTCACCTCACCCAGGATTCCAGCTCTTTTGTCCGTGTTTAAATCAAGGCTGTAATGAGGTCAGTCGTCCTGTTGGGACCCAAACTGGGCATCAGTCACCAGGTTATCACTAAATAGATTCTGCTGGACAGCACCATTGACCACCCCTTGCACCACTTTACTGATGATCGAGAGTAGACTAATGGGGATGGTAATTGGCCAGTTGAATTTATCCTTGTTTGTGTACAGGGCATCGCTGAGCAATTTTCCACGTTGTTGGGTAGATGCCAGTTGTTGTAGCTTTACTGGAACAACTTGGTTAAGGTTGCGGCAAATTCAGGTACCACACACCTTCAGTACTATTCCTGAAATGTTGCCAGAACCTATAACCTTTACAGTATCAAATGTCTCCAACCTGTTCTTGATATCTGGAGTGGAGTGATTTGAACTGTCAGAAGACTGGTATCTGTGATGCTGGGGACCTCCGGCAGGGATCTAACTGAAGATGTGTAGTTCCAGAATTTTGCAGTGACTTGGATTGTGGAGCTTATGCATGTGCCTTCCTTGAAGTTGCATGTACCCTCATTACCCCAACCCCACCAACATTCTTATGTTTCCTTGAAATTTATAATACCAAAATTTCATAGCTTCCAAGAAAGAGAATTAAAATATATAATATTAAAAATGGCTTGAGAAATAATTGAAAACCATCACACTTTGCTTACAGTTTGATCCTACTGCAGTCTGTTAATCACAGCCTTCAGGTATTTCATTAGAGACAAAAAACACTGAAGCTGCTGGAATCCAAAGTAGACAGGCAACAGGCTGGCAGAACACAGCAAGCCAGGCAGCGTCAGGAGGTGCAGAACCCTTCCTGAAGAAGCAGTCCTGAAGAAGGGTTACACCTGAAACGTAAACTTCTGCACCTCCTGATGCTGCTTGGCTTGCGGTGTGCTTCTAGCTTCCTGCCTGTCCACACCAGATATTTTATATCAGGATCAGAAAGATGATCCAATAGAGAAAAGACTATGTAGGGAAGGTACTAGATTTATTTTTCAAATCCAATTTTTGTAATTGTATTTCAGTTTCCTTTCCTTTGGACATGACAGTCATAAGAAAGTCCAAAAAGAGAAAATATCATCTGCTTCAACCAGCATTTGTTCGTCATAACTTCTGTTTAGAATTGCAAACTATATTCCTGCTAGTATTCACTGATGGAAAAGTCTCCTTTGTTTACTGTTTACAGAAAAACGCGTGGCTCTTTTCTAATTGCTAGAAATATCTCCAGAGGAAACTTTCTCCCTGGGTAAATTACATAGCCTGCATGGAAATTCAAAAGGTCCAGCTCCTCTGAGCCTGGAGGCTTCACTCACCAAATTTCTCCAACATTGATCCATGTCGCACACTGGAGAATGAGATTGTGTCACTGGGGATCAATCAGTCAGAGCCCAAGAGAGTCACACATGGAGATACTGTTTGAGAAGGTACCACCTTCCCAGTGGAAATCAAACAGAATTTTGCCCATGGCAATGATTCGCAGATTTCATGTGTACTCCCTTGCGAATATGGATGTTTGAAGATGTAACATCTTTATAACACCAAATTTCACCTTTGAAATTGACAGAATGTGACCACCATGATCTGGAGCTTGTAGTTCTCATTTTAGTTAGCACCAGGAAAGTTTTCTGTTTGTTACAGTCATTAATAAAGCAAGTGACAGCTTCTCTAGACTCTAGGATACCTCCGGACTATCGTCCTTGGTAAAAGTATTGCCCTCTCAGTAGCAGGTTTCAGGTGAGGGAGTATCCTTCACATTCATTTCACTTGGAGCTGAAATATATACTGTTTTTTCATTGCTTTAGGGACCTCAAAGCTACCATTTGATAAGTCAGTTTTTAGATCACTAAGGACAAATCTTGGGCCCACGCTGCCCATGACACAATCTACAGTTGCAGCCCACAGAAACTCAAGCTCAGTTACAAACTGCCAGGTCCAAAGAGTACATCACCTCACCAAAGGAGTATTCTGGCCATCTAAAGAACTGCACAAAGTTCAGTCTTGCTCTTACCTCGTGTGCTGTATACGCTTAGGATTTCAAACTCACAGGCCACAAAAATTCCTCTTCAGTTGTAGCAGCAGATAATCTCAATGGTCAGTTCTCTCTATGAACTGCCTAGAATATAGAATATAGAACAATACAGCGCAGTACAGGCCCTTCAGCCCTCAATGTTGTGCTGACCTGTGAAACCAAATTGAAGCCTATCTAACCTATGCTATTCCATTATCACACATGCAGAAATCCTGACCTGGTCCCATTCCTACCTTGGTGAAAATGTGAGGTACTTTCTTGGGGTTGGGATTTCTGATTTGTGATCTCATCTGCTATTTTTGGCAGAAAGCATCTCCGTTCCGATGAACATCTGGGCCTTAAACTCTGGGAACACAATGGTTCAGATGTGGCATGACTGTGAGTAGAGATGGAGGAGAAAGTGAGGACTGCAGATGCTGGAGATCAGAGCTGAAAATGTGTTGCTGGAAAAGCGCAGCAGGTCAGGCAGCAACCAGTTTGACTGGCCAGCAGTTCTCTCAGGCAGAATATCCTCCCAAGTGATGGGCGAAAGTCTTACTTTCAACCAAAAATGGTCACTGGCTGTCGACGATGACAAGGATGTGTTTTGTGTTGCCAGTTCAGAAATCCCACAGCCTACTCAATCATACTCTTTGAATTTTCCTCAACTGGAGTTGTTTCCTTTGCCAAGAATGTGAATGCTTTCAAGAGGGTGGCAAAAATGTTTACAGGAGCCAGAATGGGAGGTCCCAGTAAAGGGGGTGAGTGAAATAGACAGGCCAGGAGGAAAGGGAAGCCGGGATGTAGCTGTCTTATGGCCTGTAAAGGAGACACTATCTATCCTGCACACCTTCTTGCCCACTACCTGCCTGGGCAGCGACAGCTGCTGAGCTGGGGGCTTTGTGTGGGCCTCTCCTGCCACTTGCAAATGGTGGGCATGTGTCCACACCATTTTGCCACATTTCAATGTCACCCCCACCTCTCCCCAGGTGTAAATCTTCTGGAAGGGACCAGTGCATCTAAACTACAGTGAACAACAGAAAAATGAGTGAGTAATTTAAATCAGACATCAAAGGATTATCAGGGTGGTGAAAATGTAATCTTGAGTTACATTACTGGCTGGGCTTGTATTTAGTGCAAGACACCATCTTTGATAAGCAGCTGAAAGAGACACTAGAATAACTGCCATGAGGATCATTAAGGCTCTGAGTGATAATTAAGTTTCCTGCCAACACTCACTAATGAGGCTGTATGTCAGTTTCTGGCTAGAACTATAATTGACGACTTCTTCTAACAGTGGTCAGCTGAACACAAATAATTAAGTCATTTCTGAAAATTACAAAAATGGCTGGAAGTCACAATTGGCTATTTCTCTTCATTTGCTTCTGTAGATAGACTGATTAAAATGCATTTGAAAAGGATTTCTGAGATTTATTGAGAGACTTTCTTGGATATTTTGCTAAGGTTTCATCAATACATTTATCATTATTTTTTCCTTCAGAAACTCGTTAAGGACTTTACCTAAATAGAATGAAACCTGAGCTATTTTACCTTATTAAGGGAAATCAGCTTGAGGAGGTTGATTTTGTGACTGGCAGCTTGTGTCCTTTGGTATGCTGCTGAGTTAGGTGCCGGGATCTTTGCTGTTTGTAATTCACATTAATAATCTGGACACAAATGTTAGAAGTTTGATCAGTAAGTTCACAGATAACATGAAAATTGGTGATGTTTATTTGTAAATACCGAGGAGGAAATCCTTAAATGACAGGACAATACAGACTGACTGGTCAGAGGGCTGAATACTGGCAATTGGAATTTAATCCAGCAAAGTGTGAGGTGATACATTCTAGGAGGACTAATAAGGCAAGGGAGTTAATGGTAGGACCCTCGGAAATACAAAGAATCAGCAAGACCTTGCTGTACATGTCCACCGGCCCTTGAAGGCAGCAGAACATGCTGCAGATGGTTATGAAGCCATAACCAGCAGATGGTTATGAAGCCATATGTGAGACCTAGATGAGGCATTGAACACAAGAGTAAGGAGGTTATGATGGAAATGTATAAGTCATTAGTTGGGCTACAATTGGAGTATTTTGTGCGG
This sequence comes from Chiloscyllium plagiosum, assembly GCF_037043375.1. Lineage (NCBI taxonomy): Eukaryota > Metazoa > Chordata > Chondrichthyes > Orectolobiformes > Hemiscylliidae > Chiloscyllium > Chiloscyllium plagiosum. Next base: position 88,910,030 of record NW_028270143.1, read on the forward strand.
TTTTGCTCACCACACTGTAGCAATGATGTGATTGCAGTAGAGTGGATTCGAAGTACAGATTCACCGGGATGTTGCTTGGGATGGAGCAATTCAGGTATGAAAGGATTAGAAATGCTGGGGTTGTTTTTGATAGAACAGAGAAAGCTAAGGTGGGACACAATTGAAGTCTACACTATTATGAAGCCATAGATAGGATAGAAAGGCAGAAACTTTCGTGGGGGACAGTAACCAGGGAGCAGGAAGTTTCAAGGGGGTTTATGTAAGAACACTTTTACTAAGAGGATGGTGGCTATCTGGAACTCATTACCTGAAGGGGTGTGAGAGGCATAAACCATCCACAACATTTTAATTATTTAGATGACTGCTTGAAATGCCATAGCATACAAGGCAATGGACTGAATACTGAAAAGTGAGATTAGAGTTTGATGGGCAGTGCTGATATGATGGGCCAAAGGTCCTCTTTCTGTGCTGTGAAACTCTAAGATTCAAATGTGAATGATTGATCATTGGCAACTTGCAATGGAAGCCCCTTGAATTTGAGAAGGAGATGAGATCAGACAGAGCAGCCTCTGCTGATGGGAGAGAAGAGTGGACAGTCAGAATGCTTCTTTCTTGCAACTCCAGGGCACTATACCTCCTACCCACCTCTCCATCATGATCTTCAATGCAGGGGCCTAGATCCCTCAGCTCCTTCTCAAATAGTTTCAGATCCTCTCTGAAACATTCAGTTGTGTGGCAGTCAGCGAACTCCACACTCTTAAGTACAACTGGGTACATGGAGGGTAACTACCACATAAAAACAAAGCATACAGATGACTGTTTTAGTACCTCAAAGCTCATTTAAATGATGGTAATCGCAATTTGTTTTCAAAGTACAGTTTAAAGCCAGTTAAATATACAAGTCTCATGAGCACATTAACTACAAAGTGCCTGTTTTTATAGAAGAGACAAATCATTCTGGCAATGTCACTGGAGTAGTAATTCATAGGCCTCGGCTAATACTCTGGGATTTGAGTTCAAATCTCATCATAACCTCTGGTGGAATTTCAATTGAGTTGATGAAGTCTGGACTTGAAAGTAAAGGTGACCATGAAAGTATCATTAATTGTTCTAGGATTCCCATTGGTTCACCGTGTCCTTTAGGAGAGGAATTCTTCCATCTTCCATCAGTCATGGGTGATGAAGGACGACAGATTCATGGTATTGTGTTTGACTCTTAACTGCCCTCTGAAATGACCTAGCAAGCCACTCACAAAAACAAAAACAGAAATTGCTGGAAAAACTCAGCAGATCTGGCAGCATCTATTGAGAGAAATCAGTTAACATTTCAGGTCCAGGCTGGTTGCTCTATCAAGGTGTTGGAAGTAGGTGTTCGAGCTTGGCAGTGGATAACAGAGCCCATATTCTTGAACTTCAAGATGACACAACATTTCAAAAGTGCTATCATAAGATAGCTCAGCACTGTGCCTCAGTTCAAGAGTATGAGGTCAGAAAGTTAGCTTGGAAACATTTGCCTTTGTCTATCTATTGAGATGCTGCTGGACCATTTAATGACCATTTAAATACGCTGAAAGTTGGCAAGTCTACTGCTGTTGCAGGCAGTGCGTTCCATGCCCCTACTCCTTTCTGAGTAAAGTCACTACCTCTGACATCTGTTCCATATCTATCACCCCTCAATTTAAAACTATGTCCCCTTATGCATGCCATCACCATCTGAGGAAAAAGCTCTCACTGTCCACCCTATCTAACCCTCTGATATCTTATATGTCTCAATTAAGTCACCTCTCAATCTTCCTTTCTCTAACGAAAACAGCTTCAAGTCCCTCAGTCCCTAGTGGGTGGCACGGTGGCACAGTGGTTAGCACTGCTGCCTCACAGCACCTGAGATCCGGGTTCAATTCCCGCCTCAGGCGACTAACTGTGTGGAGTTTGCACGTTCTCCCCGTGTCTGCGTGGGTTTCCTCCGGGTGCTCCGGTTTCCTCCCACAGTCCAAAGATGTGCAGGTCAGGTGAATTGGCCATGCTAAATTGCCCGTAGTGTTAGGTAAGGGGTAAATGTAGAGGCATGGGTTGTTTGTGCTTCGGCGGGTCGGTGTGGACTTGTTGGGCCGAAGGGCCTGTTTCCACACTGTAATGTAATCTAATCTAATCTTTCCTCGTAAGACCTACCCTCCATACCAGGCAACATGCTAGTAAATCTCCTCTGAACTCTTTCCAAAGCTTCCACATCCTTCCTATAATGTGGTGACCAGAACTGCATGCAATACTCCAAGTGTGGCCGCACCAGAGTTTTGTACAGCTGCAGCATGACCTTGTGGCTCTGAAACTCAATCCCTCTACCAATAAATGCTAACACACCGTATGTTAACAACCCTATTAATTTGAGTGACAACATTCAAGGATATATGTACATGGACACTGGAGATATCTCTGCTCATCTATACTACCAAGAATCTTACCATTAGCCCAGTACTCTGCATTCCTGTTGCTCCTTCCAAAGTGAATCACCTCACACTTGTCCGCATTAAACTCCATTTGCCACCTCTCAGCCCAGCTCTGCAGCTTATCTATGTCCCTCTGTAACTTGCAACATCCTTCAGCACTATCCACAACTCCACCAACCTTCATGTCATCTGTAAATTTACTAACCTATCCTTCTATGCCCTCATCCAGGTCATTTACAAAAATAACAAACAGCAGTAGATCCAAAATTGATCCTTGCCATACACCACGAGTAAGTGAAATCCAGGATGAACATTTCCCATCAACCACCACCCTCTGTCTTCTTTCAACTAGCCAATTTCTGATCCAAACCGCTAAATCACCCTCAATCCCGCAAACTCCAAGACACTCCCCTTCTCCCAATAAAGTACAGGATATTTATACATTCCATGTTACAATGATTATATACAACACTGACGTCAGTGTTAGCCACATCCCCTTTAACTTACATATCCAATCCTGTGAATGCAAGATCAATGATGGACAACTCCATGGACAACCCTCGGTCTTCTGATGATCTCATTATGTTTACCAAACATCCTTTGCCCTATCCTTGGGCTTTCAGAATGTATCTTACTGCACTGGATGAGTAAATCCTTACTGAGGATTTGTTGAACCTGAGCCTCTTCAGTTTCCTTAATCTTCTTTCTTTCTACCTTTGACTGCCAATTAATTATGGAATTCATTTTTTGTGTCTTCTACTGTGCAGCAACAAAATATTTGTTTAATTCCTTTGAAATTTCCTTACTCTCCATGATCATTTACCTTTCCAAATGGCTAAGAGAGCAATATTTACTTTAGCTACTCTCCTCATTTTTATATACTTTAAAACAATGTTTGCATTCTGTTTTTATATTCCTGCCTTTTCTTATTTATGACTAAACTTTGGTGACTGTTGGCTAGTTTCAAGACAAGCCCAATTTTCAGGCTTTCTGTTACTTGTTACAACAATATAATGTCTCTCACTGTTAATTTACCATATCTTTAATTTATTTGTTTTATTTTTATGGGTGGCACGGCGACACAGTGGTTGGCACTGCTGCCTCACAGCATCCGAGTCCTGGGTTTGATTCCAGCCTCGGGCGACTGTCTGTGTGTCGTTTGCACTGTCTCCCTGTATCTATGTGAGTTTCCTCTGAGTAATCCAGTTTTCCCATGCTGACTAATGATTTGCAGGTCATGTGGATTGGCCATATTGAAATTGTCCGTTGTGTTCAGTGATGTGTAGGCTAGTTGGATTAACAATGGGAAATGTGAGGTTACAGGATGTGTTAGGGGTCTGGTGGTCTGGTTGAGATGCTGTTTGGGAGGTTGGTGTGGATTTGATGGGCCAAATCACCTCCTGCACTTTAGAGGTTTTATCATGCTTTAGAACATGAATCCGAAATGTTAAGTCTGATTTCTCTCCTCAGATGCTGCAAGGCTTGCTGAGTTTTTCCAGCACCTTCTGTTTTTGTTTCATATTTATAGCATCCACAGTTCTTTTGGTTTTTTTTGTTTTGTAAGCGACTCAGTTCAAGGCATGTACAATAAGTGCTGCTGTTGCCAGTAACACCCACATCCTGTAAAAGGATAAAGCTAAAAAAAATTTGGAAAGGTGGATTTACCAGAACATAGAAAATATTTGCTATGTTTTGTCTGTAAGTTACATAAGAGATCAAGTAGTGTTAAATCTTTAAGCTTGTATGATTAGACACAGACATGAACTGTAATCTTGTTTCATGCTGTTTCGATATATGTTCAGAAAGAGAACTCTTTGTATAAACAAAGGTAATCTTATAAAAACAATTTAATCTGGGATTTGGTTCCAATTAACTTTAAAGTAACTTTGTGAAAATGTCTCAAAGATGTTATTAGTACACATTATACAATCTGTCTAAATCAGAATGGTGGTGTGAATTTGTACTCCAGTTGTTAAAATAATAATTATTCATCATACTTTTTTGGCTACTTTTGTACATTTCTGGATAGATAATGAGGCCACGTTGCTTTTTAAACCTACGCTTTTAAAAAGACCCACAACTTTAAAAACTTGAGCTAATAGTGTTTTAGCTTGTAGCTTGTACATTGTAGCTAGGAGATATGCCGTATGTTCTTGAGCCAAAGTACAGCTAATGAAGGCAGCTGGTCATATCCAGTGATCACTGTGTCACAGGGACTGTGAAAGGCCATTCAGCCCCTCAAACCTATTCTGCCATTTAATGTGGTCATGCTGATCTGTACTTTCACTTACTTTTCCCCCTTTGACTCCATGTTCCTTCAACTTTTCCAGTTGCAGAGTTGCATGGTGGCTCAGTAATTAGCACTGCTGCCTCATAGCACTAGGGACCTGGGTTCAATTGCATACTCTGGGTGACTGTGTAGAATTTGCACATTCTCACCGTGTCTGCATGGGTTTCTTCTGGGCGCTCTCCCAGTCTGGGTTTCCTCCCACAGTCCAAAGACATGCAGGTTATATGGTTTGGCCATACCGCAGTTGTCCATAGTGTTCAGGAGTGTGGAGGCAAGATGGATTAGCCAGAGTAAATGTGGGGTTTTGGGATATGGTGCTTGGTCTAGGTGGGAGGCTCCTTGGAGGGTCAGTGCAATGAGCTGGATGGCCTCTTTCCTCACTGTAAGGATTCTATAATTCAGTTTTACTCCCACGTTGGTTGGAGCTCCATTCCAAGCTATAGGCACTGAAGAAATTCTTCTGTTAGTAGTCCTGAAATTGCATATATCTATACTCCCTCTAGTTTAATTCAAAATAATGCTCTGGTTGAAACTCTTCCATTTTATATGCTGCCTGAAATGTAAGCCAAGGTTATTGTTCATATATTTCCTTTCAAGGGTAGTGACTTCTAGTATTTCCAATCTTTAATCATAACTCCTCTGAAAACAGAGCTCCAGTTTTATCTCTGCCTTCTCAGTGTGTACAGAGATTCAAATGGCAGCTAGGCACTACTCCGCTAAATTCATGCCTTCTGATATTTTAGCTCCTTGATTTTATGAGAACACAAGAACATCTCTTGTAGACAGGTATCAGCTTCACAAAGAGTTAAAAGTCACTATCCAATGACTCAATTCGATCCTACACTTTGAGTTAAGGAGTTCAGAAATTGGAAACAACCATGGAGCAGCCAGCTAACACTTACAACATGCAGGATTAGGCCTCTACGAGACTTACATCAGTGGAGAGGAAAGGCCAGCACAAAACTCATTTCAAACATTTGTGGAACATGGTAGATATGCTGATTTTTGTCTCCCAGGTAAACCTTTGATCTCTTTGGAGGCGAGACAGAAAATTGTTTACAGTAAACCAGCAAATCTGTCAATGGTTAGAAAGCTAGATCAATGAGATGTGCTCTAAAAGAATATAATGTGGTGGTGAAACAGTTTATACCCCTCAGAGGCCAAAGCCCAACTTATCAAAAAGACAGCTGTAGACAATTTATGAGGTAAGAGACAACATAAAAATAAAATTAGAAACATCCAGAAATGCAAACATAACAGATCCTGATGAATGAAAGAATGCAGTAAAAGCTTAAAATACACAGAGTAGAAGCTAAAAAAAGGGAGTATGAGCACCTTGGTGTTTTGTAATCCTCTGAACAGCTTGGGATCATAAACTTCTTTTATTTTTGTATATCTGTTAGAGACACCACAAAACAAGAACAGCAATTAAAAGGGGTAACATAATGGAAATAAATCCGAGCAGGACATAGAACATAGAACATTACAGTGCAGTACAGGTCCTTCGGCCCTCGATGTTGCGCCGCCCTGTCAGTCTAATCTGAAGCCCATCCCACCTACACTATTCCATGTACGTCCATATGCCTGTCCAATGACAACTTAAATGCACTTAAATTTGGCAAATCTACTGATGACGGCTCCATCATTCAAGGAAAATATTTTCAAAATAAAGTCCTGAATTCAAACACCCTGGAAATGTTTTTTTGAAGGATGATTCCAGTGAATGAAGATGAAAAGATGCATGTTAGGGTTGGCATGGCAATCAACTTCTCAGGTGCACAGGCTCTCATGATCACGAGCACTGATGGAGCTGTACCTTCAGTGACCAGCAACCAGAGGAAGTGTGATCCTGTTCTCTTCTGTTATTCTGTGCTTACCTTATATTACTTAAAAGCTGAAAATGTGTTGCTGGAAAAGCGCAGCAGGTCAGGCAGCATCCAAGGAGCAGGAGAATCAACGTTTTGGGCATGAGCCCTTCTTCAGGAATCCTGAAGAAGGGTTCATGCCTGAAACATCGATTCTCCTGTTCCTTGGATGCTGCCTGACCTGCTGCGCTTTTCCAGCAATACATTTTCAGCTCTGATCTCCAGCATCTGCAGTCCTCACTTTCCCCTTATATTACTTAAAAGTCTGTTTAAATTAGTGTAATTCAGTACATTAAATTAAACACTTTTGTAGCTTCAATTGACTCCTGATCGTAGGTCTTATGTACCAAGGGACAATCAAAACAATCAATTAAAACTAATTAAACAGTAAGGCCAAGTGCATCAAATCAGTCAATTGAAGAATGGCCCATTTGGCACTCCATTTTGTGTTGCTGGACAATGACCTGTTTCTAGTCAGAAATGAATTATAATTGATTATGCTGCTTGATTGCACTGGTTGACTGATTACATAGAACATACAGCACAAAAGCATTCACCTGCTGTTTCAGTTTTCTTTCATGGCTGTGTTTCTGTAGTGTAATGGTCAGCCCATTTGCCTCAATGTGAAACCACACAAAGACATTATTAAAGCTCAAATATCGGGGAATGGACACACTGCTCTTGGTCTGTGGCCATATCAGTCTGAAAATGCCTGCTCTTGGAAGCTAAGCAAATTCAGGACTTGTTAGTACTTGGTTGGGACTCTTACCTGAGAATATCAAGCACAGCAGACATTAGGACTGTTCTGATATAGTGATAGTGTCCCTACCTTTGAGCTAGAAGGCCCAGGTTTAAGTCCCACCTGCTTCAGAGGTACATCATAACTCACCTGAATAGGTTAATATTAAAAAAGAAAGCTGGCTCAAACAGCTTCACTTGAGACTGTGCCATCTTTCTTTCTTCATTTAACACTATCTCTATTCCCTTCTTCCTGATACAGTTATCTCGTCTCCCTTGAACTATACTGATATTATTCTCTGTGGTAGGAGGTTCTACATTTGATTTTATGGTGACTGTCTTCTATTGTTAGCCTCTCATTTTATTTTTCCACAGATAGAAACATTCTCTTTGCATTAATTCAATCATATTTACCTTAAAAATACAACTTCACCTTGGCAAAACAGACACCTTTCTCTGATGCCAGTAGCAGGCCAATATTTTAACTGTCTTGTGGGCATAACGCCTCAGCTGCTTTCCCACTGAAGTAACAGGGTCAAGAAGGAGCTGAAAAAGGGAGGTGTTTATCTTTCTTTTGTGCTTCTGTGGTCCCACAGGGTAAGCTTAGATCTTCCCAGCCTCAGTCACCTTCTTTTGTGAACATGACACCCTTGCAAGACCCCTGGAACATGTCCAATTTACAATTTCTACTGCTTTCTGTTCACAGTGAGCAGGAATTGGACTGGCAAAACTCTAACAAGGTATGAAAGTGAAAGTAAGCAGGCTCAATGTTTACAGTAGAGGTTAACTTTTTGATTTGCTCTACCAACCAGCTCCTCAAACCCTACCTGGACTTAAAATCAGAACCTGACTAACTTTCCCAAGAAATTGTCCTCCGTCTAGTCTGTTAGTTAATTCATTGTCAGTAAGAACTGCATTCATTCTCTCTCAAAAAGGTATAACTTGCATTAATTTTGTTGAAAATGTTATTTGTATACTTGCAACAGTATGGGAAGCTGAAAAGGATTATATTATTTAATATCTGTGATTTCTATCGATAACGGGTCTATTTTTAAACAGCCTTTGATTCACTAATCAGACCAAGTACCTCAGCAAAATCATCTCTTGCCACATTGTCTAATTCTCACCTAATTACATGACTAAAATAGAGTTCATACAGGAAGCAAATTGAAGGGAGTGATTGCAAAATCACAGTGCAGATCTTCAATTCAAACTAGCCAGATCCTCAGTGGAAAGCCAAACTGCGTAATGTCTTCTCCCTTCTGCCTGTCTCACCTCCTCTCAGTAGCAGCTGCACACCTCTCACAAGGTATTTAACAAAAAGCCTGTTACTGACTGCTGACTATCTTAGCAATTAAGGCCTGCACTCAACATTGTTCATTGTGACAGCACTGCCATCAAGCGAATCACAACCTTCAATTTTTATGGCTCCATCTGCTTCTAGATCAGCCCAGGGGGCATTAACAAAGCGAGCCAATTTCCTATTCTTAAGTGTATCAAACGCTTCAGTGCTTTTTATTCAGTAGATCCAGAAATTTCATCGTCTTTCCTAGTTATTGCATGTTGTGCAATTATTGCTCTGTTCAATTACTCTATTGGATTTCCAAGCCTAAAACCACTAACTCTGACCTGGATCCTCAAGGAGTTGAGAAGACCCAGTGGACCTTTAAAAATTGCATGCTAATCATAGAGTCATAGAATGTCGACAATGTGGCAGCAGGCCGTTCGGCCCATCGTGTCTGCATGACTCTCCAAAGAGCATCCCATCCAGACCCACCCCCCTTACCCTATCCCTGTAATCCTATATTTCCCACGTCTAACTCACCTAGTCTGCACATCCCTGGACACCATGGGCAATTTAGCATGACCACTCCACCTAACCTGCATGTCTTTAAACTGTGTGAGGAAATGAGGGCACCCAGAGAAAACCCGGACAATGTGCAAACTCCACGCAGACTGTTGCCCGAGGGTGGAATTGAACCTGGGTCCCTGGTGCTTTCAGGCAGCAGTGCTCACATGATGTCCTGCCCATATTTTCAACAAATCCTATTTTATCTAATAAAAGAAAAGATTTAGGGCACGATTCGCAAAAGAGGGAAATGCAAACTCAACAAGACCATTTGAGTTGATTGCACACAGATTAATGCACATGCAAGGGTCTCAAATTAGGGAGAAGTCATAAAGCCTCTTGAAAAGCATATAGGGTCTGTTTAAGTGTCATGATCTTAATCTTTTTCAAAAATCACATTCCTTTAAACTATAAAAATAAAACAAATGCAGCTCTAAGTGATTGATATATGTCAGCCTCTGTTGGACTGGTTTGTTTGAGAAGCAAATGTGTATAGCATCTCTATCTGTACTGGTTCAATACAATTCTTCCTTGATATTGGTCTAAGCCTATTCATTATGAATACTTGGCTGAGTTCCAAAAGTTTAAATTACAAAGGGTTTTGAGTTTAATTTCCAGCTTAATGCATTAGGGAAAGAACTGAATTTGTTTGACTTTGCGAAGAGTTAACCATTTGAGAAGATTTAGAAGTTTTGTTGCTGACGTGAATGGGAATTTTCTTCACTACCAAGTCTGTAAATAGCGAGTTGTATTTTATTTGTATAAGATTTTCTTTTCATTTCCATTCTGCACCTGAGGTTTTCCCATGGTGGATGTGGGGTTGAGTTGGCATTGGGGTCATGGGAGCTTGTGTAGGTGGGTGCATGGCCTAAAGTCTTCTAAAATCAACTAGGACTAAATTTCGGATGGCAAGTCAAACTGAACCAGCTAACTGGCTCACCCATGGCACCTGCTCACCCCCATGTCCTCCTCGCAGCTGCTCCCAAGGATAGCAGGTCTGATTTCAATCTGCACCCCTGCACTCCACCCCCAGAGCAAAAATTGTACTGGAAATTTTCCAAATCAATTTACCTGCCTCAGTGGCCAAAATCTGATGCTGATGAACTGTATATCCATCCTGAAGAAGGGTTATACCCGAAACGTTGACTACCCCACCTCCTGTTGCTGCCTGGCTTGCTGTGTTCTTCCAGCCTCCTGCTTGTCTACTTTGGATTCCAGCATCTGCAGTTTTTTTTTGTCTCTGATGAACTGTATATCACCATTTAGGAGCTTGCATCTCAGACAGAATGTTTTACAGAAACAAAAAGAGGCTTCATCAATCAAGCTGCATCTGGCGAGTGGCTACCAACACTGTATTGCAGAAGTCAGTGCTTGCTTGTCAAGGTTTAGCTTTTGCAATCATGAACTGCTCCCTCAGTTTGCCTTCCATAATCTGAGTGCAGATTATCTTCACAGGAAGTTTATAAATTAACCTAGAAAATCTATTATACTTTCTGTATCATTATACTTCATAAAATTATTCATCTAAATACAACTGTTAATCTTTTCAATTGATTTTGAGAATAGGTCAGAATTCAGGTTCTTCTTGTTTTATGAGTCTTGAATCCCCAACATTCCTTTTTCTTAAACTTTCAGTAAAATTTCTGAAAACTGTCTTAAGTTGTCTGTGACGTGTGGTGTCTGGGACTTAGTGCCAGTACCATCAGTGGATTTGCCACCTCTCTAACAATTAGTCTTTGATCCTTTTTCAGAGTCCTCTTTCCTGATTGCCAGCATCGCTACTTAAATTCTAAGAAAAGTTCCCTGGGCCAGACTCTTTGATATGAATTGCAATGAAGCTAACTGCACATACTGTTATTTTGGAATAAGTCAGGCAGCAACATCTGAAGTCTCAATGGGTACAATTAAATGCCACAATCAGCAGTTGCTGACAGATTTAGCCTGCACATCCACAAGCTTCACTACACCAGTACATTGTTGATAGACTCCACATTGTAGTATATGTGAGGGCATGATGTTGCAGAACTAAACCACTAGTTTCTCAATAAACATGCCAGAAAAAGTTAGAGCTTGCCCTTTGAATTGTAACTGAATTTTTAAGACAATACAATACGTTTTAATTACTGCCAAGCAATCTCACTGACAGAAAATTAACATTTTTAAATTCAAGCCTTCAGATTTTAATTGTTACAGGTATTACATAAAATTTACAGCATGGAAACAAGGCATTCAAACCAATAGATCTACTCCATATTTACAATTCACGTGAACTTCTTTCTATCTCTTGTCGTCATGTGTTTCTATTCACTTCTGATTGAATACTTACAGACACTTTAAATGTGTCTGTGCTAGTTTGTATGGGATTTATTATTGACTGTGTTATATTCATGGATTCTTGCCGAGTGAACCCCTTGATTTTGAAGACCTCTGCCAGGTCACATCTCAGCTTTCTCTTTTCTCATAAAAAAACTGTTGTTGTTTAAGTAGTCTTGTCAACCATCTTGTGTGTACATTTTAAACCAGTGGTACTGTCCCTACCTAGATACTGAGAGGACAGGGTACAAGTCACACCTGCTCCAGTGGTATGTAACAACATCTCTGAACGAGTTGAGTAATTCTTTTTTCTCTGCTGTTTGAGGATTACTTCTGGCATGGTCTCCATCACAGTGACTGAGGATTCTTCATGGGAAGATAAGGAAGTAAAATATTTTGCTTGAATTTGCCTCTTCCCAGACATCTCATAATCTAATGTCAGACCTGAATCTATCATGGTTAACACAGTAAGCTGTGTTGCAGTCCAAGTTACATGAGGAATAGATTCGTCAATTGCTTCAAATGGTGTGTACTGTTCATTGGTTATCTCCATTATGGCCACAGATCTCTATTTTGCTGACAATATGAAATGTATACCTTAATCCAGCATAGCTAATCTCAATGGATTCTCCTTTCTGTTTAGGTTCCGCAATGAGTCTAGGGAACCCTATGAAGCCTTCTAAAATAATTGTGAGAAGCTTTCAGTATTTCTTCAAAAATATCTGTTGCTTCCTTTGCACTTTGCTGAGCTATGAGGTCATCAACAATACCCCCAAGTGAGTTTGTGCTCACTATGGGCTAGGTTTGCTGTCACCGTGCTCATTAACTGTAGGGAACGACAGGGCCTGCTTGATTTAGTGTGATAGAGGAAAGCCACCAACTCATCTAACTAAAAGATGCTTTCATATTGAAGATGCCTGTTAGCATCTAGTTACAGGTTACACTGGTGTGATAGGCATTGAATAGAAATTATAGGAGAGGGTGAGCGTGTAATGGACAGCTTGGCCACCCCAGAGGAAAACTTGGAGATGAGCTGACCTGTGCAAAACGAGCCTGTTCCATAACAGTGGGACTACTGCACATCAGTGTCAGGTACTTTCACACTCTGGAACTGTCAGCCAATCTGATTAATAGGCAGCTCAAAAGTCCCAGCAGCGCCAATGTTCCACAGTGGGTGATGCTGTAAATCCAGGCAGGCCCTGAAAGGGTGCCCAGGAAAGTCGAGGCATTGGGCAAGGATGGTTCTGGCATTTTTTGGTGCAGGGACCCAAGGTGTCGGGGAGGAATAGATTTGAGCATGTGTTGTAAAGTACATCAGAACAGGGAGATAGTGGAGAACTAACACCTGAGGTGTTCACTCCATGGGCAAAGAGTATTCTCAAGTGATGGCACCCCACTCTTGCCTGCTGTTTTGAAGATTATTTTAGAAAATATGGCTCCATAAATCCTCATGATGTCATCATCATCATGAGCAGTATTTATGGCACTTCTCAGTTTTAACTCTTTTAACTCATTAGCCACTGATATATTAGTTGGAGATTACTAAAAATTAACATAGTTTCAATATTTATTTTTTGTTTATTGATCTCCCTTTCAACGTAAAACCATAAAATATAGAAGTAGAATTTGGCCATTCAGCCCATTGGGTTTGCTCTGCCATTTAGTCATGGCTGACATGCTACTGCATCCCATTCTCCTGCTTTCTTCAATAACCCTTGATGCCCTTATTAATTAAAATCTATCTATCTCTGTCTTAAAGACACTCAACGACTTAGCCTCTACAATCTTTTGCAGCAATGAGTGCCACATTCACCACCCTCAGGGTTAAGAAATTCCTTCTCATCTCAGTTCTTCAAGGCCATCACATTACTCTGACACTGTGACCTCAGGTCCTAGCCTGTCCTGGCTAGTAGAAACACGTTCACTCTATCCATACCTCTCAGATTTCTGTAAGTTTCAATGAGATCCCCAACATCCACTGAGTTCACTGTTGTTTGTCATTTACATAAACAATTTGGATGAGAATTTAGGAGGCATGGTTAATAAGTTTGTGGATGACACCAAAATTTGTGGTGTGGTGGACAGTGAAGAAGGTTATTTCAGAGTAAAATGGGATCAGATGGGCCAATGGGCCGAGGAATGGCAGATGGACTTTAATTTAGATAAATGCGAGGTGTTGTATTTTGGAAAGACAAACCAGGGCAGGACTTATACAGTTAATGGTACAGCCGGGGTAGTTTTGTCAAACAAAGAGACTAGGGATGCAGGTACATAGTTTCTTGAAAGTTCATCAGAAGTAGACAGGGTGGTCAAGTAAGTATTTAGTATGCTTGCCTTCATTGGTCAGAGCATTGAATATAGGAATTGGGACTTGATGTTACAGTTATAACATCAACATTAGTGAGGCCACTTTTGGTGTCCTTTTATAGAGAGGATATAATTAAATTGGAAAGGGTGCAGAAAAGATTTACCAGGATGTCACCAGGACCAGAGGGTTTGAGTTATAAAGAGAGGCTGGAACTTTTTCCCGGGAACATAGGAGGTTGAGAGATGACCTTGTACAGGTTAATAAAATCATGTGGGGCTTAGATAAGGTGAATTGCAAAAGTCTTTTCCCTAGGGTAGAGGAGTTCAAAACTAGAGACCATAGGTTTAAGATGAGAGAGAAATGATTTAAAAGGGACCTGAGGGGCAAATGTTTCACACAGAGGTTGTTGCATACATGGAATGAATTGCCAGAAGAAATAGTAGATGCAGGTACAGTTAAAACATTTCAACAGGTATATGAATAGGAAAGGTTTAGAGGCATGTAGGCCATGTGCAGGCAAATGGGACTAGTTGAGTTTAGGAGACCTGGTCTGAATGGACATGTTGGACCAAAAGGTCTGTTTCTGTGGAGTATGACTCTAAAAGTATTTCCTTCGAAACTCCATTGGTTACAACTCAAGAGTCCTCAACCACTCTTCATATGACAAGCTCTCCTTCCCTGGGATCATTCTTGTAAACCTCCTCTAGACCCTTTCTAATGCCAGCACATCCTTCCTTAGGTACAGGAACCTAGACTGCTCACAATAATCCAAATAAAGTCAGAGCCTTATACAGCCTCAGCAGTACAACCCTGCTCTTACACCGAAACCCTCCCAAAATGAATGCTAACATTGCATTTGCCTCACTGCCAACTGAACCTGCATGTTAACCTTAAGAAAAGCCTGAACAAGGATTCTTAAGTCCCTTTGTGTTTCAGGTTTACGGAGCCTTTCCCATTTAGAAAATAGCCTACACCATTATTCTGCCTATCAAAGTGCATAAACTCATACATTACATTTCATCTACCATTTCTATGCCCACTCTCCTAGCCTGTCCGAGTCCTTCTGCGGCCTCCCTGCTTCTTCAACATTACCTGTCCCTCCACCAATCTTTATATCATCTGCAAACGTAACAACAATGCCCTCAGTTCCTTCGTCCAGATCGTTAATATATAACGTGAATAGTGTGGTCCCAATGCTGATCTCAGTGAAACTCCACTCGTCCCAACATCATTCCTTTCCTCTCTTTGTCTTACTTTCTATTCGTGTGTGTATACTGCATTAAATATTGAATTTACACATCCTGAACTCTGTGGGCTGAAGTTTCACCAAACTGAAGTTGGATTGTGTGAGAAGTAGGGGAGAGGAAGTTAGATACCGACCACTCTTAATACCACTGTCTTTGAGACTGACAAATAATGGGCCTAGGTACTTGGCTGACAACAGCTGGATTTATGTTTTTATTCAATAGTTATAGTGTTCTTTCTGCTTCTCATGCCTCATTATCTCCACTTGTGAACACAAAGATCAATCCAGAGACAATACTCAGACCCAAATCCAATATCATAAGTGCATCCTCTCCCCCAGCTGCCTGCAGAAGTTTAAATAATCAGCCAATAAGTTATTGATCAAAGCTATTCTTATTTAGCTACATTATCTTGTAATGTAACTTCCCTTGCAACAAGCATTAAGGTAGTGAAACTTTTCTTGTCACTTTATTTCTGTTAATTTTAGCTCAATATTAATACTATGAACAAATAAGTGATGGCCTACTCCAACTCTTGTGCAAAAATCATAATTACTCCCATATTGATATCCTGATGTTGATTTAGGTTAAGAATGCATATGAATCAGATCACAACAAATAACTGTATTTCAAATATTTGTAAAAGTACATGCACTGTAGAGTGAACTCTCAACAATAGTCTGGTTCACGTTATGTTGAATAGAATGCAGTGCCTACCTCAGGAAGCTAATGGTTTAATAGAACACAATAGTAGAAAAATGATGAGTGCTGTTACATCCCTTAGTATTCTTATTTCCGTTTGTGAGGTGCGTTAGTGCC
This sequence comes from Chiloscyllium plagiosum, assembly GCF_037043375.1. NCBI lineage: Eukaryota > Metazoa > Chordata > Chondrichthyes > Orectolobiformes > Hemiscylliidae > Chiloscyllium > Chiloscyllium plagiosum. The sequence continues at coordinate 88,925,900 of NW_028270143.1, forward strand.
AAGAACATGAATTAATGTTCGTGTAAATGTAGTATGTGTTTTTATGCTGTTTAAAAACCTAGTGCAATTTCATTCAAAGGGTTAACTTTTTAAAGATTTTTAACTACAGGGTAATTTATTTTCAAAGCAGGTTCTTGTCAGTTCAGTGATTTCTATTTGTTTGCAGTTTGCAGTGTTTTCAACAACACACCCTCGAGAGAAGACTAAAGTCACTGACAGTGAATTTTGGATTTCTTGTTATTCTACATGCGTACAAACTCCAAAAATGATTGTCTGCTTCAGTAGAATAATGATGGCCAATGCCAGTAGCTATAAAATCTAGCTTTCTGTGTATTCCTTTAGCAGATGTCAATAAAACATGATTTATCACAGTTACAGTGCTCAATCAGAAAGAAAATGTTTCAAAGGCAATTGGTTTTAAATCATGTGCCTATGGGCATGGTCATACTCTGTGAAAGAAAACTTATCTAATGATAGCCTGTTGTGATTTTTCAGCGTTAAAGTTTGAGCTATTGTGTGGTCATGTCAAGTTTTCCACATGAATGGCCTCCATGTCAAGATTCACTTATAAAGAGTCATCATTTAGTCGAAGTATTAAAGGCATCCAGATGAACCACAGAGCATAACAATATTGTACTTCCAAGAGAGGGTGTATAGGAATACTGGAAGAAGGAAAGTTCTTCTTCAATATTGTAATAAACCAAGCTAAGGACATTGTTCACTGCTAAAACAGCTTAAACATTTTGAGTTATGAGCGAAGGCTGAATTCGAATGCTCTTTAACAATTGACTGCATATATCAGACACAGGTGATTACCAATAGTATTGCACACAGCAATACTATTGCTGTGAAAATATGTTGATGATAATAATTTCACGAGTATTATACTATGCAGCATACAAATTAATAATTTGCTTCAAAGATGGAACTGTACCTGAAGTACTTCTTTATGTTATACCCCACTTGGGAAAAGCACTGGAATTAAGCAGCGATTTTCCCTGAATTGTCATGAATATTAACCATTTTATAAAATTATGCAAAGTTCTCCAATCTACCTGTGTTTTAGACCCAAGTTGAAGAAATGACAAACCACATTCCTGTACTTAACAAGAATGACTACTTATTCCAAATAAATAGATTCTAAAAGGTAAACAATTATGAACCATTAACATATAACCCTACTAGATAAAATTCTAACCGCTGTATAAAATTAACAAACACACACAATCAGAAAATGGTTGGATGGAAAGACTGGGAAGTTAGTTCAATGGTCCCTCTCCACAGGGTTAGATGAGATTATCTTTGTCGTTTATCAGAACCTAGTGCTCCTCAATATTCCTTCTCCAGGTATTTACACTTATTTGCAGAAGACCCAGAATGACGAGGTCACAACCATAAATGCTCTGAATATTGGATACAACAGCTTGCAGCAAACTGACTAAGAGAAATTAACTGGCTTTATTCAGGCTTGAGGTGTTTTTTTTAACTGCAGAGGAAAGGTCCCCACCTTCCTTTGTTCTAGACATCTGATAGCTTCTGAACAAACATTCACAAGTACAAGCTGTTCAGCTACCTGGGAGCCAATCACAGTTGTTAGAAGGCATCAGGCCTTTGTCATCAACAATTGGTCACCATTCCATAGACCAATCAGCTACTTGTTGCTGGCCAACTTTTGTCGGCACTCCTCGTTCCAGCTCTTGTACGGCTAAACTTCCCCTAGTGCTTGAACAAACAGCAGTGTGAACAACACTTACGATGAGTTTCTGGTAATCTGCTTTCAAAAAGTATAGTAACCAATTCTTTCCACAACCCGTTTTTTTTAAGTAATGGTCCTTTCCCATTTCAGTCCACAATCAAAAATGCAGAAAAATAAAAAGATGTAGTATTTATGCTTAACTCACAACAAGTCCCATTTATACGGTCCCTATTGTGTTTGCTGATTGACATTGGCTCCATATCTTGCACTACCATAATTTTTAAATTCTCACCTTTGTCTTCAAGTTTAAAATGAGACAGGAAAGATTTAAAAAAGAACCTGAGTGGCAACTTTTTCACACAGTGGAAATGTATATGGAATGAGTAGCAGAGGAAGTGGTGCAGACAATTACAACATTTAAAAGACATTTGGACAGGTACGTGGAAAGAAATAGTTTACAGGGATGTGGGCCAAACACAGGCAGGTGGGGTAAATTCAATTTAGGAAGTCTGGTCAGTGTAGATGAGTTGGGCTAAAGGATCTGTTTTTTGTGTAGTGTGACTCCATGACTATGAATCCTTTCTTGTCTCTGAAGCTTCCTCCAAGGTTACAGACTTTCAAAATCTTTGCTGTCTTCCAATTCTGGCCTCTTGTGCTTCCCCAGTTTTAATTGATTCACCATCGATGGCTGTGCCTTCAGCTGTCTTACACTGAATACTTTTATAAACCACCCAAGGTCTTTTCATTTCTTTCCTCATTTAAGATTTTCCTTAAACACCAACTTGTTTAGCTAAGATTTTTGTCATTTAGAGTCATAGAGTCATAGAGATGAACAGCATGCAAACAGACCCTTCGGTCCAACTCGTCCATGCTGACCAGATATCTCAACCTAATCCAGTCCCATTTGCCAGCACTTGGCCCAAATCCTTCCAAACCCTTCCTATTCATGTACCCATCCAAATGCCTTTTAAATGTTACAATTGTACCACCTTCCACCACTTCCTCTGGCAGCTCATTCCATACACGCACCATCCTCTGCATGAAAAGTTTGCCCCTTAAGTCCCTTTTATACCTTTTCCTTCTCACACTAAACCTACCCCTGCTAGTGCTGCACTCTCCCACCCCAGGGAAAATACTTTGTCTCTTTATCCTATCCATGCCCCTCATGATTTTATAAACCTCTATGAGGTCACCCCTCAGCCTTCGACACTCCAGCAAAAACAGTCCCAGCTTATTCAGCCTCTCCCTATAGCTCAAATCCTCCATTATTATCCTGACATTATTGACTGCGACTCTGTTATACTCTATATTGTAAAGCCCCTTGAGACATTTTTCAATGTTAAGGATGCGATATTAATATTGTTACTTTTCTAAATCTTCTAAAATTATTGTCATTAATGTGGTCACTAAAGTGGCCACACACCTTAAGAAGGATATATTGGCCGTGGAAGGAGTACAACGTAGGTTTACAAGAATGATATGTGATCTTCAGTTGTTCAGAGGAGAGATTATACAAATTTGACATGGGTTCTCTAGAATTTGGAAGGTTAATGGCAAGTCGGATTGAAATCTCCAAGATATTAACAGTAAAAGACAGAGTAAATAAAGATAACTGTTTGCACTGTTTGACTATTCTAGACCGAGGGGGCGTAGTCTGAGAATTAGGGCAAGACTGCTCAGGAGTGATGTTAAAGAAGCACTTCTATTCTCAAGGGGTGGTACAGGTTTGGAACAAATGACCATGGGATGTAGGTTTAGTTAATTTTAAAATCTATTGATAGAAATTTTTGTTGAGTGCTGGAACAGGTTTGAGGGTTGATTGGCCTACTCCTATTCCTACGTTCCTACTTTCCTATGTTTCATTATTTTAATCTGTTGATTCTGTTCGAGACTTAACCTCTACGAGAAGTAGAACAAACTTAGGAAAAGGAGATAATTTAAGGATGTTGGCTTTTTGGTAACTATAGTTTTATTAATGTAATGGAAGAAATCTTTGAATGAAAAGTTCCTATGCAACATTAAGTGTTAAGCAGCAAGAAATTTCTACAATAGCCTACCAAAAGAATTTAGAACTGTAGAAAAAAAATGCAAAGTGAGGTTTTTAATTTAATCTTGATCCCCTTGCCTTCCCCTACCATCCCCCATACTATCACTTTAAATTGAACTGTTCCCTTAAAATGATACCTAATGCTGATGAATTATCACATACATACACAACATTATAAGGCTGTACCCCTTGACTCTGTAGTCCTGCTGGCTCTAGCAAAGCCTTCCACCTTTTTAAGTCCATGATTACACTTGTGAAATGGAGAACATTGATCACAAATAATTTTATCAGTGTGTAATCAATTGAAGTAAGAAGACTGAGGCTTATTTTCCAGTACAAGTCATTTTTGTATCAATGAGACAATCTTCCTAATACTTCCTTTATTGATCACTCTTAAACCTGATGCATTAAACTAGGAAATGGCTTAACATTGAATGTCGTCATCAAGTACTGGAATTCTTTTACAGAGTACAGGTTATTTAGAAGCAGTTATAAATAGTACCTTCTGCCTTGTCTTGCTTGTTCCTGATCCTACTGTGCAATCTGCTGTCATGGTATGTCATGATCTTGTGCTGTTCTCAAGTATCATTGTAACTTGACTGCAGTCACTCGATGGCATCTGTCATTCAACAATGATTAGGTTGAACTATCTTTCTGCGGCCCTCCACTTTATTGTCTGGAAGAGGTCTCAGTGGCTTCTCCGTTTTGATCAAATACTGACATTTTCTTTTCTGAATGTTACTTTTTACAGCTCTTTTTTCTCTTGCAATCTCAAGTACCTCTTCATTTAGAGTCATAGAGTCATAGAGATGTACAGTACGGAAACAGACCCTTCGGTCCAACCCGTCCATGCTGCCCAGATATCCCAACCCAATCTAGTCCCACCTGCTAGCACCCGGCCCATATCCCTCCAAACCCTTCCTATTCATATACCTATTCAAATGCATTTTAAATGTTGCAATTGTACCAGCCTCCACCACTTCCTCCGGCAGCTCATTCCATACACGTACTACCCTCTGCATGAAAAAGTTGCCCCTTAGGTCCCTTTTATATCTTTTCCCTCTCTCCCTAAACCTATGCCCTCTAGTTCTGGACTCCCAGACCCCAGGGAAAAGACTTTGTCTCTTTATCTTAACCATGCCTCTCATAATTTTGTAAACCTCTATAAGGTCACCCCTCAGCCTCTGACGCTCCAGGGAAAATAGCCCCAGCCTGTTCAGCCTCTCCCATAGCTCAAATCCTCCTACCCTGACAACATCCTTACAAATGTTTTCTGAATGCTTTCAAGTTTCACAACATCTTTCCGATGGGAAGGAGACCAGAATTGCATGCAATATTCCAACAATGGCTTAACCAATGTCCTGTACAGCTGCAACATGATCTCCCAACTCCTGTATTCAATACTCTGACCAACAAAAGAAAGCATACCAAACGCCTTCTTCACTATCCTATCTACCTGCGACTCCACTTTTAAGGAGCTATGAACCTGCACTCCATGCTCTCTTTGTTCAGCAACACTCTCTAGACCTTACCATTAAGTGTATAAATCCTGCTAAGATTTGCTTTCCCAAAATGCAGCACCTTGCATTTATCTGAATTAAACTCCATCCATCACTTCTCAGCCCATTGGCCCATCTGGTCAAGATCCTCTTGTAATCTGAGGTAACCTTCTTCGCTTTCCACTACACCTCCAATTTTGGTGTCATCTGCAAATTTACTAACTGTACCTCTTATGCTCTCATCCAAATCATTTATGTAAATGACAAAAAGTACAGGGCCCAGCACCGATCCTTGTGGTACTCCACTGGTCACAGGCCTCCAGTCTGAAAAACAACCCTCCACCACCACCCTCTGTCTTCTACCTTTGAGCCAGTTCTGTATCCAAATGGCTAGTTCTCCCTGTATTCCATGAGATCTAACCTTGCTAATCAGTCTCCCATGGGGAACCTTGTCGAACGCCTTACTGAAGTCCATATAGATCACATCTCCCACTCTGCCCTCATCAATCTTCTTTGTTACTTCTTCAAAAAACTCAATCAAGTTTGTGAGACATGATTTGCCATGCAAAAGCCATGTTGACTATCCCGAATCAGTCCTTGCCTTTCCAAATACATGTACATCCTGTCCCTCAGGATTCCCTCCAACAACTTGCCCACTACCAACATCAGGCTCACTGATCTATAGTTCCCTGGCTTGTCCTTACTACCTTTCTTAAAGAGTGGCACCACGTTAGCCAACCTCCAGTCTTCCGGCACCTCACCTGTGACTATCGATGATACAAATACCTCAGCAAGAGGTCCAGCAATCACTTCTCTAGCTTCCCACAGAGTTCTAGGGTACACCTGATCAGGTCCTAGGGATTTATCCACCTTTATGCGTTTCAAGACATCCAGCACTTCCTCCTCTGTAATATGGACATTTTGCAAGGTGTCACCATCTATTTCCCTACCGTCTCTATCTTCCATATCCTTTTCCACAGTAAATACTGATGCAAAATATTCATTTAATATCTCCCCCATTTTCTGTGGCTCCACACAAAATACACCTTGCTGATCTTTGACGGGCCCTATTCTCTCCCTAGTACCCTTTTGTCCTTAATGTATTTGTAAAACCCTTTGGATTCTCCTTAATTCTATTTGCCAAAGCTATCTCATGTCCCCTTTTTGTCCTCTTGATTTCCCTCTTAAGTATACTCCTGCTGCCTTTATACTCTTATAGGGATTCACTCGATCTATCCTGTCTAAACCTTACATATGCTTCCTTCTTTTTCTTAATCAAACCCTCCATTTCTTTAGTCATCCAGCATTCCCTATACCTACCATGCTGTTCAGCAGTGTAAGTTAACTTGTATAGATATGAAGTCTAATTCTTTCAGATTTTAATTGTTGTTTGTGATTGAAGTATTCCTATGTCTGAATCTAGTTTGTTCTTCACTTTCTTTTTTACTTGATTTCCCAAATTGATTGACATTGAAGTATATATTCTAACTGATACTTCCTGGTTAGTCTGGTTACTTCAGGAGACACACAGTTGCTTGGTCTGCTCAGGGCTTTGTACAGTACATTTTCTTTTACATTTTCAGTGCAGAATACCGTAAGCAGTCTATGGACAACAGGTGTTTGCAGAGTGGGAATTTCAATACAATGTACAAAATGGCCTAATTATCACATACCAATCTGTAATTGGATATAACAAAATATTTTGTAAGTATATATTCTGGGATATTTTGATTGAAATAGAAATTGCATCTAACACAAATTTGGATTTTATTTTGATACCATACATCAGGATGGCAATGTTATAATTTGTTGGGTTAAAAAACTGAATCTTTTGCCTCTGGGAATGGCAGCAATGTCATGAGATTTTAAATTAGGCTACTGTTGCAATGCTGTGTAAGGGGATCATTATGGTTGTCTTAACACAAGCAATCAATCAGCTGAGCAACTTAAAAGTAACATACCTGATCTAAGGACACATCAACATGGTAAGCAGCAATAGCTGGTGAAGTTAGGGTTGGTTCTTCATCTTCAGGGAAGCACAGATGTCTTCATCCCTTAATGATGCCTGAAATTATCTTAAGTTAAAAAGCTGGGAGCTGCTGATGAAACCTGGAAGACCTTTGTCGAATTTTCACAATGTGAAGCATCTGCCTACTAGGATTAATGCCAACGTCTGCTTTATAGAGACTGCTGATTCAATGTTGGGTATTAATGAAAATCAGGAACTAACAGCCTGAAATAATAATAGAATCTAATTAGTTTTAAATAGAAGCAGCAGGGAAAGGTAGTAACTTGTCCTGGGCTTCTATAAATCTCTTTCAAAGAGTTAATGATGCCTATATTTGGCTCATCTAACTGATAGAGTAAATATCATTCTGTCAACGCTCCACCAAGATCCACAAAGTCTGTGAGAAGTTAGGCCCAATTCTTTTACAATTCATTTTACTGTAGGATTACAAAGTTGACTGGTTCTAGATAGAGAGTCATACAGCACAGAAACAGACCCTTCAGTCCAACCAGTCCATGCCAAACATAATCCCAAAGTAAACTAGTCCCACCTGTCTGATCCTGGCCCATATCCCTCCAAATCTTTCCTATCCATGTACTTATCATGTCTTTTAAATGTTGTAACTGTGCTCATATCCACCACTTCCTCAGGAAGTTCATTCCAACGCAAACCAACCTCTGTGTAAAAGAAGTGCCCCCATGTCTTTTGAAAATCTTCCTCCTTTGTTTCTGAATTCAATTAATTCTCAACATTTTAGTATTCAAACATAGGATCAATAGCTGTGAGTAAAAGTTGCCTTCATTAACATTGTAGATGATCAGGTTATTGTTTAATATAATCAGTAAGCTGATCTAGCTGTTGCTTTTCTGTTTTCTTCCTGTTGATCATTATTGTATTCAAGGTTTTATGTCATCAGTGGGGTATGCTGAAATGTTTCTTTTCAGTGAGTCAGACACTCTTTCAAGAAATGCTATTGTGGATTGTGTACCAGTGAGCTTGCCCTTGTCATGTGACCTCTACCTATGCTGTGTGCAGCCAGAGTTGGCTATTAAGCAGAGATCATTTGTGTAGATTTTGAGAGCTGCAAAAGAGCCAGCTACTGGAAGAAACAGCGAGGAAGAAATGAAAAAAAAACAGCCTGCAACTAAGTCAAAGTGGCTGTGCATTTTCCACAGAGTGTGGAAATAAAAGGAGATATGAGACAGATTTAGAATTATTTTCACTCTCACTGATGAATAATAAAATGGCTATACAGTTAATTTTTTTTAGAACAGCTTAGTTAACAGATGAGATTAGTAACCCTGCTATCAGGGCTGGGGAAAGAGTGTTACATTCTATATTGCAGTCTAGACCTTACTGAGAAGCAGTAAAACTAAACAGGAGAGACCTTGCACTTTAACTCCATATTAATTTTGATATTGAATTTCTAATTTAACATCAGTGTTCAAAGGTAAAGAAAATCTACTGATTGGTACTTGATGCAGTGAAGCATCTAGCTGAAAACGGCAAGTTTGCTTAGTTGGAAGATGATTTTTTTTTAAGATTAGATTACTTACAGTGTGGAAACAGGCCCTTCGGCTCAACAAGTCTATACCGCCCAGCCAAAGCGCAACCCACCCATACCCCTACATTTACCCCTTACCTAACACTATAGGCAATTTAGCATGGCCAATTCACCTAACCTGCACATCTTTGGACTGTGGGAGGAAATCGGAGCACCCGGAGGAAACCCACGCAGACACTGGAAGAACGTGCAAACTCCACACAGTCAGTCACCTGAGGCGGGAATTGAACCCGGGTCTCTGGCGCTGTGAGGCAGCAGTGCTAACCACTGTGCCATCGTGCCGCCCACAGATCTTATCGGAGATATCTTATGCATAAGGGATCCTGCTTTGAGATGACATTTGCTGAGAGGAGAAACTTGCTCTAAAGAAAGTATCAACATGTATCAAAATGGCACCAATTATAAGAAAGGTGGGAATGCAATAGAGAGAGTGCAAAAATGATTTACATTAATAGTTCTAACGATGAAAATAGATTGAAGTTGGGATTGTTCTCAAGGAGAGAAGTGGACTGAGAGGAGATTGAGGTTTTCAAAATAATGAGCTGGCTGGACTGAGTAGATAGGGTGAAGCTGTTGCTGCTTGTTAAAGAAATAAGAATGAGAGAGCATAGAATTGATGTGCAAAAGAAGAAGGGTGAAGTGAGGAAAAACATTTTTACGCAGTGAATAGTTAGGGTATGGAATGCACTGCCTAGAAATGTCATGAAGGCAGGTTCAGTTAAAGCATTTGAGAGTGCATAGGGTGTTCTTTTTTAAAAAAGAAATAGTATGCAAGGATTTGCAGAAAAGGACGGAGATTGTTGCTTGGTAATAGAATCAGGCACATTGGGCTGAATGGCCTCCTTCAGCTCTGTAATAATCTTTGATGCTGTGACATACAGAAACTCTGAGATTATTACTCAGCCATAGTGAGAACATGTTAATGAGAGAATAGACAAGGGTTTGTGTTACCCTGAGAGACATTTCAGGGTAATTGAGAACAACAGACTAGGAAAAAGGAGGAGTATTTGCAGAATAGCCATCAGAAAATTCAAGGCTATAAGAAAGGATATAAGAAAGGAAGAAAGTAAAAGGAGCATGTTCAGTGTGGGGAAAGCTCTATCTGCCAGCAGCTGAATTATGTTATATGTAAGTGTTTAGTTCGAAAGAAATCAAACAGGCCAATAAAGGTGGCTGCTGGAGAGAAATCAGCCAATGATTCTGACAAATATTTTCATGCCATACAGAGTTTGTGCTGTCAAGTCTGAAGGTGATAATAGTTTGTGACTGTTGGAATGATAACTTCAGGAAGAGAGTGTCAAGTGAACTTAAGGTGTTAGATAGACACTGGTGCTTTGTGCAACATCATGAGTTTCACAGATTGGAATAGTGGCTCAAGATTTTGACACAAAATCTAAGCCCTCATAGGGAAGTGCTAAGGCAGCATGGTGGGATGATATCAACACATAAAAGACAAATTAAGCTGACAGCCCAATGTGAGAATGAACATCCACAGTTCCAGATAACCAACATTCAGCAACTCCATTCATCACAGCTAAAGCAAGTCTAAACCATTGGCTGATAACCCCAGAGGTCCCAGAAGAGATTTGCAGTAATTTTCAGGCCATTAAGACACTAACTGGATGTCCGCCTGGTGAATATCATCAAGAAGTAGATGACAGTGAGAGCTGAAAACAACATCTGCCAAGGAGACTCCCAGCTGTCCTCATGTTCAGCCTGAGAGACAAGACAGAAGAACTGGAAAAAATGGATGTATTAAAGAAAGTGACTCTTCTAACAGTCTGGATTAACAGTATAGTATCAGTGAAAAATAAACAAGATAGCTGAATATATGCATAGATCCAAAGGAGCATTGCAATAAAAAAATTTTGAAGAGATCTCACTACACCATGCCATCCATTGAAGAAATGTTACCACAACTTGCCAAGGTAAATATCGTTGCTATTATCCATGTGCAGGATAGTTTCTGGTGAGTGAAGCTGGATGCAAACAGCAGTTTTCTAACTACTTTCTGGATGCCATTCAGGAGATACAGATGGTGGTCCATACCATTTGTCATTTCTACTGCTCTGGAAAAGTACTATTGCAGACAGTATGAGATAGTCAATGATCATTGTGGAGTGAAATCTATTGTGCATGATTTACTACTCTACGGATATGAGATACAATGGAAGAAGCCATAGCAAATCAAGATGACGATCTCGTGCAATTGCTCGGGACAACTCGCCAGATGATTCTTAAGTTAAGCAAAGAAAAAGATACAATTCAAGATATCTGAAGTTAAGAATAGAGCTCATGTACTGATAGCCAAAGGATTTCATCCAGATCCTGGCAAGGTGAGAGCTGTATCAGAAATATGAAATTTAAAAGATGTGAAAACAGTGCAATGATTTGTTGGATTCATAAACTATTTAGCAAAGTTCTTGCCTGATTTGTCTTCAAAGTCTGAACCTCTGTGCAAACTCACTGCCAAAGACATGCAGTGGTATTGAGGCACAAGACAAGACACAACTTTCATTGGAATCAAACAATTATTGTTGATGACATCAGTGCTGTGTTATTGTGATATTAATGATGAAGTCACCTTACAGTGTGAGTCCAGTGAGAAAGGACTTGAAGCCACTTACATGCAGCAAGGAAAACCAACTGCATTTCCATCAAAGACCTTAATGCAAACTGAATGATGTTATGCTCCAATAGGGAGAGAATACATGGTTATTTCTTTGCTTGTGAGAATTTAATCAATACTTGTTTTGGAAGAAGCAAAGTGACAGTTATATCATTTAAAAACCATTTAGAGGCCATTTAAAAACATGTTCCTCAAGCCATTTCTTCCTGTTTTAAAGCATTGGCAAATTATGTTACTTTATTTGCAGAGGTTATATACATGTACCATGCAAGCAAGGAAAACAAATATATATTGCTGACATACTGTCCAGAGCAGCACTCCCAATAAGGAAGTTGAGGATGCTAAGACAGAATGTGATATCTTGCACATTCAAAAGGAAACAGCAGCTTGACACGCTCTAAACTTCACCAAATCAGCAGAAATACCAAAATTAAAGGCAAACATCTTTCTCGAAACATCAACTTGACTCACCAAGTTCTACAGGTTGTAGTAATGAAAAGATAACCTGAAGATATCTAGTATGTACCTGTTGTTATAAGAAAGTTTTGCACATTCCGAGATGAGGTCATAGCTCAAAATGGCAACCTATACAAATGAAATAAAGCTATTATTACTAAAGAGATGAGAAAAGGAATGTTGATGCTCAACATTCATACTATCAAGGAACTGAGTCTAGTCTGATGAAGACAAGAGAAGTTCCATCCTCGTCAAACATGAGCAAGGCGGTTAAAGACAACATTAACCGATGCAGTGATTGTGTCAAACACTAAGCTAAGCAAGCTAAAGAGCCATTTGTGGCTCATGACATTTCAGACAGATAATGGATGAACCTTGGAGTAGGCCTCTTCACTCTCACAGGACCTTTTTTTTTTATTCATTTGTGGGACATGAGTATCTCTGGCTGGACAGCATTTATTGCCCATCCTTAGTTGCCCTTGAGAAGGAGGTGGTGAGATGTCTGCTTGAACCACTGCAGTCCACATGCTATAGGTTAACTGATAATACCCTTAGGGATGGATTTCCAGTATTTTGACCCAGCGAACGTGAAGAAATGGTGATATATTTCCAAGTCAGACGATGGTATTCCTACTTGTCTGCTTTGAGATAAAAGTGATTCTGGTTTTGGAAGGACTATTATTCTGATTACTGAGAATTATACCAGCTCATGCCAACAATGATCATTGAGACTATAGAATGTATGGAAGCATATTCAAATAGCATTTCACCCACTGATGAATTAAGAATTCAACCACTTCATAAAGAATTGAGATATTTCACACTATACATAATTTCCACACTATCCCCACTCAAGTATCCCCCATTCGAAGTGTCAATGAAAATAGCCAAAGGAATTGTAAAGAAATCAAGCTACACCTGCACTGATTTGTATAGGGCAAATCCAGAATGGAGGAACACACCTACCAAAGGAAAATCATTTAGTCCAAAAGCTAATGCCACACTGCATCCAAATTACTTTCTAGTAGCAAACTAACTATTGAAGTTAGCAGCAATAGCAGATGTAAGTGACATAATCAAGGTGAAACATCAAAATAGAAGTCTTTCTTTGATAAACTTGCCAAGCTATTGCCCGACCTAAGCATTGGAGAGTCATTTAGGGTACAATCTTTCAATGCTCTCAACAAAAGCCCTCATGGAACCTTGTGACTTGTGTAGGGCAATTGTCATCATGGTCATATGTGGTGAATGTGAATGGCCAGTGTATTTTCACAATGATAGACAGCCAAGTGCAATGACAGAAGCTGTGCCTTAACTGTAGCTGTTTAATTTCTATCTGGTGAGTGGTAGAATAGGCCAGTGTACAATAATGAGGTAGGATGAAGTAATAATAAGGGTGATACTGGGTGTTAATTCCTGTTGATAGACCTTTCACAACTCCATGGCGAGAATCTCATTTCAATATTTGGAGCTAGTTGGAAAATGTGGCTCGTCGCTCTTAATGTTGAGAGATCACTTGACTTCTCACACAATTGTTCCAAAATACTCACTATAGCTCATGTGCTTCAGGCCTGGAAAGATTCCATTCGTTGAGGTGATCACCAAGTTGGTGACTTTGTATCTCTACAGAGCAGTGATTGGGTTGATCACAGAATGTCTTCGCTCTTGACATCAGGCCTCCTTGTGAAATTGTCTAGACTGTTTTGGTAAAGTTATGCCCGGTTTTGATTGGCCAGGTAATACTTTACAGCCTTGGGCAAATGATTTTGATTGCAGTTGCATCCCTACAAAAGTATTCATTGGGTTGACCATTTAAGCTAGCCTAATGCCAATTATGTAACCACAGTTGATGATCATAAATACCTGTCTAGTTCATTGATATCCTTTCTCAAAGGAAATCTGCCACCCTTCCCTTTTTTGGTCTCCATCTGACTCCAGACCCATAGCAATGCGGTTGACCCTTCATCACCCTCTGAAAATCCTAGCAATCCATTCAGCTCATGAAAAGTTAAGGATGGCCAGTAAATATTGTCCCAGCCAGCAATGCACCCATCCCATGAACAAGACAAAAAAAAAATGTGACAGCAAATCTCCTCACAGAAATGGCCCACAAACAGCAAAGCAATATTAGCTAGGTAATGAGACTTTTGTGATGCTGATGGAGAGATAGAAATGGCCAAGACAGTGCACTTCTTCAGAATAGTCATAGAATTTTTTACTTATGCCTAAGAGGTCAAACAGGGTCTTGATTTAACATCATCTGAAACCTGACACTGCTAACAAAGCCACTCTTCTTTGTACTATACAAGAGTGTCAGATTAGATTTTTGCTTTCAAGTGCTGGAATAGGACTTGAACTCCCACATTCAGACTCAGAAGAAAGCATGCAATTACTGATCCAAGAATGATAATCCAGTCCAATGTTTGGGGATGAGTAAAATCACCAATGACAATATTGTCAGATTGGCAGCAAAATTATGAATGAGATAGTTCCTATCATAACATATCATTTTCATATATAATAACAGAAGGTTACAGCCAGCACAGAAAAATAATGAGTAAGAAGTCATACTAATATGCTATATCTTGCACTTACTGATACAATGTGGCTTTTATTCAACAAGCAGATGGATACTTGTGAACATAAAAACACAAGAGATTAGTAAGGAAAATTAAAGCTCATGGTATTGGTGGTAATGTTTTGAAATGGATAGAGAACAGGCAGACAGGAAGCAGAAAGTTGCAATAAATGTTTCAGAGTGGCGGACAATGATGAGTGGGATTGGTGTTGGGACTCCAGTTGTTCGCAATATAAATCAACAATTTGCACACAAAGTTGAATTGAATCCCGTATCTCTAAATTTGTAGATGAGACAAAGCTGGGTGGCAGTGTGTACTGTGAGGAGTATTCTAAGAGGCTGCAGGGTGACTTGGACAGGCTGGCTGAGTGGACAAACACTTGGCAAATGTAATATAATGTGGATAAATGTGAGGTTATCCATTTTGGTGTCAAAAACAGGAAGGCAGATTATTATCTGAATGGTGGCAGTTTAGAAAAATGTGAGGTGGAACGAGATCTGGGTGTCATTGGTGGAACAGTCACTGAAGGTTGGTATTCAGGTGCAGCAAGTGCTGAATATAATGGTATGCTGACCATAGCGAGAGGATTTGTGTATCAGAGTGAGGATGTCTTACTGCAGTTAAACATGGCCTTGGTGAGGCCACACCTTGGGTATTATGTGCCGTTTTTGTCTCCCAGTGTGAGGAAGGACATTCTTGCTATTGAGGGAGTCCAGCGAAGGTTCACCAAACTGATTCCTGGGTTGGCAGGACTGACATATGAGGAAAGACTGGTTTGAGTGGACTTGTGTTCACTGGAATTTCGAAGAATGAGGGGTATCTCTTTGAAACATTAAAATTCTGATAGGTTTGAACAAGCTAGTTGTAGAAAGAATATTCCCCAACATTCCTGATGTTGGGGAAGTCCAGCACTAGGCGTCACGGGATAAGCCATTAAGGACTGAGATGAGGAAGAATTTCTTCACTCAGAGTTGTCAACCTGTGGAATTCTCTCCCACTGGAAGCTATTGGGGCCAGTTCATTTGATATATTCAAGAGGGAGCTGGACATGATGCTTGTGGCTAAAAGGATCAAGGGTTATGGAGAGAAAGCGGGAATGGGATACTGAGATTGCATGACCAGACATGATCATATTAAATGGTGATGCAGGCTCAAGGAGCCAAATGGCCTACTCCCACACCTAGTGTGGGAACATGTTCTTTTCATAGCAAATATTGAGGAGCTCAGAGACAAAGTCATGAATTGGCTGATTAGTATTGCCATTAAAATGATAGGAATGGAACTTTCCCACGTAATATGTACCGGGAAATAGAGAAGGCATGTCAGAAAGGCAAGGTCATGGTGATCATGGGAGACTTCAATATGCAGGTGGACTGGGTAAATAATGTTGCCAGTGGATCCAAAGAAAGGGAATTCATGGAATGCTTACAGGATGGCTTTTTGGAACAGCTTGTCATGGAGCCCACAAGGGAGCAGGCTATTCTGGACCTAGTGCTATGTAATGAACCAGACTTCATAAAAAATCTTAAAGTAAGGGAACACTTAGGAAGCAGCGATCATAATATGGTAGAGTTCAGTCTGCAGTTTGAAAGAGAGAAGGCAAAATCAGATATAATGGTGTTACAGTTAAATAAAGGTAATTATGAGGGCATGAGAGAGGAACTGATGAAAATAGACTGGAGGCAGAGCCTAGCAGGGAAGACAGTAGAGCAAAAATGGCAGGAGTTTGTGGGTAAAATTGAGGACACTGTACAGAGGTTCATCCCCAAGAAGAGGAAGATTATCCAGGGAGGGATTAGACAGCCATGGCTGACAAAGGAAGTCAGGAAATCTATCAAAGAAAAAGAGAGATCCTATAAAGTGGCCAAGAGCACTGGGAAATCAGAAGATTGGGAAGGCTACAAAAACAAACAGAGGATAACAAAGAGAGAAATAAGGAAGGAGAGGATCAAATATGAAGGTAGGCTAGCCAGTCATATTAGAAATGATAGTAAAAGTTTCTTTCAATACATAAGAAACAAACGACAGGCAAGAGTAGACATTGGGCCACTTCAAACTGATGCTGGAAGCCTAGTGATGGGAGATAAGGAAATAGCAGGAGAACTTAATACGTACTTTGCATCAGTCTTCACAGTGGAAGACATGAGTAATATCCCAACAATTAAAGGGAGTCAGGGGGCTGAGTTGAGTATGGTTGCCATAACAAAAGAGAAAGTGCTAGAAAAGCTAAAAGGTCTTAAAATTGATAAATCTCCTGGCCCTGATGGGTTACATCCTAGAGTTCTGAGGGAGGTGGCTGAGGAAATAGCGGAGGCATTGGTTGAGATCTTTCAAAAGTCACTGGAGTCAGGAAAGTCCTGGATGATTGGAAGATCGCTGTTGTAACCCCCTTGTTCAAGAAAGGATCAAGGCAAAAGATGGAAAATTATAGGCCAATTAGCCTAACTTCAGTTGTTGGTAAAATTCTAGAATCCATCATTAAGGATGAGGTTTCTAAATTCTAGGAAGAGCAGGGTCGGATTAGAACAAGTCAACATGGATTTAGTAAGGGGAGGTCGTGCCTGACAAACCTGTTGGAATTCTTTGAAGAGGTGACAAGTAGATTAGACCAGGGAAAACCAGTGGATGTTATCTACCTAGACTTCCAAAAGGCCTTTGATAAGGTGCCACACAGGAGGCTGCTGAGCAAGGTGAGGGCCCATGGTATTTGAGGTGAGCTACTGGTATGGATTGAGGATTGGCTGTCTGACAGATGGCAGAGAGTTGGGATAAAAGGTTCTTTTTCGGAATGGCAGCCGGTGACAAGCGGTGTCCCGCAGGATTCAGTGTTGGGGCCGCAGCAGTTCACATTATATATTAATGATCTGGATGAAGGGACTGGGGGCATTCTAGCGAAGTTTGCCGATGATACAAAGTTAGGTGGACAGGCAGGTAGTACTGAGGAAGTGGAGAGGGTGCAGAAGGATCTAGACAGTTTGGAGGAGTGGTCCAGGAAATGGCTGATGGAATTCAATGTGAGCAAATGCAAGGTCTTGCACTTTGGAAAAAAGAATACAAGCATGGACTACTTTCTAAACGGTGAGAAAATTCGTAAAGCCAAAGTACAGAGGGATCTGGGGGTACTAGTTGAGGATTCTCTAAAGGTAAACATGCAGGTTGAGTCTGTGATTAAGAAAGCGTATGCAATGTTGTCAATTATCTCAAGAGGGTTGGAATATAAAAGCACTGTTGTGCTACTGAGACTTTATAAAGCTCTGGTTAGGCCCCATTTAGAGTACTGTGTCCAGTTTTGGTCCCCACACCTCAGGAAGGACATATTGGCACTGGAGCGTGTCCAGCAGAGATTCACACGAATGATCCCTGGAATGGTAGGTCTAACAAATGAGGAACGGTTGAAGATCCTGGGATTGTATTCATTGGAGTTTAGAAGATTATGGGGAGATCTAATAGAAACTTACAAGATAATACATGGCTTGGAGAGGGTGGACGCTAGGAAATTGTTTCCGTTAGGTGAGGAGACTAGGACCCATGGACACAGCCTTAGAATTAGAGGGGGTAAATTCAGAACAGAAATGTGGAGACATTTCTTCAGCCAGAGAGTGGTGGGCCTGTGGAATTCATTGCCACAAAGTGCAGTGGAGGCTGGGACGCTAAATGTCTTCAAGGCAGAAATTGATAAATTCTTGATGTCACAAGGAATCAAGGGCTACGGGAAGAATGCGGGTAAGTGGAGTTGAAATGCCAATCAGCCATGATTGAATGGCGGAGTGGACTCGATGGGCCGAATGGCCTTACTTCCACTCCTATGTCTTATGGTCTTATGGTCTTATGGAAGTTGAGTTTGGTAAAGGCACAAAATGTTTGCCATTATGCTTCGCCCATCCACCATTTTGTACCCTCATTGAAGTTGAATTTCATCTCTGTACTTCACAGTAATTTAATTTAAATGAGTGTACAAATAATCAATTAATTGGAAAAATAAGTAAGAGGTTACAAAGTGGCATTCAGAGAGATACTTATGTTGCAGTGGTAAGGTCCCTACCTCTGACCCAAGAAGTCTGAGTTCAAGTGCCACCTGCCCCAGCAATGTGTCATAATCTGAACAAGTAGGCTGGTGAAATAACACCTGACTCATATTTCTTTTAGAGAGTATTTTGGTGCAGTGGTCATGTTCTCCTGGTGATCCATGCTCTAGACAGTTCAGGTTCTGGTCCTACCTGTCCTGAGATGTGTCAAAACATGTCTGAAAATTAAAAATATAGGTCTCGGACAGATGACCTGACTTCAAGTCCTACCTAATCGAGAGGTGTGTAATAACATCTCAGACCAGGTTGATTAGAAATTTCCTAAAAGGCCATTCATGGCACAGTGGTAATGTCCCCACCTCTCGAGCTAGGAGGCCCAGATTCAAGTCTTATCTGCTGCAGAGGTGTGTAATGTAGTGATTGAAATGAGTTCAGCCAGGTGCACCTCATAAAACATGAGTTTCCTAATTGGGGCTTTTAACTGGGTCCAAGCAGGGTGCCCGAGCTGACAGAAATAAACAGAAGTATCGGGCCTTCCTGTGGTCTGGTGGTAGTGTCCCTGCCCCTGGACCGAGAAACCCATGTACAAGTCCAACATTTTCTGGAGATGTGTATTAACATCTCTGAACAGCTTGACTAGGAAAGATAGGTTAATGATATAATGTTTAGAGGAATTTAAAAAAGAATTAAAAATGAACAGGAGTATCAGGGTTGGTCACTCTAGGAGCCAGCTCCAAGCTGGTGGGATCAATGTCATGTACTATACACATGTAAATAAAGGGTGACTTGGTGATGGGATATCGGCCCTGGTGGAGTTATTTCAAATAATATCTGAACAGGTCAATTAATAATATTTACGAAAACCATTCAGTTATGTCACAGTCAGTTAGCTTTAATTACTTGCTCATTCCAAAGTTGAAGTTGTGGTCAGTACCTGAGATAAATCTAATTTAGCAAGATTAATTTAGGATTAGATCCTTACACAACTAATGATAATAGCCTTGGATTTCCAGCTTGTTGAATAGATTGAAGTTCATATGCTTGTACAGAACAATTTTTCCCATAATTTAGACAACCTCATCATTATGAGTTGGTGTGGATGAATTGATTGTTTCTCCTCCTGCTGGGAAAACACAGTTAACCTCCAAAGATATCCAGTCAATGAACCTTTGTCTCAGTAGGGACAATGTATTCTTGAATCACTCAGTCGTGAGTAAATTTGCCTCCACTCTTGTAGCTGCTTCCAGACAAGCAAACTTATATTTTCCATGGAAAATTTACAAATCTGATTGACAAATCCAGTACCTGGTTGGTGGAAGGATATAACATTAGTTTGGATAATTTTCTACTCTGCACATTGGAGATGTTTTTTAAGAGAGATGGCCTTCTAAATTTATGAGACAAAGAACTCCTACACCTTCTGACAAGAATAAAATGAATAACTTAGTGGATAATGAGGAGTTTAATGTCAAAATCAGAATCTTGTATCATCTTTTATTACCAAAGAAACTTACCTTATTACTGTTTACAAATATATTAGAAGGATTCATCCCTTTTGGTAGCAATCACCTCACATGCTAGATTCATAAACTAATGAAGCGGTAGCACCGAGATGCAGGTTACTTACTCCCCAGTTTTTCAAGTCTTCATTGGCAAAGCATCTCATATAGACCTAAATAAGGCAGGATACATTTATCCCCTCTAACAAGTCACCTCATGATTGCGTCCTTGATGGTTTATTTTCTCCTGTTGGCAAGAACTTCTTTGTTGGTACAGGCTTAAGGAGTTTAATTTACATTAATTTTTTTCTGTCTCTGTGAGCATCATTAAAAATCTCCATTTGAGAATCCATTTAAGACTCCATTTAAGAAAGGGGATATTTTTCCTTTAATTATGCAAAGGTATTGTGAAGCAAGGCTGTAGTAAAGGATAAAGTAGTATTGAGATTTAAAAGAAGAATTTTAGTTTGACTTGCCAAGAGGCACTGAGGAAGATGGAAGAAATAGGGGTACTTTAGAATCAAGTATCTTTTATCATGCTAAGAGAGATACGCTGGAACATTATACATTTAATATTCCCTTAAATAAGTCAAAAATGGAGGGGGGTTTTCCTTCATCTGACTTTAGTTTCAACTGGGATCAAGTGTTTTTGTATTTCTCTAGTTGGAATCATACTTGGCAAATGATTGTCATTGTTAAATTCAATCGTCTCAGGTATAGACTCATAGAGTCTCAGAGTCATACAGCATGGTCCAACTCATCCATATTGACCAAGTTTCCCAAACTAAACTAGTCCCACTTGCCTGCTTTTGGCCCATATCCCTCTAAATCTTTCCTATTCATGTACTTATCCAAACGTCTTTTAAATGTTGTGACTGTACCTGTATCTACCACTTTCTTAAGCAGATTATTCCACATTCGAACCACCCTCTGTGTGAAAAAGTTGCTCCTCTGGTCCCTTTTAATTCCTTCTCCTCTCACCTTAAAAATATGCCCCCCAGTTTGGAGTCACCCGACCCGAGGGAAAAGACCTTTGCTTTCAAAAATAGAAACTGGTGGAAAACCTCAGCAGGTCTGGCAGAATTTGTGGACAGAAGTCAGAGTTAATATTTCGGGTCCAGTCACCCTTCATCAGAATTGGCCTGTGCCAGGAAATCACTGTAGGAGTTCCAAAGGATAGATATTTTTCCTAATCAACCTGTTCAAGTCCCCTCTGAAGCAGGTGGGTCTTGAACCCATGCCTTTTGCCTCAGAGATAGGGATGGTACCACTATGCCACAAGAGTCTGGCTCCACAAGGTAGTCTCTAAGGCCCAACCATTTTTAGCTGCATCATCAATAACCATCCCTACATCATGAGATCAGAAGTGGGGATATTTTCTGCTGATAGGACAATATTCATTATCATTTGTACTTCTCAAATTATAAGCAATTTGTAGTAAGTCATATTTGTACCACTCAAGCACCAGGCAATGATCATCCTCAACAACAGAGAATCTAACCATCTTCCTTTGAAGTGTAGTATGGTGACTCAGTGGTTAGCACTGCTGCCTCACAGCAACAGGGACCTGGATTCAATTCCAGTCTCGGGCAGACTCTCTGTGTGGAGTTTTCACATTCTCCCCGTGTCAGCATGGGTTTCCTCTAGGTGCTCCAGTTTCCTCCCACTGTCTAAAGAATTGCAGGTTAGGTGAATTGGCTATGCTAAATTACCCATAATGTTCAAGAATGTGTAGATTTGGTGCATTAGTCAGGGGAAATGTGGAATAATAGGATAGGGGAATGGGTCTGGATGGGTTAGTCTTTAGAGGATTGGTGTGGACTTGTTGGTCCAATGGCCTATTTTCACTCTGTAGGGATTCTATGAATTACCATCATTGAATCAAGGCGATCACTTCACTCAGCTGGCTGGAGAGTAATCCAGAGTGATGCATTAATTCCTGCACCAGCTAAGGTTATCATGAACATCCCACCTTTGTGATCTTGCCCCTTGTCTGAGAAATGGTGATCCTCAGGTTAAGTTGCCACCGATCATTTTCATCTAATGAGAGAGCAGCTTGATTGTGACTTCACCTTACTTTTACACAACCAATATCCTAGGGATTACCATTGACCGGAAACTGAACTGGACCAGATATACATGTACTGTAGCAACAAGGGCAGGTCAGACGCTCAGAATCCTATAGTGAGTAACTCATCTCCTGACTTTCCAAAGTCTGTCCACCATCTATAAGGATTAAAATAGAGACTGAGTTTCCCATTATTTATAAAAATGTTACACCTATACCTGAGGGTGAGTGTACGCATAGGAATGAGTATGTGTGATGCATTTTAATATTGGGTTGAGTGCTTGAGAATTAAATAACCTTTCTTTTAAACACAAAATTGCTTGCTGCTGATTAATTCAGTTGGAGATCTTACTCCAAAGATAAAAAAAAAAATCCACACTGCAGACAAAACAAGTAGATCACAGACAGGAAAGGGAAAATGTAAATTCTATTCATGGCAGAATTGAGACTCTTCCAGGATAAAATGCATTGCAAATGAGCCAAAGCTGACTTCGAAGGAAGATTCTAAGTAGTGGGAAAAGTAGCGTGGCTAAGATTATTGGAATGAAAACAAAAGAGATTGTTGCAGTCAGCTTTATGAATGCTAACAATAGGAAGTGAGATGATTTTGATGTGAAAGCACGTAGGAAACATTTAGGTTTAACTCAGCTAAAATTAACATCTTAAACAAAAAAATCTAAAAGCCCAAACTAACCCAGTTGAACTGAATATACTTAGTAAAGCATGGCAACCTGAGGTACTAAAGCAACTGGCTAAGTATCTTGATCTCACCTGAGAATCTGAAGGAATAGAAGTTTTGGAACAGGGAACAGACCAGGTTATCTTCACCAAATTTGCTGGGATGATCGGAGACTTGAGTAGGAGTTACCAAGAAGAAAGGAAAAGGAGAAAAATGAATCCCAAAAAGAGAAATGAGGCAGAGAGAGAAAGAGTGTGCATTTAACAGCTAGAACAGTTTGAAAGAGAATTACAGCCACAGAAAGACAGGAAACTGAGTCACATCAAGGCTGCTGGGAGAGCTTGACTTCACCTAGTGATAATTTAAGCATGTTTAGCTCAGAAACAAGCTTCATCTTCCTGAAATACTCCTGATACATTCTCACATTGCCAGAAATGGACGTGGAAATTTGATTCACAGCTTATGAAAAACTGGCTGTTCAGTTAAAATGGCTTATAAAGCCTGGTATGCTCCTGCTAGTAGGGAATATCCGCAAGGTTTATTGGAGATTCCTGCAAGTTATGAACAGTCAAAGGTCTCTGTTCTCAGTGCTTGTGAATCTGTACATGAAGGCATGCTATTGATTGTTCTGGAATGTCAGTCAAAAGTTCACAGACTTCACTGCAATCTCAGATAACTAAACAGCTAGCATTTGACTGCTGGGTCCAAGCCTGAAAAAAATGACCACACCTACAAGAGTTAAAAAAAAAGTAGTACTGTTTCAAGAGTTCAAAAACGATGGGGTTTCAAATGCCATACATGTAGTCATCATGGCTGAAAGACTTTAGTGGAGTGTTCCCTGGGTCTGCAGCCAGCCATTTCCAGAATGATGTGTTGGATGTTGGCCACAAAGGTGTGCTGTGTGAAAGGCCTGTCTTGATGCATTCGTAAATTTTTTTTAAAAAGGAATAAAACATGAAGTAGCTCTCATCACTCACCACTCCCAGGCCAACTTATTGCCAATCTGTGCCCACCACACACCACTCCTTCCCTCATCTCTACTCCCATTGATATTAAATCGTCTGAAGTTCAAAGTCTCTGTTGCAGGTCATTTTTGTTAAAAGAAACACCCTCATTCATAAAAAGATATTTGCTGCTGCTAACTTCCTTCACCTATGTAATACATTAAATGCTTTTGGTTAACAGGTTAAGTGAATAATTCCATATTTTAACATAAACATTGGAATTCATATTCTACTTCAAATTGTTTATAAATGAATCAAATTATGAAATGGCAGGCACCTGTCTGTGAAAATGAAAGGTTGTGAAATAAGCCATACAGAATATCCCAACAATAGAAGCCCTCAACCACATGCAAACAGACAAAGTGAAATAGCAAGAATGATTTTTTAAGAACTGCTAATACTTTGACAATATTTTAAAGATTGAAAGGTTTTAAATGCCTTGACACTTCTGACAATTCCCTTAGACCAGCCCTTTTGATCATTTTAGCAGTTCTCTTTGCAACTCAGATGAGAGTTTAATGAGTTCATGTACTTTTTACACACATTCAAACCTACATTTAAGAATCTCAGAGGACACCTTGCCTCACCCAAAGAGAGCATCCAGGGAACAGGAGAATCGACGTTTCGGGCATAAGCCCTTCTTCAGGCGTCGATTCTCCTGTTCCCTGGATGCTGCCTGACCTGCTGTGCTTTTCCAGCAACACATTTCCAGCTCTGATCTCCAGCATCTGCAGACCTCACTTTCTCCTCACCCAAACAGAATCTTGCCTGTCCCAAAAGTGTCCCAGATCCATACCTAAGGGGGTATCTTTCTTATCCAAAAAATGATACCCGGGTTATACAAACAAATCCACAAAGTTTGGACTTGTTTCTACTTGGTCAACTCTGCATGCATCGCATTTTGAGCAACAAATATAGGCATGAGTTGATGCAGCTGTTGATTAGGAATTGTAGCTGCCTCTGTAAAACATATATATGCAAAACACAGCCTGGCCCCAACTCCAGCAGAAATGGGAGGTAAGAAGTTGAGGCTGGAACTTCTGTGATCCTCCACCATTTGTT
The DNA here is from genome assembly GCF_037043375.1 of Chiloscyllium plagiosum. Classification (NCBI taxonomy): domain Eukaryota; kingdom Metazoa; phylum Chordata; class Chondrichthyes; order Orectolobiformes; family Hemiscylliidae; genus Chiloscyllium; species Chiloscyllium plagiosum. The sequence continues at coordinate 88,950,715 of NW_028270143.1, forward strand.
TACCATAACACAGAGGCTTTCCACTGTCATGAAAATCCAAGCCTATTAAATGATGACTGCTCCCCAGAAATCATCACGGAGTTCAACTTTAACCCAACTACTAAGTACATTGATTTTAACGCTCCCAAAACCTTATGCACCAGTCGTGATGAATATTCACCAAATGACATGTAAATGGAGATTTTGAGAGAATGGGATATAACAGATAACTGTAGCAATGCAAAACTGTTTTGTGAACCTTTGAATACATGTGAAGAGCACATGTATACGTATTATTTTTGCCTAACAGGGAAGGCATATTTTTAAAAATTAATCGAAATTCAATTTTTTTCCCAGGCTTTGGAGGTTTTCCAAGTATATTCTGAATATCAAACTAACTTTTATATTTTAAAACTGGACACATGTTTGTCAAAGAAGGTTGTGTGACTATTTTTGTGGAGTTAAAACACACCTCAGTCTGAAGAATGAACAAAGGAACGTTGCAGACTGATGTGTATCAATGCCCCTTTCCTCAAAACTATTTCAAAGGATATTACTATCAAACTGAAAGGGTCATTTAAGGGCACAGGCACTGACTCTCTCAAACTCTCAAGGTATTGAAAACATTACAGGATGTTGGAGTCAATATACATACCACCTTTACTTGGAACATTTAAAAATCATATCATGAGGCATCCATGTTTTTACCCACTTTTACAATTAGTTAGAAGTTGTTTTGCAGTGAATTTCATGGAAAGCCACAAAACTGACTGCAAGCAATCCAAGTAGCCAGGTTAAGTAAAAGCAGTATTTTGAAAATGGGGAAATCTCAATAGAGACAAGGATTCCCCCAGTCTGTTCCAAGTAAACTTCACATGCTAAGAAATCTCCAAGAAATTCTTGGGCAGAAATTTCACAGCCTGCTGAGAATCCATCACTTCAACATTAAATATCAACTCTTTTCAAGAAACCAGGCCCGTTACATGGAAGATAGAGATTGTAAACCCAAAACTGGACTAATGACAATTTGTGCCAATATACAACCTTCACCTGTCGCTAACATTTGTGTGTGTACACAAAATAGAACAGTATGAAATATATTTATCTGCTCATTACACATTTTCTTTGACTTTTATAAGTCATAATTTTTAGACATGTACAAATGTTTAGTATTTATGTATGTCTTGATAAGAGAACATCAACATAATTTCCAAATTATGGAGAAAAGGAGGTAAATGGATGTTCAACATTAAACATCAACTCTTTTCTATGTATGTGGCACAGTGGCTCAGTGGTTAGCACTGCAGCCTCATAGCACCAGGGACCCAGGTTTGATTCCAGTCTCAGGCAACTGTCTGTGTGGAGTTTGCATGTTTTCCCTGTGTTTGTGTGGGTTTCTTCCACAATCCAAAACTGTGCAGATTAGGTGGATTGGCCATGCTAAATTGCCCATAATATTAGGTGCATTAGTCAGGGAAAATGTAGAGAAATAAGGGGGTGGGTTACTCTTTGGAAGGTCGGTGTGAAATTGCTGGGCTGAAGGGCCTGCTTCCATACTGTAGGGATTCTAATTCTAAGCTCTAAAGGATTTCCTTTAAATGAACTGACATTAGAGGAACAAAGTTATAAAAGAGTGCTTTATTCGAACACTGCATTTACAAAGTGGTACAATCTGTACAACTAATTTTTATGAGCTTAAATTCTGTTTTCTTCCGGCAGGTTGTTATCCTGTACTTTGAGCCAAGTATATTCAGATGTATTCTTCTTCGATGGGTTCGTCTACTAGGCTTTGCAATTGTTTATGGAACTGTAACTCTCAAGCTGTACAGGTATTGTTTTCTTGCTATCCTACATCATTCGAAACTGGACTTTTATTTGTTGTTTACTAATGTACAGATGATTGTATAAGTATACAGGTTAAGATATTACTTTTGTTTAATTCCTTAACCCTTTATAAAGATTAAAATACTTCCAGTTAAGAAGCAAAACTGTCATGCATTATCAATGTTTTCTGATGAAACTGTTCAAAAATGTCATTACACACCTCTGGAGCAGGTGGGACCTAAACCGAGGTCTCCTGGCAAATAGGTAGGGATGCTGCCATATGATATGTTTTTACATTGTCGTGGTCCTGGTGTAAAACCTCACCAACAATAAGGATATTTGGGAAAACTTCCCTTTTGAAGTCCAAGACTTTCCACACATTAATATTGATGGCAGGAAATTATGGTTGGTTTAGGCAAATTTACAGGATGTGTGTCTAGTAGCTGAGACTCTGCAATGAGGAGTTCACAGTATAATATTCTCCTTAAACATCAATATATATGTTTCAGCCAGGCCTACGATATCATTTTGTTTGAAGTGTACTTAAAACTTAACTCTATATGTAAGTACAGAGATATTACAGGAAACTAGTTATGAATATTTGTTGGTAGGCAGGGAAATAAAACAAGGATCAACACATAAGTTCATATCCTAACAAATAAGTGTTGTACACTTATTGCTTCAACCTGTCTTTGCACTCTCTTATCCTACTGTCAAAACAAGAGAATTCCTCACTCAATTCCCACTTGAATATCCAAGCTGTTCTTCAGACTCACTCTGACAGTGTGTGGCAGCCTTCTCAATACCCTATCTCCTCTAACCATTTTATACCGAGTCTGGATTTGACCTCATCCAGAAGATTGTTAAGCATAGAACAATATCAATCTAATTGTGGATAGTTCACAAGTTTCACTTTCATGAACCTCAATACACATGAAAATCAGAGATCGATGGCAAGTGACAAAGTAGATTTCACCTATTTTACACCAATCACCCAATTAAACTGATGTCTTGTGATATTTGCTCATGAAGAAAATCCCAAATTTGCACTAGTATACTCATTTTACAATTTTAAAATCTTATTTTTCGCACTGACATTTCAAAGCTTGATACAACTGTTGTGCAACTCATTTTTTTAAGGACAATCTTGACTTTGTTGTAGCTTAGTTGGTGACAGAGGATTTGGCTCCAAAGCAGACATCAGATCAAGTCATCCGGCTGGAGTCTGGTGGGAACAGCAGGAAGGAGCGGAACTGGGGTTCAGAGGAATTCAGTCGAGCAATGTGAGACTGAAAGAGAGCACTGTTTACAGCAGGGAAGCAAATTTAGCAGAAACCAGGGGGCTGGTCTTTGACAGAGCCACATGATTAATCCAGACAATAGAGGCTATGCTGTACATTTTGTACAAAGTGTAGCTACACAATTTAACAATCATATTTGACAGAGTATTTTTATGCTGAAACATGCTCTGCATTTTGAAACGTTATGCTGCTGATATAAGAACACAGTGCAGTTCAATCAGAGCTGAATACCAAGGACATGGTCACAATTTATGGATTCACAATGTTATTTCACTTGTGCCTTGGAGAATGGATTGTTCCACAGGCACACCTATGCTTCTTCTGAGCGAAAGCCTGCTTTTAAAGAATCTGAGATATGGGGCTTGATCTTTAGCTCCTATCAGGACTGGGATCGGATTTTTGAGGAGGCAGGATGGGATAAGCAGCAGGGCTCTACGCATGAGACCAAATGTTTCATGATTTTACATGATTATGTCTTGTAAGATCATGGGTATAATTAACAGTAACTTGTACTCCAGAAATAGCCATGCCCATTGCCAAGCTATTCCAGTATTATTGTAACACTGATATCTACCCAAAAATGTGAAAAGTTGTCCATGTATGTCCTGTACTCAAACAAAATGTCATGATGTGGAGGTGCCAGTGTTGGACTGGGGTAGACAAAGTCAGAAGTCACATGACACCAGGTTATAGTCCAACAGGTTTATTTGAAATCACAAGCTCTTGGAGCACTGCTCCTTCATTAGGTGAAGTGAAGGGAAGCACACAGCCACAAAATTTGTAGGCAGAGAGATCAAAAGATAACACAAATGGATGAATGGAGAGTTAACAGGCTGAATAACAAGTCTTTACAGGTGATCAAGAATGTCAGGCAGTGTGAGTAAAATGTCAACAGCTGAATAGCAAGTGAAAGGATGACCTATGATCTGACTAATAGATGCAGAGAAATAATTACAAAAAATTTAAAATAAATGGTACTAGAGCCAAATCAAATAGCTGGAATAACATGATAGGTATAAGAGTTGCATGTCGAGGGTCTAACCAAAGTTACAAGTAATCCAAAGCGGTATAAGTTATTTAAGGTAGAGAGATCATTTCAAGTTATCAAGGTGATGGTGTCAAAATAACATAGTAAGGAAGATTTTACAAATAAAGAACAGTATGGTGGGGTTATAGGTAGTGTGACATCAACCCAAGATCACGGTTGAGGCTGTCCTTGTGGATATGGAACTTGGCTATCAGCTTCTGCTCGATGATCTGGCATTGTTGTGTATCTTGAAGGCTGCCTTGGAGGATGCTTATCTGAAGATTAGAGTCTAAATGTCCTTGATCGCTGAGGTGTTCCCCTACTTCACCTTCATCTGACGAAGGAGCAGTGCTCCAAGAGCTTGTGATTTAAAATAAACCTGTTGGACTATAACATGGTGTTGTGTGACCTCTGACCTTGCCAAAAAAACAGGATAAGTTCAATTCAACCAATAATCACACTTTCAGTGATGGAAGGTTTCATCAACAGTGCGGTCAAGTGGCACATACTCAACAATTTATCTGCTCACTGACTCAATTTGGCTTGTACCAGATCTACTCAGAGCCTATTTCTCATCACAACTTTGGTCCAAACATGTGATAAAAGAGCTGAACTCAAGACGGGAAGTGAGGGTGACTGTTTTGAATATCCTTTGTGAGAATAGGTTGCATTTGGGAATCCGAGCAAAACTAGACTCAATGTGAATCGAAGGAATCTAATGGTGAGAGTCATGCCTGAGTGGGTGAAAACTCATCAGATGGAATATACTGTGGGTTAATGTGAGTCCATCCACTTTGAACACAATTTAAATGGAGAAAGATTGCAGGAATGTAAAAGGGGTGGAAAGGTTGCATTACTGATTAACAAGAATGTCACAGCTGTACTAAGAGAGGACATCTTGGAGGGTTCATCAAGGGGATTGGAGTTTAAAATAATGAGCAGATGGAGACCCTATTGAAACTTGTAAGATTCTTAGGGTCCTTGACAGGGTAGGGGCTGGCAGGTTGTTTTCCCTTGTGGGAGAGTCTAGAACCTGACAGCTAAATTTCAGAGTAAATATTCAACCATTTAAGATAGAAAGAAGGAGGAATTTCTTCTCTCAGAGGGTAGCAAATTTGTGGCATTCTTTTACCACAGAGCATTATCGAGACTCGGTTGTTAAGTGTATTCAAGGCTGAGAGAGACAGATTTTTAATCAGTAAAGGAATCAATTTCCCTTGGGGAAAAGGAAATTATGATGCTATCAGACAGGAGTTGGGAAGTATAGGCTGGGAGCAATTGTTCCACAGAAAGGGCACAGCAGACATGTGGAGACAATTTAAGGAGCAGTTGTTGCGAGTGATGCACAAATTTGTTCCTCTGAGGCAGGTAAGAAGAGGTAAGATTAAGGAACCTTGGATGATGAGAACAGAGGAACTACTTGTCAAAAGGAAGTAGGCAACTTATGTAAGGTGGAGGAAGTGATGATCTAGCACATCTTTAGAAGATTACAGGCTTACTAGAAAGGAGCTCAGAAATGGACTGAGGAGAGCCAGGAGGGGGCATGAGAAAGACTTGGCAGGGAGGATTAGGGAGAACCCAAAGGCATTGTACTCATATGTGAGGAATAAGAGAATGATCAGGGAGAAGGTAGGGCTGATCAGGGATAGCGGAGGGAACTTGTGCGTGGAGTCTGAGCAGATAGGGGAAGCCTAAGTGAGTTTTTTGCTTCAGTTTTCACAAAGGAAAGGGAACTTGTTATAAATGAGAACTTTGAGAAGCTGGGATACAGTCTTGACCAGATCAAGATTGATGAAGTTGATGTGCTGGAAATTTTGGAAAACATGAAGATTGATAAGTCCTCAGGGCCAGACCAGATTTATCCTAGGCTGCTCCGGGAAGCAGGAAGGGAGGTTGTTAAACTGCTGGTGAGGATATTTGCCTCCTCACTCTCAATGGGAGTCGTACCGGAGGATTGGAAGGAGGCGAATGTTGTTCCTGTTTTCAAGAAGGGCAATAGGGAAATTGCTGGCAATTACAGACCAGTCAGTCTTACGTCTGTGGTCAGCAAAGTTTTGGAAAGAATTCTGAGGGATAGGATTTATGACTATTTGGCAAAGCATAGTGTGATTAAAGGCAGTCAGCATGGCTTTGTGAGGGGCAGGTCATGCCTCATAAATCTTATTGAGTTCTTTGAGGAGGTGATAAGACAGGTCGATGACGGTCGAACAGTGGATGTGGTGTATATGGATTTCAGCAAGGCATTTGATAGGGTTCCCCATGGTAGGCTCATTCATAAAGTTGGGAAGTATGGGATACAGGGAGATTTGGCTATCTGGATTCAGAATTGGCTGACTGACAGAAGGCAGAGAGTGGTTGTAGATGGAAAGTATTCTGCCTGGAGGAGTGTTGAGTGCGGTCCCACAGGGTTCTGTTCTTGGGCTTCTGCTCTTTGTAGTTTTTATAAATGACTTGGATGAGGAGGTTGAGGGGTGGGTTAGTAAATTTGCAGATGACACAAAGATTGGAGGTGTTGTCGATAGTATAGAGGGCTACTGCAGGCTGCAGTGTGACATAGACAGGATGCAGAGCTGGGCTGAGAAATGGCAGATGGAGTTCAACCTGGATAAATGCAAAGTGATGCATTTTGGAAGGTCAGTAGACAATAGACAATAGACAATAGGTGCAGGAGTAGGCCATTCTGCCCTTTGAGCCAGCACCACCATTGTTATGATCATGGCTGATCATCCTCAATCAGTATCCTGTTCCTGCCTTATCCCCATAACCCTTGATTCCACTATCCTTAAGAGCTCTATCTATCTCTTTCTTGAAAGTATCCAGAGACTTGGCCTCCACTGCCCTCTGGGGCAGAGCATTCCATACACCCACCAATCTCTGGGTGAAGAAGTTTCTCCTCAATTCTGTTCGAAGTGGCCTACCCCTTATTTTTAAACTGTGTCCTCTGGTTCGGGACTCACCCATCAGCGGAAACATGTTTCCTGCCTCCAGAGTGTCCAATCCTTTAATAATCTTATACGTCTCAATCAGATCTCCTCTCAGCCTTCTAAACTCAAGCGTATACAAGCCCAGTCGCTCCGATCTTTCAGCGTAAGATAGTCCCGCCATTCCGGGAATTGACCTCGTGAACCTACGCTGCACTCCCTCAATAGCCAGAATGTCTTTCCTCAAATTTGGAGACCAGAACTGCACACAATATTCCAGGTGCGGTCTCACCAGGGCCCTGTACAGCTGCAGAAGGACCACTTTGCTTCTATACTCAATCCCTCTTGTTATGAAGGCAGCATGCTATTAGCTTTCTTCACTGCCTGCTGTACCTGTATGCTTGCTTTCATTGACTGATGTACAAGAACACCTCAATCTCGTTGTACTGCCCCTTTACCTAACTTGACTCCATTTAGGTAGTAATCTGCCTTCTTGTTCTTGCCACCAAAGTGGATAACCACACATTTATCCACATTAAACTGCATCTGCCATGCATCCATCCACTCACCTAGCCTGTCCAGGTCAACCTGTATTCTCCCAACATTCTCCTCACATTTCACCCTGCCACCCAACTTTGTGTCATCAGCAAATTTGCTAAGATTACTTTTAATACCTTCATCTATATCATTAATGTACATTGTAAAAAGCTGCGGTCCCAGCACTGATCCTTGCGGTACACCACTGGTCACCGCCTGCCATTCCGAAAGGGACCCATTTATCACTACTCTTTGTTTCCTGCCAGCCAACCAATTTTCAATCCATGTTAGTATTTTGCCCCTAATACCATTTGCCCTAATTTTGCTCACTAACCTCTTATGTGGGACTTAAAGGCTTTCTGAAAGTCCAGGTATAGTACATTCACAGGATCTCCCTTGTCCATCTTCAGAGTTACATCCTCAAAAAATTCCAGAAGATTAGTCAAGCATTATTTCCCCATCATAAATCCATGCTGACTCTGACCTATCCTGTTACTGCTATCCAGATGTGTCATAATTTCGTCCTTTATAATTGACTCCAGCATTTTTCACACCACTGAGGTCAAACTTGAATGCTGAATATAGGATTACAGACAGGATTTTTGGCAGTGTGGAGGAACAGAGAGATCTGGGTGTGCGAGTGTATAGATCCCTCAAAGTTGCCAGCCAAGTGGATAGGGTTGTTAAGAAAGCTTATAGTGTTTTGGCTTTCATTAACAGGGGGATAAAGTTTAAGAGCCGTGAGGTTTTGCTGCAGCTCTACAAGTCCCTGGTGAGGTCACACTTGGAATATTGTGTCCAGTTCCTACTACAGGAAAGATACAGAGGCTTTGGAGAGGGTGTAATGAAGGTTTACCAGGATGCTGCCTGGACAGGAGGGCTTGCCTAATGAAGAAAGGTTGAATAAGCGCTGACTTTTCTCTATGGAGAGAAGGAGGAAGAGAGGAGACCTGATAGAGGTATACAAAATAATGAGAGGAATAGATAGAGTCAATAGCCAGAGACCTTTCCCCAGGGCAGGATTGACTGGTACGAGAAGTCATAGTTTGAAAATATTAGGAGGAAGGTATAAAGGAGATGTCAGATGTAGGTTCTTTACGCAGAGAGTTGTGAATGCATGGAATGCGTTATCAGTGGTGGTGGTGGAAGCAGAGTCACTGGAGACATTTAAGCGACAGCTGGACATGCACATGCATAGCAGTGAGTTGAGGGGTGCATAGGTTGTTACTATATTTTACATTAGGATTAAATCTCAGAACAAGGGCCTGTTCTGAGCCGTACTTTTCTATGTTCTATGTTCTAAGGTAAGGCAGGAAAGTGAAGTTGATGATTACCAGATCAGTCATGATCTCATTGAATTACAGAATAGTCTCAAGGATCTGAAATAAAAGTAGAAAGTGCCTGAGAAACTCAGCAGGTCTGGCAGTATCTGTGGAGAAAGAAACAAACTTCTTAGATAACACCTTCCAAACCCATAACTGCTTTCATCTAAAAGGACATGGGCAGCAGTTACTTAGGAATACCACCACCTGCAAGTTCCTCTCCAAGCAACATCCGTACCACACAAGCATAAGGAAATGATCATTTCCAACAACAGAAAATCTGACCATCAGCTTCTGATATTACTTTTTGCTGAATCCCTCACTATCAACATCCTCATAGGTATAATTAATCAGAAACTGAACTTAATCAGCCATATCAATATTCTAACTGCAAGAGCAGGTCAGATGCTGTGACTTCTGTGGTGGGAAACTCACCTCTTCAAAGCCTGTCCACTATTTACAAGACACAAATCAAGAGTGTGATGGAATACTCTCCAGCTTCAACACTACAAGTCAAGAGTCAAGAGTAGCTTTATTTGTCATTTCTACCATATACAACTGATACAGTAAAAATGAGGCAGCGTTCCTCCGGGATCAATTTGCTACGTGGACAGCACAAACTACACGATCATACGCAGAGTGCATAAAATGCATAAAAAGTGCAAAAAAATGCAAGACAGCACAGTAATTCCTGACTCGTCAAGACAATAGACACAGTAGTGTACAAATTACAGTGTAATAAAAGAATATTGTTCTAGCAGCAATTCAAAGTCGTGCAAAGATTTTCAGATGGAATAGAGTCTGATCATACAGTGTTACAGAGCCTGATGGCCTGGGGGAAGAAACTGTTGCACAGTCTGGCCATGAGAGACCAAATGCTCCAGTATCTTCTACCAGATAGCAGGAAGAAGAAGAGTTTAAGTGAGGGGTGCATGGGGTCTTCCACGATGCTGTTAGCCTTTCAGATGCAGTGTGTGGTGTAAACGTCTGTAATGGAGGGAAGAGAGATCCCCGATGATCTTCTGAGCTGTCCTCACTATCCATTGTAGGGTCTTACGATCCAAGACGGTGCAATTCCCGAACTTCAGAAGCTTAATACCGCCCAGAACAAAGTATCCCACTTATTTGGAACTCCATCTAACACCCTAACATTAACACCCTTTATGACCTCGGCGAAAGTGGTACTGCAGATGCTGGAGATTGGAGTCAAGATGAGAGTGGTGCTGAAAAAGCCCAGCAGCTCAGGCAGCATCTGAGGAGCAGGAAAATCCATGTTTCAGGCAAAAGCCCTTCATCAGGAATTCAGCACCACTCTAATCTTGACCCTTTATGACCTCATAGTTATAACCGTGTGCAATATCTATAAGTTTGTTGCAGTCACTCAAGCTTTAACAGCATGTTCCAAACCCGCAACTTCGACCAACAGGAAGGACAGGAGCAGCAGATGCATATAAATTCCACCATCTACAAGATCCCCTCCAATACATTCACATTCCTGGCTTAAAACTATATCGCCGTTCCTTCACCATTGCTGGGTAAAAATCCTCAAACTCTCTTCCTGATAGTCCTGAGGGTTCCCTACACCCATAGTTCTCAAGAGCAGTTAGGAATGGATACGGGACAAATGCTGGCAAATGGGACTAGATTAGGTTGGGATATTAGGTCGGCATGGACAAGTTAGACCAAAGGGTCTGTTTCTGTGCTGTATATCTCTAAGTCTCTAAGACTCAAAACATCCTGTGGAAAAATTATAGCTTTTCACCTTACTGCTACTGAGGCACTCTCGTCCTGAACTGATTACAATTCCAGAAATGTTATAGCACTCTAATTAGTAGCTTCCAGAACAGTCTTTAAGATCCTGATAAGATCAGCTTTTCTCCAGATGTCAGCTAATCCTTTCAGATACTGCTTTATACACAAAGTAAATAAAAGCCGTGGAGTTTTAAAATCTCAGCTATTTGAAGCCAATTTCACGCTGTGAAATTCAGGAAACTTTGAACTGGTTTCTGCAGCTACTTAAATAACTTCCACCATTGATGGAAAACATCTAACTGAGTCAGACTCATGAAGCCCTCTGTTATCTCTGTCATATCAAATATAGCAAAAGTCACCATGGAAGAATAGCTGGCCCTGATAAAACACATCAGAGAGGTTTCAACCACAGAACTGTCAATCAAAATGAGACACTCAAAGAGTCTTCAGATTCTGTTTGCAATGGTTCAATCATTTCTCGGACCCATCAGGCTGTATGTGTGATTATGTGTGTTGAGACAACTATCAAGATGATGGGCTTTTGAAAGCTTGGGAATCCAATACACACAATGCATTGTAAAACTGAACCCAGTAATTCACATAAACTCCTCAATCATCTGGTTTAACCCTGAAAATTCTCTTGCAATGTGTACCTTTTACCAACCTTATGCCTCCAAAATCCATATAATTCATGGCAGTGTGGCAGCAAGAAAACCAGTGGCAACCTCTTTGCATCGCAATAAGCTGCACTATTGTTTTCTTAAAAGGTCTCTCGCCTAAATGTTTTGCCTTTGTTTTCATAGAAATTGTATTGCTTGTATTTCATGAAATCTTAGAGAGGTATTAAAGCATAAAGAGACAATCTTCTGATCTGTAACATGATGTATACTGGTTCACAGGGTGCAGAACAGAGCAGCAAGTGCAGACCCTTAATGCTAGGCATCTGCTTTCTTTAGTGCACAGCATACATTTCTAATGAAACATTTCTATTGGATCAGGATTATATGGCCATTTTTCTGAGCAATAGATATTGAGTTACAAGATTTTGACAAAGAGCCTTCCAGAAATGTGTATTCACTTGTATTTTTACAAAATATAGACCACTTTTGAGCACTATTGAGCTTTACTTCAATAGTGCAGGACGTGGTGGAACCATCTGGACAATAGGCTGCCTTAGATCTGGTAATGTGTAATGAGATCACATCAATTAACGATCTTACTATAAACGATCCTGTAGGAAACAGTGACCATAACATGAAGCTTGGAAGAACATGGCCTGCCTGCCACCTAGCTGTTCACCTATAAATAATCTCACATTTGCAGTGATGAAGGAAGCCTGGGTAGCTCAGTTGCTCACCCACCCTTGGACTTATTAATAGTTACTTGGAGACATTCATGTCAAATGTTTCACATTAGTCACAAAGGGGTGCCAACGTATACTGAAGTGAGGAGAAATTTCTTATCTCAGAGGTTTGTCAGTCTTTGGAACTCTTTGCCACAACAAATTTGGGTTTATCTTGGACACCTCCCTCCCCTTTCTTGACCTCACCATTTCCATTTCTTGTGACAGTCATCAGACGGATGTTTACTATAAACCTACAGACTCCCATATCTACCTGAACTACACCTCCTTCTATCCAGTATCCTGCAAGAACTCCATCCCATTATCCCAATTCCTCCACCTCTGCCGCATCTGGACGGACGAGGAGACATTCCACCTGCGAGCATCCCAAATATCCACCTATTTTGAACAACGTGGTTCTCCCCCCTTTGTTATTCAGACAGCCCTCCACAGCACAACCTCCATTCCCCGTTCCACTGCTCTCAACCGTCTCCCATGCAATAAAGCCAGAGTCCCCCTTGTCCTCACCTACCACCCCACCAGCCTCTGCATCCAACACATTCTCCTTAAACACTTGCACTAACTCCATCTAGACACCACCACCATGAACGTCTTCCCCTCCCTACCCCTTTCTGCTTTCTGCAAGGACCATTTCATTCGACAGTCCTTGGCTTGAGCCACTCTCCCCACAGACCCCTCACCAAACCCCCAGGTACCTTCCCCTGCAACCAAAAAAAGATGCAAAACCTGCTGGCACACCACCCTCCTCACCTCCATTCAGGGCCCTAAACAGTCCTTCCAGGTGAGACAGAGGTTCACCTGCCTCTCTTCCAACCTAGTTTCCTGCATCAGGTGCTTCCAATGTGGCCTTCTCCACATCAGGGAGACTGAATGTGAACTTAGGGAACGGATCTCTGAGCATCTCAGCCGGGCCCCCAGGGGCCAACCAGACCACCCAGTTACTGCCCATTTCAATTCCCCTTCCCACTCCCTTTCCAACATGACCATCCTGGGTCTCCTCCATTGCCAAATGAACCACAGCGCAAATTGGAGGAACAACACCTCACCTTCTTCCTGGGCAGCCTACAGACCAGAGGGCTCAACATTGAGTTCTCCAATTTCAAATAATCTCCCTCCCTATCCCTGACTCCCTTCCCAGTCCCTCCCCATCCCATTCATTCTCCCTGCCACTAAGCATATTCATTCCTCCCATTGACCAACCAGGTCATATCCTCTACCTGTCTTCACCTATCCCCACTTCATCACCCTGCCCCTCGCCATCCCCTTTATGTGCAGCTCCCCCCATAGCCACCTCTAGTCTTGAAGAAGGGTTAGACCCGAAACGTCGAATTCTCCATCTCCTGAAGTTGCCTGGCTTGCTGTGTTCTTTCAGCCTCATGCCTGTCTACAAAGAGCTGTGGGGGCAGCTTATTCTTGTTCCCATTTCTTATGGTCTCATTAATGGTCACCCTGCCCCTGTTACTACTTTATCTGTGATAGTGGGAGGCCACACCATGTAGGAAACCTGGTATCATTAGCATTTGCTTTAGCTGTTATACTGGTGTTGGAGGAGAGTACTGACTTTGAGAGTTAATTGTGTCAATTGAAGGCACACCATACCCACCCAAAGTCATCATTCCCTTTAACTCTCCCCCTTCACCCTCTCAAATCCATATTTCCCCAGACTCTTGACGCTCCTCAATGGGTCCTGTCAGCCAGTGCTCCACCAGTGCCTTCAGTTCAACCTCCATTAGCTCCTTCTCATGCGGGCCTAGCAGTGGACCCAGACACTGCTTGAATCTGAAGCTGCAGGGACTATGCCGCAATATCCGATTGGCTGAGAATTCTTCAAAACTGGGCTTTCTCCGCGTATGGAGGTGGAAGTCTTGCTTTAAGCCACTGGATATTCAATGGCTGCAGGGCATAAAGTAGGAGTTATTTACATATTTACTCCAAGACTAGCTACAGAGTATATGTAAAAAAAACTATATCACTGCACTATCGGTTCCCTTAGAAATGAACCCTGTGCCTCGAAGGTTGCAGATGCTTGATCTCTCTTACCACACCTTGCAAATGAAGTTTGTTAAAGTTCACACATATAAGTGTGAAATATATTCACAACTTCGGACAAATTACATCGCTACTGACTCTTCATTGGAACTGTCCTCCCTCGAAAGTTAAAATAAATTGCTTATTTTCATGTTGGAAAACTCACTAGTAGAATGTCCCAGGAATCAGGACTGGTACCGCAACTATTTACAAGTCGTATTAATTACTTGGATGGAGGGATGAAGTATGTTGTAGCCAGATATTTTGACAGTAGAATGTTAAGTGTGAAAGCATGTTGTAAGGAGAATACAATGAATCTATAAAGGCATGTAGATAGATGAAATGGGTGGGGCATAGAACAACAGTTGAAACTAGCTGTTTCATATTGCTGCAATGCAGCAGTAACACAAAGAACAAAGAACAGTACAGCACAGGGATAGGGCCTTCAGCCCGTGAAACCTGCACCAACACATGTTGCCTTTCTGAAGTGGTGTATTCCACCAGCAGGATACTGCCATCAAGCTAAAAAGATGTTCTCTCTGACAAACAATTAACTGATGTGGTGAATGGGTTCTAGTGCTGATGTGATGCTTGTCATGTAGGCTGTATGCTCCAAAGATTAATGGGTCAGGCAAGGAACTGACGACATTGAAACATTATCACCTATCAGTCTGATGACATGAAGAGAACAGTGAGTTCAAAAGATTAATCATAGTGGTATTTTGGGCTTTCACTTGGAACTTTTCTTCTGACTTTGTAACTGTTTAAAATATAATGCTACTTCCTGTTTCCTCAGATTTCAGATATTTTCAAGAGTTGTGTCATTGTTCCTTGTTTTCCACCTTTAACTTTCCTGGACAAGTAAACAGACTGGAGCATTGATTCTGGGCCTGTGTGGAAGCCAGGGCTTCAGAAAGGGAGATGCACAGGGTGCTTATCACTGTGGGCCCTCTGTTTGGGAGGCTTGGGCAGCACTACCCGTCTCCCAAGATGCCTCAATTTTACAAGTGTATGATGGACACTGTACTGTGGAAAAAAAGTTCAATTACGCAAGATCAGATTCCCTTGAAGTGAACACCCATGTCCACATGATCTTTTATTTTGACAGCCAGTTGCATCCTGGATGATGTTTCCACATCCTTCTAAGGCTGCATGCTAGGGCTACTGCACGGGGGCTGGTCCACTAAAGGTTGTATGGGATGTTTTAAGTGTACACTTTACCTCACGGTCAATTGAAAGAGCTTTACCTGGACTTGGCAGACAATGCAGATGAACTTGTGACATTTTATGCATTTTATTCCATGTGCAGGGAAATCTCTATTATCCCAGACCCAAGTGTCGAACTCAGGTTCCATTCTCATTCTGCATTCTGTTTGGACTTGCTGAGACGACTTGATGAACACAGAGGCAACCAGATGCCACAAAAGCAAAAGCAACCTTTTTTTTTATTTGTTCATCCACAGAATCAGATATCACTGGCTAGAAGAGCATTTATTGTCCATCCCTAATTGCCCAATTGTCAGTTAAGAGTCAGCCACATTTTTGAGAGTCTGGAGTCACATGTAGGCCAGACCAAATAAGTTTCCTTCCTAAAGGACATTAATGAACTAGTTTTTCCTTCAATGGCTTTAGTCTTTTAATTCCAGACATTTGTTGTATTCAAATTCTACCATCTGCCATGATGGAATTCAAACCTGGCTCCCCAGAACATTACCTGGATTTCTGGATTAATACTGGAATGATCATACCACTAGGCCATCACCTTCCTGCCTGCACAGCCTGTGGAAACCCATTGTCGGATTCTCAGATCACAGTGAGAACATTTCTTACATTGCTCATGCAGTTTGATCATGTAGCACTGTCAGTCTTACCATTTAGGAGAAATTGTGCCTGAAGGCGTGAAATGCAATTTTAGATTACCACACAGAGAACAAAACTGATGACCAATCTTTCTCCTGTACATCCCTGAATATGCTCTCTAGAGTGGGTGGCACGGTGTCACAGTGGTTAGCACTGCTACCTTACAGCGCCAGAGACCCGGGTTCAATTCCCGCCTCAGGCAACTGACTGTGTGGAGTTTGCACGTTCTCCCCGTGTCTGCGTGGGTTTTCTCTGGGTGCTCCGGTTTCCTCCCACAGTCCAAAGATGTGCAGGTCAGGTGAATTGGCCATGCTAAATTGCCCGTAGTGTTAGGTAAGGGGTAAATGTAGGGGTATGGGTGGGTTGTGCTTCGGCGGGTCGGTGTGGACTTGTTGGGCCGAAGGGCCTGTTTCCACACTGTAATGTAATCTGTAATCTCTTTTTGGTAGCAAAAGATATTCAGTAGGACTAGGAGGCAAAAAACCAAAGGAGAGCAAAGGCTTTCCTCGCATGTATTTTCTGATTTATTCTTTGGGTCATGCTTGGAGAAGAGTTGAGTGTCTTCAGTTGAATATTCTATGGTTGGAAGAAAGGTAAAGCTGCCAAGAGTACATGCTTCATTCTTGGTGCAGAGACATTGAAAGCAAGGCTATAATTTATTAATCATCCACAGTCTGGAAAGTAATTTCAAAGGGCTTGCTGCACAGAAACTTATTGGAATTGGGCTATGTAGTGGTCTGCCTTCTACTGAAACAAGGTATATTACTGTGTTTCCACAGGCCACACAAAAAAGGCAGTTAAAACAACCATATTAGTGTGGGATTGGAATTTTACATATAGATCTAGGTTGTCAAGTTTCCTTCTCTGAAGGACAGCAGTGGGCCAGTTGTATTTTAAAGGCAATTTGGCATCTTTACAGTCTTTGGCTTCAGATTTGTTACACAGGAGTTGAAGTATTCCAGCTGCAGGGTAAAATTTAGAATCCCGTCTTGTGGATTACAAAATCTACTTGTATGAACAGCAATAGCACAGAATTGCAGGTGAATTTGTTGGTGGTAATTTAATATAATGTTTGTTATTTTTAACTTAGAATCAAAAGCGTTAATCACATGTCAATAAAATGTGTCCCTGTTACTTCAAGGTATTCTTATTTGTACATGGATTATGTTTGTGCTGCTTGTGATGATGGTAGATGATGGAATTTGAATTCAACACAAAATACGGAATTAAGAATCTGTCCATGACCATAAATCCATTGTCGATTGTTGGAAAAACCTACCTGGTTCACTAATGTCCTTTAGGGAAGAAAACTGTCATCCGTACCTAGTCACGGATGACAGTTTTGAATGAATTTTTAATACATCTTTTGCAAGTTAATGCATGGGGTCAGGTTCAAAGAAGTGGAGCTTGTTGCATAACTGGAATGAACAACTTGTATAGTTATCTAACGAAGCCATGGTTGTCTATTGTACTAAAATCTGAGGTTTCAATTGGCTCTTTAGATGGAATCGAGTATTAAAGCTGATGTTTTGCTAAACCTACATAAAATCATTCTATCCCACTATGTTTCCCAATACTGGTCACCAGAAATATGTGAAGTAAGGGAAACAGTGTTGTGGATCTGGAAAAGAGCTTAGAAATAATCGAAGCACACTTTCCCTGGCCCTGATGAAACCTGCTCTATATTTAGCAGTAGATGATTCTCTGATTTCTCTTTCCCATTTATGAGATAGCAGTCAGTTTCCACTGTGGGTCACAGTGCAGCAAAATGATTAACAATAGGAATTCACTGAGTGAGAAATGTTTTTGGTACAAAATTACCAACAATTCTGTATATTCACAAAACAAATCATGCAACTATGATCATCTTTCCGTTTATATTTTATGTTTCTTCTGTGCTGTAACTTCCTATTGTTTTATATTTCTATGGTTTCACAAATCCTGGGTGAATTTATGCGAGGGAGAGTTTGCCGCAACATGGGCAGAACCTTATGAAGGAGACAGGGGTCTTGATCCGCCGTTTGAAGAGCCAGCAAAGCTTCCAGTATTGCACTTTTTGGGAGTGCTCACTGCATCTTTTCCACTTAAACATTTGACCAATTAGTGGTTGACTTACCTCCAGGAAAAGGACCTCTCCTTTTGAGTTGGAGCTTATTCTCCACAATAAGGAGCAGCACTCCGTAAGCTAGTGCTTCCACATAAATGTGTTGGACTATAACTTGGTGTTGTATGATTATTTTTCTCCTTTTGAGAGCAGCGCCATTCGGATGTTAGTGGCTGGTGGTGGTAACAGATCCATCCGAACAAGCTTCCTAAATCAGGGTGAAAGCAGGAAGATGGCTGATACCTGCCCATCACCCTGCTCCTTAATTAAATGATCCCCACCCCTCTCTTGCATCAGCATCACCAAACCTGGCATGGGATTCTGCCTGTTCTTGGAGCTGAACTGAAATGAATATATTAAATTAATTCCAAGCATTCAGACAAATACTGAGTGCTTCAAGAATTGTGATAACTATTTCATTTGTGTGAGAAAAGGATGACATTTTCTGCTCATTACAGACCAAAACAACAGAAAATGAATCAGAATGACACTAAAGGGAAAGGGCGCTATAGAATTGGAGGAATAGTCCATTGATTTGCAAGTAAATAATTTGACACAGTGGATTTTCTTTCACTCTTTTCACCATATTTAATGCATGTGAGTTCATTGCTAACTGGCTTTGTTACTAGTGATCTAATGTTAATCAGAATGAGCACTGATTTTATCCATTCTTAAATTGCAGAGTTTTGAAGGTTTTCCTCTCACGGACTGCACAACGAGTCCCTTACATGACCAGCTGGAGAGTGGTGAGGATGTTAGGAATCATTCTGCTGATCGTCTGCTGGTTCTTAATCTCATGGACATCTGCAGTGTGTGAGAATTTGGACAGGAATGTTTCATTAATTGTTCAGGGACAAACTGCAGATGGCCTAAAGTTCAATATGTGTCTGCTGGACCGCTGGGACTACATGATGGCCATTGGTAGGTCTGAATTTGAATACAAAGCACTTATAAAATATGTCATTGTACTAGAACTACTCAAACTCTGGTTTGTTCACTTTATAATGTGTAATTGTGCATGTATAGGAGAAAGTGAGGACTACAGATGCTGGAGATCAGAGCTGAAAAATGTGTTGCTGAAAAAGCGCAGCAGGTCAGGCAGCATCCAAGGAGCAGAAGAAGGGCTTATGCCCGAAACATCGATTCTCCTGCTCCTTGGATGCTGCCTGACCCATTGTGCATGTATATAAAACTTTACATATGCATGCATAAGAATTACAAGCAATGCCAAAAAATGTATTCTTAACAGTGATCTGAAGGCTATAAAAAATCATAGACATAATGGAATTACTTTGTTGTTGTACATCTTTCTTCATTGTATTTCAGTTATATTTTTCTTGCCATGCAAATTTCCATGAGTGTAGTAACGATTCCATCAGTGACCTGGTGCCTGCTGTAAATAAGCAAGAAAACATAATTGAATTCATTGCAACTGGACAACAGGCAGGAGTTTATTTGGTTTCTAGTGGCCTGTGCCTGAGTTTCAATGAATAGGCCAATTAATAGGACACCAAACAGACCCTTCCAGGCTGCAGTGGATTGAGACGACTGGGAAAATAGCAGTCAGCCACCTTGAGAAACATTTCCCTGCCGCTGCAATCATTTCTCAGGAGTAGGTTGGATGTGGATTGGCCACTTGCTACAGCAGGATGAAGGATGGGGTTGGAGGGCAGCTCCCAATTAGGGCAATGTTTAAGCTCATTTCTCTAATGGCAGAGTGGCCCCTCAACTATATGACGAAGGCAACAAGCCCCACAAATGCAGCCTCCCTCCAGTGAATTACAGGGTTTTCAGAGCCCAATGTTCCAGATCTCTTTACTGGGCCTTCCAGAGGAAGGGAAGACCTCCTCCACTGCCCCAACAATGCTTCAGATGGGATCTCTTCAGTGCTGCAGAAACGTCCTGCTCGATATTAAATGTGTAACTCATGCTTCTGAGGAGGCCTTGTGATGAGGCATCTCTGTCGTTGCTGAGAAACAGTTCTAGCTTCACATTTTGAATAGGGGAATTCCCATGGGCCATGCCACATGGTGATACCTCAACTGGAGGACTCTGGAAACCACAAAAACTATGTGAGCTACTGAACGAACTTTGGATGCTCGGGAAACACAAGCAGAAACAGGCTTCTTTAATGCTAGGATTCTCGAGCTGTGCTGATAAATTTTAACTCAAACATCAAGTTCATAAAATGCAGACTTATGACAGGGTAGAAATCAATGCAACTCATTTGTGAAGGTTGATTCCAGCAGTGAAAAATGTGTTCATTGAAGCATTGCACTGTGTCAAGTAACTCACAGCTGCTTACCTGTTTATTGTTATGGTCCTGCATGATGTTCTTAAGGCCTACTGTAGAAATACTTCAGGGGTGTACTATCTTTATCTGTATTTATAATAAATATAAAAACTCTAGAAATAAATCATTCCTTTGCTAGGGTATATCAAAAGTATATAAAGGTGACCACATAGAGATTTATAAAATCATGAAGGGTATAGACAGGGTTAACAATAGGTGTTTTTTTTTCCCTCAGATGGGGGATTTTGAGATTGGATGCATAATTTTAAGGTGAGAGGAGAAAGATTTTAAAAAGAAATGAGGGGCAATTTTTTTTACAGAGGGTGCTTCGTGTGTGGAATGAACTTCCTGAGGAAGTTGGGGATTTGAGCATAGTTACAATGTTTGAAGGACACTTGGATAAGTACACGAAAGGAGGGTTTAGAGGGACATGGGCCAGGAGCAGGCAGGTGGAACTAGTTTAGTTTGGGATTATGTTCAGCATGGACTGGTTGAACTAGTGTCTGCTTCTGTGCTATATGACTCTAAGTTATTCATAATAAATTAATTTGCTTTCTGCAGATTTCCACTGCTCTCTTCCACCACAATGTCTTCAATCTGCAACTCAAGACTAATTTGCCACATTCCCATCTCCATGCAGATTCCCCACTGCCCACACTTTCATCCCTAGTGCAGGTTTAACTGCTGTGGCCGTCACCGGTGAGCTCCCCACCTGACTGAACCAGCCAGTCAATCCCGAGCTGACCTTGGGGTAGGGAATAATCAATAACTGCGATTAGACCTCTGCAGTGTGTGTGTGTGGATCCTGAACTGAGGGTTTCTCAGGACTTTCTGATCAAACTATTCCCTGCTCTACACTCACATCCCTTTCTTACACTCCTCTATCATCCTTGAACATGCTCCGTAAAACCTCTGGCCTAGCATTTGGTCGACTAACCCAATATGTGGCTCCATCTTGTACTTTGTTTTATAATGTGCCTGTGAAGCCTCTTAAAAATGTTCCATTAAGTTCATTATGCTACATAAATATATGCTGTAGGTGTTCAAAATAATGAATGACTTCCACCAAGTAATAAACAAATACTGATTACCAAAGGCCAAAAGATTGGTAATGAAGGACAAAGACTTAAAATAATTGGCAGATATGCAGAGACAATATGAGGAGCATTAAGTTATTGAGATCTGGAATGCATTGCCTGAAAGGTCAATGGAAGGAAATTCATTCATAACTTTTAAAGAGAATTGGATAAATACTTTAAAGAAGAATTTACATGGTTTTGTGAAAAGCAAATGGAAGATTAATTGGATAGTTCCATCAAAGACTCGACACAGTCAAGATGAGCTTGCTATACGGTATCATTTAATGATCTACTGAATAAATACCCATTCATTTTATTGGAAATTTAATAGCACTAATGAATTTTCGTCAGATTTCTAGACTTGGATTAATTTTTTTAAAATCTCAGTACTTCAGAAGTTACAAAATGTAACAGCTAAAGAAAATGCAATGGAGGAAAAACTATAGTGGCCCAAAAGGCCAGATCCAATTTCGCCAAAGTTTGAAACAAAATCAGATATTGCTGGAAAATCTCAAAAGGTCATGCAGATCTGAAGAAGGGTCAATTTATGTAAAATATTAACTCTGCTTTCTCTCTCCAGATGCTTCTCGGCCTGCTTAATTTCTCCAGCAATTTCTGATTTCGTTTCTGATTTCCAGCATCTGCAATTCTTTGTTTTTTTTTGTTTAGCCAAAGGTTGACTCACTTGACCTCCTGAGAGAGACAGTCAATCACAGGTAACCTTTTGGGAAAATAAATCTGCCTGAAATTTCTACCTGATTACAAAAGCTGTTTGCCAATCCGACAAGCAACAATTAGCATCTCTGAACAGCAGAATTGTAACAATGATACATCAATATATTCACCAGCACATGAACCATGATATTCAGCAAAACATAGAACATAGAACAGTACAGCACAGAACAGGCCCTTCAGCCCACGATGTTGTGCCGACCATTGATCCTCATGTAAGGTAAACCTAGTGTACAAACCCTCAAATTTCTGTGACCATATGCATGTCCAGTAGTCTCTTAAATGTCCCCAATGACCTCGCTTCCACAACTTCTGCTGACGACGCATTCCATGCTCTCACAACTCTCTGCGTAAAGAACCCGCCTCTGACATTCCCTTTATACTTTCCACCAAACAGCTTAAAACTATGACCCTTCGTGTTAACAATTTCTGCCCTGGGAAAAAATCTCTGGCTATCAACTCTATCTATGCCTCTCATTATCTTGTATACCTCAATTAGGTCTCCTCTCTTCCTTCTTTTTTCCAATGAAAAAAGTCCGAGCTCAGTCAACCTCTCTTCATAAGATAAGCCCTCCATTCCAGGCAGCATCCTGGTAAACCTCCTCTGAACCCTCTCCAAAGCATCCACAGCTTTCCTATAATTGGGCGACCAGAACTGGCCACAGTATTCCAAGTGCGGTCTAACCAAAGTTTTATAGAGCTGCAACAAGATCTCATGACTCTTAAACTCAATCCTCCTGTTAATGAAAGCCAAAACACCATATGCTTTCTTAACAACCCTGTCCACTTGGGTGGCCATTTTAAGGGATCTATGTACCTGCACCCCAAGATCCCGTTGTTCCTCCACACTGCCAAGAATCCTATCCTTAATCCTGTACTCAGCTTTCAAATTTGACCTTCCAAAATGCATCACCTCACATTTATCCAGGTTGAACTCCATCTGCCACCTCTCAGCCCATCTCTGCATCCTGTCAATGTCCCGCTGCAGCCTACTACAGTCCTCTATATTGTCAACGACACCTCCAACCTTTGTGTCATCTGCAAACTTGCTAACCCATCCTTCAATCCCCTCATTCAAGTCATTAATAAAAATTACAAGGAGTAGAGGCCCAAGGACAGAGCCCTGTGGAACACCATTCACCACTGACTTCCAGGCAGAATACTTTCCTTCCCCTACCACTCGTTGTCTTCTGTCGACCAGCCAATTCTGTATCCAGACAGCTAAGTTCCCCTGAATCCCATTCCTCCTGACCTTCTGAATGAGCCTACCATGAGGAACCTTATCAAATGCCTTGCTGAAGTCCAAATACACCACATCCACAGCTCGACCCTCATCAACCTGTCTAGTAACATCCTCAAAGAACTCAATAAGATTTGTGAGGCATGACCTGCCCCTCACAAAACCATGTTGACTGCATTTAATCAAGCCATGCTCTTCCAGATGGTCATAAATCCTATCCCTCAGAATCCTTTCTAACACCTTGCAAATGACAGACGTGAGACTGACTGACCTGTACTTGCCGGGGATTTCCCTATTTCCTTTCTTGAAGAGAGGAATTACATTTGCCACCCTCCACTCCTCTGGTACGACTCCAGTGGAGAACGAGGATGCAAAGATCTTCGCAAGCGGCGAAGCAATTGCGTTTCTCGTTTCCCAAAGCAGCCGAAGACAAATCTGCTCTGGGCCTGGCGACTTGTCAATCTTAATGTTTGTCAAAATTTTCAGCACATCAGCTTCCTCTATCTCTATCCATTCCAGCATGCTTACCTGCTCCTCAATGGTTTCATTCACTACAAGGTCCTTTTCTTTAGTAAAGACAGAAGCAAAAAACTCGTTTAGGGCTTCCCCTACCTTCTTAGACTCTATACACAAGTTCCCTATGCTATCCCTGATCAGCCCTACTCTTTCTTCGATCATTCTCTTATTCCTCACATATGTGTAAAATACCTTTGGATTCTCCCTACTCCTTCCTGCCAAGCCTTTTTCGTGCCCCCTCCTGGCTCTCCTCAGACCATTTTTGAGCTCCTTCCTCGCCTGCCTGTAATCCTCTAGAGCTGAGCAAGACCCTTGCTTCCTCCACCTTACGTAAGCTGCCTTCTTTCTTTTGACGAGAAGCTCCTGGTGCTATGATGTTGTGGCCATAACGGAGATGTGGGTTTCTCAGGGGGAAGGAATGGTTGCTCGATGTTCCAGGGTTTAGAACATTTAAAAAGAATGCGGAGAGGGGAAAAAGAGGAGGGGGTGTAGCACTGCTAATCAGAGAGGGTATCACAGATACAGAAGCTTCCATTGTCGAGGATGGTCTGCCTACTGAGTCAGTATGGGTGGAAATTAGGAACAGCAAGGGAGCAGTCACCTCGTTAGGGGTTTACTGCAGGCCCCCCAATAGCAGTAGGGAGATTGAAGAAAGCATAGGTCGGCAGATTTTGGAAACGTGTGAATGTAGTAGGGTTGTTGTAATGGGTGACTTTAACTTTCCCCAATATTAATTGGAACCTCCTTCGAGCAGATGGTGTGGAAGGAGCTGTTTTTGTAAGGTGTGTTCAGGAGGGTTTCCTAACTCAGTACGTTGACGGGCTGACGAGGGGAGAGGCCATTTTGTATTTGGTGCTCAGCAATGAGCCGGGGCATGTGTCAGATCTTGCTGTGGGAGAGCATTTTGATGATAGTGACCACAACTGCCTCACATTCTACATAGCTATGGAGAAGGAGAGAAGCAGGCACAATGGGAGGATATTTAATTGGGGAAAAGGAAACTATGCTGCTGTCAGACGTGAGTTGGGAAGCATGGACTGGGAGCAATTGTTCCATGGAAAGGGCACTATAGACATGTGGAGACTGTTTAAGGAACAGCTGTTGCGAGTGATGCATAAATATGTTCCTCTGAGACAGCCAAGAAGGGGTAAGATAAAGGAACCTTGGGATCATCTCAGTTCCTCCTTTTGTTACTACTTTTCAATTGTGTTCTTCACCAGATATTTATCTTGCACCTTTACCCAAAGACTAAAACAAGATAACCTTAACAGTGTCATTGATATTACCATTTCTTGTAGCTGTCTAGTCTGCAGAAACTACACACACACACCTATTGTGTGTGTACTTGCACCACATAGATTGCACTGATTCAGGAAAGCAGTTCACCACCACCATCTCATGGAAGACTAAAATAAGTTGCTACTTATGAAAAAATTAATTGACTGATACCTACAATATACTTGTACTGATTATTTTAATCAGAATGGCCACAAGGTTTCCTCAGAGATGCTCATGCTCCATTGCTATAATCTCAATGAAAGAAAAGCATAAATTTGACTTACATTTGCAAA
This sequence comes from Chiloscyllium plagiosum, assembly GCF_037043375.1. Classification (NCBI taxonomy): domain Eukaryota; kingdom Metazoa; phylum Chordata; class Chondrichthyes; order Orectolobiformes; family Hemiscylliidae; genus Chiloscyllium; species Chiloscyllium plagiosum. The sequence continues at coordinate 88,976,164 of NW_028270143.1, forward strand.
TGGGGTATCCATGATACTCCAACTGTAGTCCATTTGGCCCCTCAAGCTTGTTCCATCATTTAATATGATCATGGCCTTCCATCCTTGTGCTTCCCAAGATTCTACTCATTACTGCCTTAAAAATATTCAGACATTGCTTGCTCTGTTATTTCATCAAGAGCTCTAATGTCAGTTTATCATCTTCTGAATAAATTTATAGTATCTTATTTCAACTTAAAATTGACAGATGATCAATCGAGAACTGTTTTCTAACAATTCGATACTTACAATAAGTTGTAAATAATTATATCCAAATTCTCTTTTTTCTCTGCTAAAAAGCAACTCTAGCAAATATACATGTTTACTTGACTCATGTGCCATGTTATTTGCATCAAATCTAACTTGACCTAACCTCTGGATCTGTACCACAGTCGAAAATTTAGCTAAGGCTAAATTGAAAGTGCTAAATGGGGTTGGACTAAAATAGTTGCAAGACCCAAGGACAATGGCATGTTGTTCCTCAAGGAGGGTGCAGTGAGAAGCTGATGCCTGTCAGACTTCCACCAGCTGCTCACCAACTGAAAAGACAGGGAATTCAATGTGAGCAATGGACTGAAAGGAAGTATGAATGATTAGGGGAGCTAATGGGAAAGGAACCACTGAGGATTGCATTTTCCCCAGATATTCACTACAATGCCACCTGCAGACCTCAGTGATTCTTCTATCTCCCATACTATCATATGTCCCAGCATCTGAAAACCTAAAGGAAATAACAGAGAATCAAGAGGTCAAAGACAAAAACAAGAGGAGTCGAGGGAAGAGCAGTTGCAGAGAAGAGAAAGGGAAAAATAAAAATGGAAGAAAAGAGAAAGAATCAGAAAAATAACATCAAAGATAGTTATGAGAAAAACCATACACATTGGTTTTCCACACACAGTGCCATATCTCCAACACAATTTATTGCCTACTGACATTTTTCATTTGGATTGATTTTTGATTCATATTTTAGTTAAGAGTGAACTTTCTGATAGCTGTAAGAGCATTAATAGATTTCACCAGCAAATGTTCATTTGTCAATTACTGCTTCCTCTGACTTTTCAACATACTGTTTTGCTCATTAGTTTTCTTGAATACTTTGTTCTTTTTATTGTAAAGTTTATGATGGGCATGAATATTTAAAAGGTCATGGGGAAAAATATTAATAGGATATGGATTAGCTTGAATAAATGCCCATTGTTCCTTCTGAGTAGGCACTAATAGGTTTTATCTTGAATTGTTGCGCAATCTGTGGGTGAAGATGCTCCCAGGATGCGCTTACAAAGGGTGTTCCTTTATTTTGACTCACTGACCATGAAGAAGTAATTATATCTGTGCAAGTTAGGTTGGCTTATGAATTGCCCTAATGGTTTTAATTTTTTGTCCTTCATGGTTTGCAGGGATTGCTGGACAAGAAGGTTCTGTTACTGAGTTGCAGCAGCACAAGCTGTACATGGCTCACATGTAGCTGCAGACAGGTGATAGTGAAAGGGATGATCTTCAGCATAGTAGCAGGGCTTTCAGTTCAGTAGACTTCTCTGTCCTGCATGGTATTAAGCCTCTTTAGTGTTGAAGCATTGAACCCGCAAATGCTCTGATACACAGATTCTCCCCTCCCCAAGGCAAATGCATGCCATTAACTACCTGACATAAAAACTTCACAGGTTCAATAGCTTTGAGAAGTTTTAGGACAGGATTACAGAAGCGTTATAGTGCAGGAGGCCAAATGACCCATTATATCTGAATCAGCACTTTATATTAGCATCATTTCCTTAGAGCAATCTCCTGTATTTTCCCCTTACCCTTCCCTTCATCCTTACTCTAGAAAATGATGCTAATTTGGAGTGCTGTTACAGGTACAATGGGTCATTTGGCCTCTGGTACTATAAAAGCTCCTGTACTCTGAAAGCTTTTCTCATATCTCGAGTTGTTTCTTTAACAAGTCACTTCAATTCTGTGCCCTCTCGTTCCGTTTACAAGTAGGAGCATTTTGTCTTATTTACTCAATGAGTCCCCTTGTGATTTTGAAAAATTATCAAACCTTCTCTTAGCCTTCCTCTCTCCAGGCAGAACTGTCCCAACTTCTTTAACCTATCCTCATAACTGAATTTTCCTATCCTTAGAGCCTTTCTTGTAAATTGTTTCTGAACTCTCTCTAGTCCGCTCCCATCCTTCCTATAATTTGGTGCCCAGAATTTTACCCAACACTCCTGCTGAAATCTAACGTGTTTTGCACAAGCTCAACATCACTTGCTTGCTCCTGTACACAATGTCCTTATTAATATAGAGAAGGATGATGTATGCTTTACAATCTTCATCTGTCCTGCCACCTTCAGTGGTCTGTGCACATATGCATCCAGGCATGACTGCTCCTGCAGCCTGCTTTCAATTGCATTACTATTTTATACAGTCTTTTAAAGTTTTTCCTAGTGCATCACCTCATACTTCTCTGCATTATGCATCGTCTCCATCTATTAATCTAATCCACCAACTTGTCTGTGTCTTTTTGGAGGTTTACACTGTTCTCAGTTTACAATTCTTCGAAATTTTGCCATCTGTGAATTTTGCAATTGTCCTGCATATACATATTAATAATTTGGATCCTTAATTGGAAAAGTAACGTCCCAATACAAGATGTCCTTTACAACTATCTTGTAAATATAGTTACGTTCAGTATAATTGTTGCTGGTTACTCACAATTGTCAATCTATCAGTCTCACATTCTTCCTGATAACGGCCTTATGCTTGAAACGTCGATTCTCCTGTTCCTTGGATGCTGCCTGACTGGCTGTGCTTTTCCAGCAACACACTCCTCGACTCTGATCTCCAGCATCTGCAGTCCTCACTTTCTCCTAATCTCACATTACTACCATGAAGTGATGGCAATAGTTCCAATTTAATTAGTGTCAATTTTAATCACTTGAAATGTCTCCACTAATCATACAATCACAGTACTCTTACAGTATAGCAAGTAGCCAATTGGCCCATGTTGTCTGCAACAACTCTCCAAAATGAAGTGCACCTCATGCCACTCCCCCACCTTCTGCTTATAACCTTGCATATTTTTTCTTTTCAGGTGAGAATCCATTTCTCAGTTTATGCATGTCAGCTCTGAACCACTCGCTATGTGAAACTGTTTCTGCTCGTGTCTCCATTGTTTGTTTCTCTAGTTACTTCAAATCTGTGCCTTGTTGTTCAAGACCCTTTCACCACTGGGAATGCTTCCAGTCTGCTCTATTTAAACCCTTCAATCTTGAATGACTCAATCAGATAATCTCTCAGCTTTATTTTCTGCAAAGAAAATAGTCCTACTTTTCCAATGTATCTGCAGAGCCCAAATTCTTGGAATTTTTCGAAAAAATATTTTCTGCATTTGTTTTAATAACTCAGTCTTATGTGAGTGGGATACCCAAAACTAGATGCAACTCCAGGTTGAGGTCAAACCAATCTCTTATGTAAGTTTTTCAGCCTCTTTGTTCTTGTACACCATTCCCCTATTAATAAAGTCTGTAAATACTGTATGCTTCATTAATCTCTCTCTCAACCCATCCTGCCATCTTAAACAACATATGCATGGCTACATCCAGATCCTGAAAACTTTTAAAAATCATATTTATTTTGAAAACAATGTTAGAAGCCAACCATGACTAACTCCCTTAAAAATGTCACCCTTTACATTGTCTGCTTTCTTTAGAAGAGAACCTTGGATGACCCATCTCATAGCTCTATGTATTAATTTGACAGGGTTGTTTTAATCAACCTGTTTGGACATGTCATGAGCCTGTCTCCAGGCCAGCTGGTCTAGAGGTAGGCTCTTTATACAAAACAAATCAAGTAAATTAAGTCAAATGAAGCTCAACTCAAAGGTAACAACCCTTAAAAGTATTACCTTATATTTTTGCATGAGGTCATTACATTCTGTTGATATTTTCATGTTATATAATTGGGAACAGGTATTTAGGAAGGACAAATCCCTCCCTGTGTTTTTTCATCCATTTTCCGTGCTTCCCCTCAAGGACAAAGTTAGAAACTTTGTCCACTCCAGTCCAACACCGGCTCCTCCACAGTTCCCCTCAAGGACGCAGTTTCCTTCCTGCTGATCATACCTTTTCCCTGTGGCTATTAGTTTATGCATAATCTTAGACAGTAAGTATTTGCTACTGATTCACGTACAGTGGGCAATGTGGTTCAGCCTGATATCTCACAAACTCAGTATCACCTTCATTTCCAACAGGACTTATTGGATGGTGTCAGGAGGGTGAGCTCTACCTGCTTTGTCTAATAAAAAAAAGAACTGATGCCAGTTTAATCAACCCAAATGCTGCCCTAAAATCTGTTAACTCAACACACAACAGAGACTAAAGCTGCAACCTTAATGATCTGTATAATTTTAGAACTTGCGTTCGCAAGCCATTGAGACACTTGGGAGCTTAGCATATATTCTAAGGAGAAAGTGAGGACTGCAGATGGTGGAGATCAGAGCTGAAAATGTGTTGCTGGAAAAGCGCAGCAGGTCAGGCAGCATCCAAGGACCAGGAGAATCGACGCCTCGGGCATGAGCCCTTCCTTAGGAATTCCTGAGGAAGGGCTCATGCCCAGGGCGTCGATTCACCTGCTCCTTGGATGCTGCCTGACCTGCTGCGCTTTTCCAGCAACACATTTTCAGCATATATTCTAAGGCTCAGCTTTCGGTATTACATGGTGTTCCTATGATTGACCCCACCTGACCAGTTAAAGTCAGATGTAACTGGTGGTCCAAAATGAAGCTTTTTTGTTGCCTTAAATTGTAAATTGTCCATGTCCATAAATAATATTACATTATTCAATATATCTTGGAATTTACATTATAAATGCATCAAAGAAAGAAAAACATTTGAAAAAGTCACAGAGTGGAAGGATATGTAAAAGTATAGAATCATAGAATACCTACAGCTTGGAAACAGACCCTTTGGCCTAACAAGTCCACACCAACCCTCCGAAGAGTAACCCACCCAGACCCATTCCCTAAATCCAAGATTTATCCCTAACTAATGCACCAATCCTATACATCTTTGAACACAATTACATCACATTTAGCATGACTAATTCAGCTAACCTACACATCTTTGGATTGTGGGAGGAAACCAGAGCGCTTGGAGGAATATGCAAACTCCACACAGGCAATCACCCGTGGCTGGAATCGAACCAGGGTCCCTGGCGCTGTGAGGCAGCAGTGATAACCACTGCGTCACCGTGCTGCCCCAATAAGCCATCCACCAGTCCTCCGTCACTTTCCCTGTGGTCACAGAGAAATTAAAAACTAGTGTCAGAACTCTGGCAATTCCCTGCATTGCCTCCTACAGCAGTCTGGGATGAAGTCCATTCGGATCAGGGGATTCATCCGTTTTTAAGCCTGACAGAGCTTCCAATACCTCCCAGTATGTATAATGAGAGCAGGTTTATGTAGTTAATTTTACCATGCTTTAACTTAAGGTGTCCTTGGCTTCAAGTAAGTTAAGATTGATTCATGTTATATTTGTATCACAGTAGTATCTCTAATCTATCAATTTCAAAAACTCAATGAACTCTTTAGGGTTTACATTTTGTATGACACACATCAAATATTAGAGCATTATTGAAATGAAACTCTGTATCCAGCTAGATTGGTTACCTGCTGGGAACAGTAATTTACAGAAGATGCTCTATAATTTATATACTTTGAGAACTTTTGAAGGATTGTGGAAAAGCAAATTAATTTCAAGTTTTCTGTCACACCTGAAGTTGTTTCTTTAAAAGATGTCAATGAAAGTTCACTGTGGAAACTAGAATTCTTTTATTATTCTTTCATCAGACGTAGGCATCACTGGCTGACCAGCCTTTATTGCCTACCTTAGCTGCCCTTGGGCAGGTAGTGAGCTGCCTTCTGGATTTACTGCAGTCCACATGCTATCATTTGACCCACAATGCCCTGAAGGAGGGAATTCCAAGATTTTGGCTCAGTGACTGTGAAGAAATAGTGAAGTATTTCTAAGTCAGGATGGTGAGTGGTTCGGAGGTGAGCTCACAGGACATGGTGTTCCCATGTATCTGCTGCCCTTGACCTTCGAGATGGAAGTAGTCCTGGGTTTGGAAGGTACTGTCTAAAGATCTTTGATGAATTTCTGCAGCACATCTTATGGACAATACATACTGCCGCTAATGAGCGTTGGTGGTAGAGGGAGTGGATGCTTGTGGATGTAGTGCCGATCAAGTGGGCTGCTTTGTCCTGGATGCTGTCAAGCTTCTTGAGTGTTGTTGGAGCTGCACCCTTCCAGGCAGGTGGGAGTATTCCATTGCACTCCTGACCTTTGCCTTGTAGATGATGGACAGGCTTTGGGGAGTGAGGACCACTGCAGTAACCCTCGGTTTTGACCTGCTCTTGTAGCCATTATATTGATGTGACAAGTCAATTTCAGTTTCTAGTCAATGGTAACCCCAGGATGTTGATCGCAGGGGATTCAGTGATGGTAAAAACATTGAATATCAAACGGCAGTGGATAGATCGTCGGTGATTAGAGATGTTCATTGCCTGGTATTGTTGTGGTGCCAATGTGACTTGCCACTTGCCAGCCCAAGCCTGGACATTGTCCAGATCTTGTTGCATTTGGACATGGACTGCTTCAGTATCTGAGGAGTCATGAATGGTGCTGAACATTGTGCAATCATCGGTGAACATCCCCACTTTTGACCCTATGATGGAGGGTAGGTCGTGAAGATGATTGAGTCTGGATCACTACCCAGAGGAACTCTTGCAAAGACAACCTGGACCTGAGATGACCCCAACAACCATGACCATCTTCCTATGTGCCAAGTATGACTCCAACCAGTGGAGAGTTAGCCGTTTGATACCTGTTGATTGATGAGTGCAGCAGCAAAAACTCTCAAGAAGCTTGACACCATCCAGGACAAAGCAGCCCACTTGATTGGCACTATGCCCACAAGCATCCACTCCCTCCACTGTCAAAGCTCAGTAGCAGCAGTGTGTACTGTTATCCCATTGATTCCAGTTTTGCTAGGACTTTTTGATGCCACACTCAGGTGAACGCTGCCTTGATGTCGAGGGCTGTCACTCTCACTTTATCTTTAACAAGGCTTCCGAAAAATCACATGATTAATGACTGCTTGCTTTGCTGTAGACACTACTGGATCTGTTTTGAACAGTGACTGGCTGAGAGAAATTGCTTGTTTGGTCTGCTTTCTTTGATAGAAAAACCTGCTCAGAACCAGTTGGACTATTGAAGGCTGGCTATGAATAAGTTGCCTGGCTGATCTCTCCTGTTTCTCAAAAGACAGGTGTAGATGGGGAAGTTAGAGGGGCAGATCAGGGGCATATGGAAGTTAACCTGAAAATAAGGGACAATGGAGTACTCAATGAATTACAAGACACTAGGAAGCTCAGAGGAACAGAGAATCTTGGGATGCTTGTTTACAGATCTTGCAGGTAACAGGACAGACATACTAGACACACATGTATCAGTCATGGCATATATTATAAGAGCAGGGGAGTTATGTTGGAGCTGTAACAAATCTTTGGTCAGGCCAAAGCCGGAGTACTGTGTGCAGTTCTACTCGACTGCAATGGGAAGGATGTGATGCACGGCAGAGGGTGTGGAGGTGATTCACCAAGATGTTGCCTGGGGTGGAGCATTTTAGCTATGAAGAGTGTGTGAATATGCTCAGAAACAAAATGAGAATTTGCTAGAAAAACTCAGCAGGTCTGGCAGCGTCTGTGGAAAGAAAGCAGAGTTAATGTTTTGAGTCCAGTGACCCTTCTTCAGAATTTATTGTGGCTCGTGTAAGTTTGGTATATATACTAAAGATGGGTGGAGAGAGAGGGAAGGGTTAAATAATAGATAGAGATGGAGTTAGGAGAATGAGCAAAACGGTTAGGCAGACAAAGGAATGGGTCAAAGTCAACTTTGGAGAATAAATAGCTGCTAATGGGGACCATTAGTAGCTGTTAATGATTTGTAAGTGGGAACAGCCCAAGGCCTTGAGAATGAGGGTTGGGAGAAAGACATGGGAGAAGGTGCTTAGGCCATAAAATTATTAACTCAATACTGAGTCCTGAAGGTTGCTGGGTTCCCAAGTAGATAGTGAGATGCTGTTCTTCCAGCTTGTACTGAGCTTCACTAGAGTACTGTAGACAGGTTTATTGGCCAGGGAACACAACAAGTATGTTGAAATGGCCACCAGCCAGAAGCTCAAAATCATTTTTGCAGACACAGTGTAGGTATTCTGCAAAGCGGTCACAAGATTGTGCTTTGTCTCCCCAATGTAGAGGCAACCACATTGTAAGCAGTGGATATGTGTGAAGTGCAAGTGAATTGCTGCATGACCTGTAAGATGTGCTTGAGGTCTTTGATACTGAAGTGGGAGGAAGTAAATGGGAGGTATTACACCTTTTGCATTTGCATGGGAAGGTGTCATGGGCATGTGGGAGGTGGAGGAGGGATAGACCGAGGTGTACCAAAGGGAATTGATCCTGCAGAAGGCTGACAAGAGAGGGAAGGGGAATATGTGTCTAGTGATGGCATCCCACTGGAGGTTATGAAAATGGCAGCTAATGGTCCTTTGGATATAGATGCTCGTGGGATGGTGAATGAGGATGAGGATGAGGGGCCCTAATGCTGTTGTGGGAGGAAAGAGAAGGGCTGAGGACCGAAGTGCAGGAGGTGGGTCGAACATAGCTGAGGGTGCTGTCAACGATGATGCTGGGAACACCTCAGTTAAGGAAGAAGGTGGACATTTCAGAGGCCCCCTTGTCAAAGTTGTCATCATTGGAACAGATGGAGATGGAAAGCTTGGGGGAATGGAATGGAGTCTTTACAGGAAGCAGTGTGTGAGGATGTATAGTCAAGGTAACTGTGAGAGTCAATAGGTTCTTCGTGGATATTAGCTTCTCAGGAGCAGAGAATATTGAGGGGGAATCTGGTTGAGGTGTAGAAGATTATGAGGAAAATGGACAGGATGGACAGAAAGCAGCTTAGTTGAAAAATCAGTTCTGAGGGGACATAACTTTAAGATGAAGGGCAGGATATGTAGAAAGAACTTTGGGAAAAATGTTTTCACCAGAAGGAGGAAGGAATCTGGAATACACTGACTGGGAAGATGTAGAGTTGGGGGACCTCAAAAATTTTAAAAGGTATGTGGGGATTAGCACTTCAAATTTCATAATGTGCAGGACTATTGGCCAAGTGCTGGAAAGTGGGATTAGTGTAGATAGATCAGCACAGCTTTAATGAGCTGAAGAACCTTTTGTGCTGTATGATTCTATGACTCAATGTCTCTATGAGTTTGAGAACCTCCGACATCAGTTCAGGATTTAAAACTATTTATTCTTTTGAAATAGTGAGTAAAAGAACATCTGAACTTCAGAGACAACCATGCAGACAACCAACCCTTAACGGCCAGGCCACACATGCCTGAACCTTAGAACAAAAGATTCTGAAACATCCAATGCTTTCTCCTTTTGACTTCAAGAATGACCCATTGGCCAAAGTTTTTTTTCCCCAGAAAATCAATCTCTGTCGAAAATCTCTTTTGTTTTCTTTTTTCTGTGTGTGTGGCTTGTGTTTTGGAGCATTTTATAGTGATCAGCAATTATATTTCTATATCAATGACTGTATGTGAACAAATTATTGCACCTTTATTGAATAGGTTTTGTATGGATAATAAACTCATAATTATCCTGATGAATAAACTTGGTTAATATATCTTCTTGTTTAAATCTGGCATAGGCAAGGAATTTATTGGTCATCATGGTAACTGAAAAAGGTATTTTCATTTTATGCTGCAATTTGTGGATTAATGGGACAAAAGCAATGATCTAATCCTGTACCTCTCATATCTCCTATGACCATACCATATCTATTCCATGCCCACCATATGCACAAACTCTGATCCAGGTAATACCATAGCGTGTCTTTGAAATGTTCATAAGAGGAAAACAAATAGCTATTCGCCATGCTCTTTGCCCTTCTTAACTTTTCATAATAACCAGACACAAGAAACACAGGTTCAATAGAGAAAACCTTCAAACCACTTCACTCCTCTTAATAAACACAGTGGAGAAAAGAACTCTTTAAAATGATTATGTTGATTTGAATAAAGAACAACAGAGAATGAGTAATAGGTTAGTCTGGAGAAAGAAGAAAGCAGAATGACAGAAAGCTAATTAGGGATGTGAAAATGGAGAGCAAGAATTTCAAACATTTTTAAAAATGAAGAGAGTAAGTAAAATGAGTGTTGGTCTTTTAGAGAGTAAAAATGGGGAGTTAATAGCAGATGATAAGGATGAACAAATATTTTGCTTCTGCTTTCACAATAGAAAATACAAAAAATATTGCTATAAATGGAAGGGAGAGAGGAATTTAGTGAAATTATAGCGTCAAGAGAAGTGGTTCTGTGCATTCTGATGGAGCTGTGATTTGGAATTGCCAGTGTTGGACAACATTAAAAATCACACAACACCAGATTGTAGTTCAAGAGGTTTATGTGGAAGCACGAGCTTTCGAAGTGCTGCTTTTCCATCAGGTCATGATGTGGAGGTGTTGGACTGGAGTGGACAAAGTTAAAAATCACACAACACCAGGTTATAGTCCAACAGGTTTATTTGGAAACACTAGCTTTTGGAGTGCTTCTCCTTCATCAGGTGGTTCACCTATAACCTGGTGTTGTGTGATTTTTATCTTCATCAGGTGATTGTGGAGAAGAATCATAAGACACAGATTTTATTGCAGCAGGATTACAGTGTCATGGAATGTAATATTAAACAAATTTAGCTTATGTCTTTCATCTTTTAGGTAGTTTCGATTCCTTCACTTCCACTTTAGAAATAGAGTCAGTCTGACCTAACATTGGGACACAGACTTTAACTTCACACCTTCAATGCATCATCTGAGCTGAGATGACACCTATTATTAAAGCTATCTTGACAATGTAACTTTAAAAAAGTTCTGGGACTTACATATGAAGGAACCAAAACTAACATGATCATTCTAAAAGATGAAAGACTTAAGCTAAATTTGTTTAATATTACATTCCATGACACTGCAATCCTGTTGCTATAAAGTCTGTGTCTTATGATTCGGCTCCACAACCACCTGATGAAGAAGCAATGCTTCAAAATCTAGTGCCTCCAAATAAACCTGTTGGACTATAACCTGGTGTTGTGTGATTTTTGACTGTTTCCAAAGTGTGATTTATAGAATCTTACATAGATTTATGCAGTTTTTGAGCAAAATAAAATGTAATTCTGCAAGTACAAATTCACCCCATAAAACTTATATGTATGCGCATGCAGGGGAGACTGGGTGAGTGTGTGCATGTTTTGGGGGATGTGAGTGTCTGTGAGAGAGTGTGTGTATGTGTGTGAGTGTAATGGGGTATAAGTCTGTGAGAGGGTGCATGTGTGGGGGTGAATGTGGAGGGTGGATATGTGAGCGTTGAGAGACAGCTTGTGTATGAGAGATGTCTGCATGAGCGTGTGGGTCTGTAGGAGTGTGTGCGTGTGTGTGCCGGTTGAGGCCATCCCCATGGATACTGATCTTGGCTATCAGCCTCTGCTCGGCCACTTTGCGTTGTTGCCTGTCCCAAAGTCCGCCTTGGACGATGATCCCCCAAAGGTCTGAGGCCGAATGTCTCGGACTGCTGAACTGTTCCCCAGCTGGGAGGGAACACTCCTGCCTGATGATTGTTGTACGGTGTCCATTCATCCATTGTCGTAGCGTCTGCTCAATCTTGCCAATGTACCATGCCTCAAGGCATCCTTGCCTGCAGCATATGAGATAGACAACGTTGGCTGAGTCCAATGAGTACCTGCCGCATACCTGATGGGTGGTGTTCCCACGTATAATGGTGGTAGCTGAGTCAACATTCTGACATGTCTTGCATTGTCTGCCGAGACAGGGTTGTATGGTGTTGTGGTGAAGGCCGGGCACTTTGCTGCCAACCAATAGTCCAACATTTTCAATGCACAGGTTTGAACAAGACTTCTTCTCTATGCAGGACTTCCAACCACCACTATACACCAGATAGATAGACAACATTTTCTATCAGCAAATTTCTTCCCAGCATCAAACTCACCATGGACTACTCTTTAGTATCTGTCTCATTCTTGGACACATGCATCTCCATCAAGGATGAGCACCTCAGCACCTCACTCTACCGCAAACCCACAGATAACCTCATGATGCAACACTTCCATAGCTTCCACCCTAAACATATTAAAACAACCATCACCTACAGACAAGCCCTATGCAAACAGATGAAGAGGTCTGTGATGCACACTTAGGAGTACTCAAGTATGCCCTCATAAGAACGGGGTACTATGCTTAACTCATCGACTGTCAGTTCCGACGTGCCACAGAGAGGGACCATAATGATCTCCTTAGGAGACAAACACGAGCTGTAACTGACCGAGTCCCTTCATTGTCCAGTACTTCTCAGGAGCTGATAAACTACGCCATGTTCTTCACAGCCTGCAACACATTATCAATGAGGATGAGCACTTCGCCAAGACCTTTCACAAGCCTCCACTTCTCGTCTTTAAACAACCACCAAACCTCAAGCAGATCATTGGAGCTGTGAGCTGACAAGTCTCAGTGTCCAAATGGACTTCACCTTCAGGTCTTAAAAGAAGTAGCTAGTGAGCTAGTGGATATATTGATGCTGATTTTCCCAAATACATTAGATATTGGAAAGGTTACTGCAGACTGGAAAGTAGCAAATAAGCCCCTCTATTCAAGAAGAGAGGGAGGGTACTATAAGCCACTTAGCTTAGCATCTAACATGATGAAGGTATTCAAATCGATCATTAAATGGATTATGGCTGCATACAGAAAAGCTCATGATAATCGGGAAAAGTCAGCAGGTTTTATTAAAGGAGAGTCATGTTTAACCAATTTATAGAAGTTCTTCGAGGGAGTAATATACATATGGGTAAAGGGCAGATTGTCTACCATACTTGGATTTCCAGACAGTATTTGATAAGATGCCAAATTCAAAGGCTGTTGCAAAACTAAAATCTCATGGTATGGATGGGGGAGCAAAATTAATATGAATAGCAGAATGGGTGGCTGGCAGAAAACAGAGAGTATACATAAATGGGTCTTTGATTGGCAGGATGTGATGTTCATAATCCCACAGGAGTCCATACTGGAGCCTCAACTTTTTCCCCAATTACATCAATGTCTCAGATAAGGAAAGTGAATGCATGGTTAGCTAAATGTGCTGTGAAGGGGGCATAAGGAGATTGCAGTTAGATATAAATAGGTTGAACAACTGGGAAAAGATCTGGCAGATGGAACAAAATGTAGGAAAATTTGAAGTTATTCACTTTTGCAGGAAGAATAAAAGAAAGCAGAGGATAATTTAAATGGAATAAGTGCAGAATTCCAAGATGCAGCAGGATCCATGTATCCTGATGCTTGAATCACAAAAGACTAGTATGCAGGTACAACATGTAATCAAGAAGACTAATGGGAAACTATCCTTTATTCAGAGAGAACTGAACATAAAAGTGAGGATGTTATGCTTCAGTTATACAGAGCATTAGCGAGAACATATTGTGAATACTGTGTGCCATTTTGATCTTATTTAAGGAAGGATGTAAATGCATTGAAGGCAGTTGGGAGAACATTTATTGGATTGAAAAACATGAGAATGAGTGGGTTACCTCATGAAAACAGGTTCCATTGAATTTTAGCTGAAAATGTGTTGCTGGAAAAGCGCAGCAGGTCAGGCAGCATCCAAGGAACAGGAGAATCGATGTTTCGGGCATAAGCCCTTCCTCAGGAATGCTGAGGAAGGGCTTATGCCCGAAACATCGATTCTCCTGTACCTTGGATGCTGCCTGACCTGCTGCGCTTTTCCAGCAACACATTTTCAGCTCTGATCTCCAGCATCTGCAGTCCTCACTTTCTCCTCCATTGAATTTTAGAAGAGTGACTTGCTTGAAGTAGATAAGATGCCAACTGGTCTTGACAAGGTAGACATGGAGGTAATGTTTCTCCTTGTGGTGAATCCAGAACTAGGGGGTATTGTTTTAAAGTTAAGAGTCACCCTTTTTGGACAGAAATGAGAATTTCTTTTTCTCTTAAAAGAATTGTCTGCCTCAGTGGGCATTGCAGGCATGGTCATTAAATCTTCTAAAGGGAAAGGGAGTGAATGTTATCAAGGTTAGATGGTAATGTGGAATGCAAAGCGCAACCACATCAGCACATTAGCCAGGAGTGATGGAGAAAGCTTGAGAGGCTGAAAAGTATACTTCAATCCTTTTTTGTATGTTCATATGTAGGCTATTACAAAGTAATTAAACTTTCAGTCTTACAAAACTAGCAATGAAGCAAATATATCTCTACAAGGCAAGGTCCATTATTTGTTCTTGGAGTTCAGCCAAATATTCAAAATAAGGCTATTTGGCTAGCCAGTTTTCTGTTGATACATTGAATTTGGTTGAATTTTCCTAAGAGGGACTTCTACTGCTTGTGCTTTATTATCTATTTCTGATGATGTAAGAAGGACAATGTTTTTCAAAGTGATTGTTCTTTTTTCTGACCTGAGAGTACAGATCTCCAATGAGTTGCATGTTTTCTGAGGTGCAATAAACAATGAGAACAAAATGGGCCAAATTCCTTGAAAATAGTGGGGCGCAGCTCTCAAATTCTGTAGTAGAACCAGTAAGTATACAAATGCTACATTTGGGTCCGCTACCAACATCCTTACCTTGCAGTTGGAAAAAAGTTCTGGAGCAGAAATGGGATAGAGTTTCCAGTTTTGGATAACGCCCTCCACCCCAATATCAGCATATAAGGAGGTATAAAGCCTGCACTTGTATCTTTTGAACAATTACAATATTTTTAAGGTCCTATTGTGACCAACTTTAAATCATTGCCAATGATTTGTACAGAAAGGAAAACAACAGGACAATTACAGGGGAGGAGAAAGTGAGGTCTGCAGATGCTGGAGATCAGAGATGGAAATGTGTTGCTGGAAAAGCGCAGCAGGTCAGGCAGCATCTAGGGAACAGGAGAATCGACGTTTCGGGCATTAGCCCTTCTTCAGGAATCCTGAAGAAGGGTTAATGCCCGAAACGTCGATTCTCCTGTTCCCTAGATGCTGCCTGACCTGCTGCAATTACAGGGGAGAGCAGGCATGAAGAGCCTAATGGCCTATTCCTACTCCTTTTTTTTCATTTCTCTGGGATGGGAGAATCTCTCATCTCTCTGGCCAGGATTATGTTTGTTTCTCATCTACAGTTGCCCTTTACCTCAGTTGCTTGTGAGGCCATTTCAGATGGAAGTTAGGAGTCAATCATATTACAATGAGCCTAGAGTCACATGGAGGTCAGACCCAATAAAGATTAACTTCCCTCCCTATAGTTGTAATTTTTAACAAAATTGGTATGCTCATCATCACTGAGATATGCTGAATAATGCAAATTCTTGTTAATTGATTCTAAGTTCCACCTGCAGCAATGTAGACTGTGTCAGCCTGGGCCTCTGTGTCACGAGTGCAGTAACGTGCACAGTACCAACATGAAGGCTGTGATAGAGGAGAGAAGTTGAAAATCATGTTGGAGGGCATGGAAGGAGCAATATGTGATGCTGATGAGAGATGGAGAGATGAAGAATTGTACTCACTGGTGTGGCTCTTGTGAAAATACTAAACCTCTATATTTGAATTATGCTCATGGCAGTGGGGGTTGGGGGAGGGGATGGGGAAGTGGGTGTGGTGGGGTGTTGTGAAGCTGCTAGCAATGACATTTTCACACCAGTGTAAAACTTCACATTTCATCACATTGTACTGCGTCTGCCATGTGTTCCCCACTGAATCAATTTTTCTAAATCACCTTGCATCTTCCTCACGGTTCATAATTCTGTCCAGTTTTCTTGTCACTAGCAAATGTAGAAATGTTGTGCTTGGTTTCCTCATCCAAATCATTTAAATATTTTGAATAGCTGGGCCCAAGCACAGACCCTGCAGTACCTCACTAATCACTGTCTGCCACTCTCAAGAAAAGACCCATTTATTCCTACTCTTTGTTTCCTGAATGCTAACCGATTCTTGATCCAATCACACATTACTGCCTATTCCATATCCTTTAATTTTGCCTTATATGACGGACCTCATCAAAAGCCTTCTAAAAATTCAAATACACCACATCCATTTGTTCTCCCTTATCTATTCTACTAGTTACATCCTCAACAAACTCCAATACATTTGTTAAGTATGTCTTTCATAAACCCATGCTAGCTCTGTCCAATCCCACTAATGCTTTCCAAATGTTCTGCTCCCGTGTCTTTAAGAACAGTCTCTGGCATTTTCCCCACTACTGATGTTAGGTTATCTAGCCTGTAAGTCTCTGTGTGTTTCTCTCCCTTTTTAACTAGTGGGATTACATTTGTCATCCTTCATTCTCTAGGAACTTCTCCAGAGTTAGAACAAAGAACATAGCACATTACAGCGCAGTACAGGCTCTTCGGCCCTCAATGTTGCGCCAACCTGCAGAACCGGTCTGAAGCCCATCTAATCTACACTATGCCATTCTCGTCCATATGCCTATCCAATGACCATTTAAATGCCCTTAAGCAAGTCTACTGCTGTTGCACCATTGAATTATATCATCGAATTTCTGAACCTTGATTTGTCTTAACCCACTGTCTCTCTTTAACTAGTTGAAAGTAACGTGCAAGCAGTCGGACTAATTCACTATCCTTCACTGGGCAGTAATCTCTCCCACAGACTCCCACACTCTGTGTACTCCAAACAGTGCTCCCTCACTTCATAGTTTTTTGACATATTATGCTATAATAACAAAATGTGATAAAAAGCTAAGTGTTTCACTGAACTAAACGTTAGACTGCTTTCCAGCAGCACAGCTCACTGCAGTGAATTGCCTAAAACCCATCAAAGTACTTGCTTAACTGTAATAACCTAAGACATACAGTCTCATTACCGTTAGGTTTGACTAAAGAACTATCATTCCTGATGCTGTGTCACAGGATAATAAAGTTCTTCTCAAATAAATACCAAATAAAATCTGAATTAAACACATCTGCATCTCAACCTAAACTGGACTATACATTAAAACCATTCAGCTCAAATTGTGAAGACCTTTATGCAAATTAGCAAATTTTCACCGCAATTTGCTGATTGTTCATTCTTTAAATATTGTTAGTGCAGTTGTAAATACAAAGCATGTTTTTGAAAAAGTAAATGTGCTCCTTAAATCTCCTCAGCAAAGCATTTTAGGTGACATTTATTTTAATCTATGGATGCTTTTCTCCACTTTAGTCAATCGAACTGAAACAATCAAATTTATACTGTCACGCTGTAATCTTGATTCAAGGAAAGGGTGATGCTTTAAAAAGGTAGTGCCTCCAGCTCCATGGATAATAACAGTATATAACCAATCAAGACTGAGCCTCAATTCATTTTGACAGGTATTGCTTGCTTTAGAAATGAACCAGCAAAGAGAATAAAAGAACAATTTTGTCAGATAAAGCTGCTATAGGTTATAATGTGAAGACAGGTATATGCAGAGAGAAATAAATTGCCTCACAAGCAATATTATTTCTCTTTACATTGTTAATGAGTTTCTGCACTTGGCATGCATGCCAATGGTCTGGAACACAGTGTTTGCTGGAAGACAAGGATTAGTTGGATGTTCAATGTTTTGTTTCTGTTTTCTGTTTCAAATTCTCAAAATACTAAGAATAGCTGCTAAGACTAGCCATCTTTTAAAATAACACAATTTCATTGTCAGTCTATTCACTAAAAGCAATACCCTGAAAATATAGAACTGGACAGCACAAAAGGAGGCCATTTAGCCCTTCAAAGCCACATAAACACATTTGAAGGTCATACACTTAGATTCATTGCCCTGCTCTATCCCCATTCTGGTGTCATTTGCCTCTTAAATTTTCAGAGTAATTTAATAGTCTTTGAGAATTTAGTTGGATTAATATTAACCCAGGGACAGAAATAAGGTCTGCAAGTTACAAAACTGCAGCAATGAGAATACACCATTAAAACTGGCCAACTAACAGTTGTTTAGATCAATCCTCTCTCTTCCTTGGTTGATGTTGCACTGCTGATATGACACTCATCCACACGATGGAACATTCCCCACTTGCCTGGATAAGTGCAGCTCCAAATATATCTAACAAGCTTGACAGCAGCCAGGACAAAGCAGGCTACTTGAGTGGCACCACATCCACGAGCATCCACCCCCTCCACCACTGATGCTCAGTAGCTGTAATGTGTGCTATCTGCAAGATGCACTGTAGAAATATGCCAAAAAATCCTTTAAGAGAACGTTCTAAGTCCACAACCACTTCCATTTCGAAGGACAAGAGAAGCAAATAGATAGGAACACCATGACCTGCAAGTTCCACTCAAAGCAACTCACATCCTGACTCGGAAATATACCACTGTTTCTTCAGTGTTGCTGGGGTCAAAATCCAGGAATTCCCTCCCTACGACATTGTGGGTCAACCTACAGCACATGGAATGCAGGAGTTCAAAAATGCAGCTCACAACCAGGGTGGCTCAGTGGTTAACACTGCTGCCTCACAGTGCCAGGGACCTGGGTTCGATTCCAGCCTCGGGCAACCGTCTGTGTGGAATTTGCACATTCGCCCTATGTCTGTGTGGGTTTCCTCCCAGAGTCCAAAGATGTTCAAGGTTAGGTGGATTGGCCAAGCAAAATTGCCCATAGTATTCAGGGATGTATAGGTTTGGTGTATTCGTCAGGGGTAAATGTAGAGTAATAGGGTAGGGAGTGGGTTACTCTTCGAAGGGTTGATGTGGACTTGTTGGCCTATTTCCACACTGTAGGAATTCTACAATATGATTTTCCTAAGGGTAACTAGGAATGGACAATAAATGTAGCCCCAGCCGGTGATGCCCACATCCCACAAGAGATGAAAAGAGTTTCATGTCCACTACTTAAAGTCTCAGCTAATGACTACAAGGGAGGCTGAGGACGGTATAGGTGATGAGAAATAGGGAGATACCTGACATATGAAAAATCTAAAATTTATTTCACGGACTTAAACTGCTGCTGGCCCCATGAGGCAAGTTTGAAAAAAAAAACCTAGAAAATACACCTCTATTGTGAGTCACAAGCCTCATCTGTTGGTAAAATTATAACTGCTGCCCCCCATTCCCCACCCAAGTCCGAACGTTAAAATCACAATAAAGACTCAATGACATAGTCATAGTTCATTCTTAACATTTCAAAGAACCCCACAACTTACATATGGGAATTTTTGTGCCTTCTCAGAAGTGTAGATTAAAATTACATATTGTCTGAAGGGAGCAGACATGAGGAGGTATTTTCCAGCCTATTTTAAAATAGCCTGCCAGCCAGCTTTCACCAGGTGGGCAGGACCAAAATTGCTTCATTTATCTTCTGAACAGGAATGGATCATTTTTTTCACATATCCCCCAGCAGTGCTATACAGCCAGGTGGCAAACTGTTTCAAAGTCCCATTCGCTTTCCTACTCAATGCTGTGGTAATGAAAAGTCTGCCTGGAGGCATAAACAGGAGAATTTAGCAAAACAGTCACAAACAGCAATCAGCCAATTGATTGCTGAAATTGAATATATCCTTGTGTTTTTTTCCAGCAGCTGACTGCCTCTTTACTGAGTCATAGAGTCATAGCGACATACAGCACGGAAACAGACCCTTCGGTCCATCCCGTCCACGCCGACCAGATATCCCAACCCAATCTAGTCCCACCTGCCAGCACCCAGCCCATATCCCTCCAAACCCTTCCTATTCATATACCCATCCAAATGCCTCTTAAATGTTGCAATTGTACTAGCCTCCACCACATCCTCTGGCAGCTCATTCCATACACGTACCACCCTCTGTGTGAAAAAGTTGCCCCTTAGGTCTCTTTTATATCTTTCCCCTCTCACCCTAAACCTATGCCCTCTAGTTCTGGACTCCCCGACCCCAAGGAAAAGACTTTGTCTATTTATCCTACCCATGCCCCTCATAAATTTGTAAACCTCCATCAGGTCACCCCTCAGCCTCTGACGCTTCAGGGAAAACAGCCCCAGCCTGTTCAGCCTCTCCCTGTAGCTCAGATCCTTCAACCCTGGCAATATCCTTGTAAATCTTTTCTGAACCCTTTCAAGTTTCACAACATCTTTCTGATAGGAAGGAGACCAGAATTGCATGCAATATTCTAACAGTTGCCTAACCAATGTCCTGTACAGCCGCAACATGACCTCCCAACTCCTGTACTCAATACTCTGACCAATAAAGGAAAGCATACCAAACACCTTCTTCACAATCCTATCTACCTGTGACTCCATGTTCAAGGAGCTATGAACCTGCACTCCAAGGTCTCTTTGTTCAGCAACACTCCCTATGACCTTACCATTAAGTGTATAAGTCATGCTAAGATTTGCTTTCCAAAAATGCAGCACCGCGCATTTATCTGAATTAAACTCCATCTCCACTTCTCAGCCCATTGGCCCACCTGGTCCAGATCCTGTTGTAATCTGAGGTAACCCTCTTCGCTGTCCACTGCACCTCCAATTTTGGTGTCATCTGCAAACTTACTAACTGTACCTCTTATGCTTGCATCATTTATGTAAATGACAAAAAGTAGAGGGCCCAGCACCGATCCTTGTGGCACTCCATTTGTCACAGGCTTCCAGTCTGAAAAACAACCCTCCACCACCACCCTCTGTCTTCTACCTTTGAGCCAGTTCTGTATCCACATGGCTAGTTCTCCCTGTATTCCATGAGATCTAACCTTGCTAATCAGTCTCCCATGGGTAACTTTGTTGAACACCTTACTGAAGTCCATATAGATCACATCTACTGCTCTGCCTTCATCAATCTTCTTTGTTACTTCTTCAAAAAACTCAATCACGTTTGTGAGACATGATTTCCCACGCACAAAGCCATGTTGACTATCCCGAATCACTCCTTGCCTTTCCAAATACATGTACATCCTTTTCCTCAGGATTCCCTCCAACAACTTGTCCACCACCGAGTTCAGGCTCACTGGTCTATAGTTCCCTGGCTTACCGCCCTTCTTAAACAGTGGCACCACGTTTCGGGCAAAAGCCGTTCATTAGCCCTTCCTGATGAAGGCCTTTGCCTGAAACATCGATTTTCCTGCTCCTCGGACACTGCCTGACCTGCTGTGCTTTTCCAGCACCACTCTAATCCTGATTCTAATCTCCAGCATCTGCAGTACCCACTTCCACCTTGCCTCTCTACTGAGCACACACTCACTAATTTATAAAAGTCAGATCCTTTTACTTATACTTTATTGAGTAGTTTGCATATTAAAGCTTCAAAATATAATTTTATGTTATTCATTCTGAGGTTTTGGGCATCGCTGACTCGGGGTCACTATTTAAGAATCAGGGCTCACTTATTTAAGACTGATGAGGAGAAAGTTGTTCTAAAACAAGGTCACAAGGCTTTGAAACTCTCTTCCAAAAATGTTGTGGAAACAGACTATGAATATTTTTAAGGCAGAAGTAGTTACATTCTTTAGTAAGTAAGAGAGTGAAGGGGATATGAGGAGTAATCAGATCGGCCACAAACTTACTGAATGGTGGAGCGGACTCAAAATGTTGATCACTTTACACTTGCTCAAAATATGTATGTTCATATACTGATCACATAACACTGAGGACAGATGTCAATTTGGCTCTATGTCAACAAATTTTCATTTGTCAAAGATCATAAGTCATAGGAGTAGAATTAGGCCAGTCATCCCAACGAGTCTGCTCCGCCAAACAATGAGATTGTGGCTGAACCGATAATCTGCCTTCCCACCTTTACTGTCACTAGGACAGAATCCTGGAATTCCCTCCCTAATGGCATTATGGGCCTACAACCAGCATGTAGACTGCCTTGGTTCAAGAAAGCAGCTCACCACCACCTTCTCAAGAGCAATAGGGATGGGCAATAATACTGGCCAAGCCAGCGACAAACAGATCCCACAAATGAAAGAAAAATACAAACTGTGTACTCAGGGACACACACCCAGCTCGTGGATTAGCCCGGTTGCTCTCACCGTACTCACTCCATCTGAACCTACCTGGATTGTCACAGCATCCCACCCCAGAGTTACAGAATCATACAACACGGAGACAGACCCTTCGGTCCAACTCATCCATGCCAATAGTGTTTCCCAAAGCAAAACTCATCCCATTTGCCTGTGTTTGGCCCATATCCCTCTAAATCTTCCTTATTTGTCTACCTGTCCAAATGTCTTTTAAATGTTGTTACTATACTTGCATTTGCTACTTCCATTGGCAGTTCATCCCACATACGAACCATCCCAGTGTGAAAACATTGCCCCTCATGTCCCTTTTAAATCTTTCTCCTCTGACCTTAAAGAAATGCTTCCTGGCTTTGAACTACCCTACCCTAGGGAGAAGACCTTTGTTATTCACTTTATCTATGCCCCTCATCATTTTATAAACTTCTGTAAGGTCATCCTTCAACTCCATCGCTCCAGTGAAAAAGGTTCCAGCCTTTCCAGCCTCTCCTTATAGTTCAAACCCTCCAGTACCAGCAACATCCTAATAAATCTTTTCTGAACCCTCTCCAATTTAATAATATCCTGTGGCCTGACAGTACTGCTATCTTGCCATGCCATTTAGTCTAGATACAAAGCCAGGAAGTTTCTCATGGTTGTTACGAGGCTTCTGTTAAAACAAAAAAAGCCTTTACAGAGAGGTTCCTGGTGCACTTAGTCAAAGATAGCCTCTGGTACCATCTGGGCCCTCCTAAAGGTAGTCAGAGTCAGGATGCTCTTTTTATAAGAGGTGAGGAGCCAAATGAGGAACACAACATCACCCGTCTAGACTTTTACTAACCTATGTGGCTGATTTTCCCCTGAAATGAGACTGAGATACATATTATGGGAAATGAAAGTGGCTCGGCTATTACTGTTGGTGCAAGTGTAGAAGTTTCCTAAATGAGTGAGTGGGCAGCACAGAGAGCAGGAAAATCATCGATTTGTCTGCTCCTCGGATGCTGCCTGACCTGCTGTGTTTTTCCAGCATCACACTTTTGACTCTAACCTCCAGCATCTGCAGTACTCACTTTTGTCTAGCACAGAGAACATATATGGTTAATAGTGTTGGGATTTGTGATGGGTGATACCACGTGAGGAATCTGTTGCAGGCAAAAGTTAATGTGGTAGACCATAAGCTTTGGTGGGAGGAGAGTAGAATAGCAGAATTTGAATGAGCATTTAGGTACCAGAGAGAAGATATTGGAAGTGACCCTGGTAGATTGGATAAGGATATTGGCCTGCTTCCTGTAGTGCTGGGCATTCATGCAGACAATTTGAAATTGCTTTAACCCAAGCCTCTGACCAGGCTGGCATTATTTGATGTTCTGGTGTCTCCACTGCTGGCCCAGTGGGAGGAGGAGGTTTTGCATCATCGCCATCCTCTACAGCTCGAGTCTCAGGAACATGAAGGCAGACTGGACCACTAATTTCCTTATGTCTGCCATGTCACAGGCAATTATCAGGATCTGTACAGGGCTGCTCTGCACTGACAGTGCTTGGCTGGTTGCACATTATATTTTTAAAGATGGTGCAAGTGCAACGGCTGTCAGTGAATTCTGCTGAATGGCAAGTTGTTACTGGAATGGCATGTGGTAAGGTAGGGCAGAAATCAGACTAGAGAGACAGCATGGGGCAGAGTATGTAGTTCATAAGGTAACTTTGGTAAAATACGGTATAGAACTCTTGCTCGGCCCAACAGCAAAAATCCCTCCGAGAAACTGGTGCACCTCAGCACTATGATTAAATGATCCCTCATGCAAGAAATTCAGATAAGCATGAGTTTAATTGGAGTACATGCTTTCCTAACTCTACGTACCAACAGAAAATTAATGTCCTGTATTGGAGATGAGCTTATTTCAAGTCCATGATTACTATCAGATGAAATAAAGGAACTGTGTAATTCCTGTCCTCCAAATGTCCTCTTTCTTCTTGCACTGAGACAGCTAACTCCACTTGCAGCTTGCCTGTGAATCTGAGAGCAGGAAATCACAGTACAGAAATCAAGGAAGTGAATTTGTCCTATTGCCCTCAAGCAATATGAATTGACGTTCCAACCACTGTGTCCTCGTTCATGAATGAATTGAATTAAAGAAAGATGTATTTATTGCCACTTGCGTTTTACATGATTAATACAGTTAAATACAGTGAAAAGCTTCAACAGTCGCCAAAATCTGGAGCTACTTTGAATAGTTTAAGAATAAAAAGAATACAAGATGTAACTGAAAGAGTGTCCTGAACTCTGAGCCAGCTCAGCATTAACACTTGCACTGACACCCTTTGATTATACCATTCTCAGAGATATACAATCATTTCACGTGTTGAAATTCAAATTTGTGATTATTTTCCCTTCAATTTTATTAAGCAGTTCTTTTCCAAGTGCCTATGCAAATTTAAACTTCATTAAAAATCATTACTTTGCTTCTTTTTGTAAACATGAAGGAGCATTAGCTTGCTTTTCATGTTGAAGGGTCAGGCTTTATTTGCAAAAGTAAAAAAATCCATAACTTAAAAATCATTAATTCCTGGTAGAAGTGTGATGTATTTTGTTTCCTGA
This sequence comes from Chiloscyllium plagiosum, assembly GCF_037043375.1. Lineage (NCBI taxonomy): Eukaryota > Metazoa > Chordata > Chondrichthyes > Orectolobiformes > Hemiscylliidae > Chiloscyllium > Chiloscyllium plagiosum. The sequence continues at coordinate 89,000,822 of NW_028270143.1, forward strand.
AGAAAGGAGAAATTTTAGAACTGTTAGGAATTAGATGATCTCACTTTGAGGGTTTTAGTGTGAAATCTCAAGATCGGAAGTGTTTGGTTGGAACCCAAAAAGGATTATTTGGAGCTGAGAAAGTCTAAGCTTAGTTGTGTCACTAGTGAAGAAAGAGGCAATGAAACTTTCAAGATTGAGAGTTGAAAGAAACTCAATCCTATAGATTTGATACAGAAAGGAATTAATTCTTCCTGTTGTTTGAGGACTGTGATGCACTAGATAGATGGAATTATATTTTTACTGTGTTTTGAAATCTTTCATATTGAGTTATATGCAAAATAGCTTGGCTTATTCTACTTTATTTTCAGATTATGCCTGAAGTTCAAAGTCATTCCATTCCTTCTCTGCTTTTTCTTCTGCAGCTGAATTTCTGTTCCTCCTCTGGGGGGTATATCTCTGCTATGCAGTACGGACAGTCCCATCAGCATTTCATGAACCACGCTATATGGCTGTAGCTGTCCATAATGAACTCATTATATCTGCTGTATTCCATACCATCAGGTAAGAAGACTGCTAGCTCTTAAAGCTAATTTCTAAAAGCTACATGGAGAGTTGTGGGGGGAGAGATGTGGAGGTGAGGACCGGGGATGTACTTTTTAATTCCTTTTTTCAAAATGATTGGAGTGAGAGGAAAATTCTTGCAAAAGTGCTTCATATATTTACCCAATTCATGCCACACAAATGCTTTATCTGTAATGCCTTTTTCATTCTGGTTCCTTCTGTTTTTTTGACTAACCTTCCTTACACAAGGTAGCTTTGAGCTGTAGTGCAGTCAACTAATATACCAATGGTCTATTGATATTAGCAGTAACATATCTTGAGGACTGCCACTGAAGATCAGAAGTGTGAGACTTTACAGCACAGGCTGTGATGACCCTGATTTCATGCACTGGTCACAGCCAGAACTCCTCCTTGTGGCATGTGGCCTGGTTTTATGAAGATTCCCTGCACAAATATTACAAGCAACCATGTGCACACTCATCTCATTTCATTTTGAAATTTATCTGTGGGAAGTGGATGTTGCTAGTAAGGCCAAAATGGATTGCCTACTTGCCCAGAGGGCAGTAAAGATTCAAGATTGCTAAATCTTTAGATATTAAAGGCATCAGAGGGTCTAGGGAGATTGTAGGAATACAGCACTGAATTGTAGGATCAGCCATGATCATGTTGAATGGAAGAGAAGGCTCAAAATGCCAAATTGTCTATCCTAGATTCTATATTTTAACCATATTATGGGTCTGGAATGTAAACCAGACCTGCTAAGATTGATAGATTTCCTTCCCTAAAGTGTATTAGGGAACTAGTTGGGCTTTGTTTTAACAACAGAGGTTGCATGAAGATCATCAGGTTAGTTTTGTTTTTTTCAGACATTTTAAAATTCAAATTACATCATCATTTGAACCATATCCCCAGGTGTTAGACTCAGCTTCTGGATTACCTAGTGACATTATCACTAGGCCACCATGCCCCTGCTTGTAACTAATTAATTTTTAAAATTATAACTTATGATTAGTTGCTTTGGTGATAACAGTGGGGAATTCGTATTGCACTGGTAGCTATATAGAGCAACATCATGAAAAGGACTAAATAAATGTAGCCAGAACAATTCCTTTCTCACTGTTAGCTTTTTCCATGTTGATTGTCCACAGTAGTGTTATGAGACTAGTCATCAGTAAAGCTGTAATGTACACTGAATGCTATGGGGAGGAACACATATGCTTGAATGTAAGCTTCCTTTAATCCACTAATTTAATGAAGCTTTTAATGTGCTTACTTTCTTTGCTCTAAACATATTACCAAAGTCATCTACTGAAGAATTTCGTTCTGATGCCTTCATTATTAACACAGTGTGGTGTCACTTCAATCTCTGATGTTCTCCAGTTCTTTCTAAAGTGTCCAATCTAATTGAGAATTGTGCAAAAATAACAGCAGCACTAACCGCAAATTATAGAAGACCTGTTGTATCAAACCTCTGTTTGAAGCAGTGAAATAAATGCTTACCCAAAACATAAATTGCTGGAGAAACTCAGCATGTCTGGCAGCATCTGTGGAGAGAAAGCAGAGTTAACATTTTGAGTCACTGACCCTTCTTCGGAGATGATGGTAGCCAGGAAAAGATGGTATATAGCTGAAGAAGGGTGATGGGAAGAATGGAAAGGAATAAGCAGTTAGGCAGAGATGGAGTCCAGAATGGAGAACAACAGTTAGGCAAAGGGATAGATGATAGTATGCTGCTAAGAAAGAAAAGCTGATAATGGAGACCATAAATAGGCAAAAATGGAATGGCTACGCTGTAAGCAGCTTGTCATGACAAGTTATGGGGGTGGGTAAAGGACATAGAAGAAGGTGTTCAGATACTAAAATTATTGAACTCAGAATTGAGTCCTGAAGGCTTCAAGGTCTCAAACAGAAAATAAAACGCATATGCAGTTCTTTGTTTCATTATAGAAAATACAACTTTCGTTTCTGCAGGTTTTTCAGGAACACATTCAGAGGAGAAACAAAAAAAAATCACCTTTTATTTTGGCTTCAAACTGAATGACCCTGGAATTTTGTTAGGGATGAAATTATGAGTGATCACTTGGTCAAGCAGAATATTCTGTTCACTTCTTTGAACGATGATAGCACTATTTTAATCTTTGGTTTATTATAAAATTGTCTCCCTTAAATTTAACCCTGCATGGCACATCCTACTGCAGTGAAACACTATCATTTTTAAGGCGCAATTTCTTTGTGTTGTACACTGAAATGACAATAATAATTGGAATCCACCATGTGAACAAATATTTGTGTGACACTGAAATAACCACATACCTAAATGTAAACTGCTTAATCCCTGTTTCCACGTTTTCTAGTTCGATAATTACTATTACACGTTTGGGTAATCCAAGTCTAATCACCTGCTGCTATAATACAGTATGTGTTGCACCTTAGCACATGTACATTAGCTCCAATACCACTTTCCGTGCAAGCATGTGAGCTGTGTAATTCATGAATTTTGCACATGCTTCTTCAGTTCAACAAGCCCAGAGTTGCAAATATAAAGCTTTTAGCTCCTGACAGATTGCAGGATTAGAGCTGTTACAATATTGTAGGGAAAAAAAATATGCAGACATTGATTCTTTCCACTTTATTCAAATATAGTTAATCTGTTTTCACTGGCTGTTTAAATTTTCTGTTCAGGATTTTGTCAGTGCAATTTAATAGTTGAATAAAATAACATTGCCTCATCTGAATTGCAATTACTTTTACAGCTGACTATATATATAATGTCTAAAAAGGTTCTTCCCCCACAGAATTCTACCAGCGAGGAGCTGGTGCAAGAAATCTAATTTTACTCATCATTTTCCTTTGAATCTGGCACAGAAGCTTTTAGAAATGATTAAAGCTGAAACTAAATCTAAGGTTAAAATGACACATTGTGGAATGCAACTCAAGAATGGCAACCACAACTTGCAGTTATATTGCACATCTAATGTGAAAAGCATCCCAAGGTGCTTGTGGGAATGTAATCAGACAAAAATTGACACTGAAGCAAAGAAGGGGAGATTATGAAAAGTGACTAAAAGCTTAGTAAAAGATTTAGGTTTTGAGGAGGTTTTGAAGGAAGGAATGACAGACTGAAGGATGTTTATAGGGTCTGGCTGACAGTATCCCAGGTAATGGGAAAATTGGTATCATGGACCTGAACAGCTCCAATTTCTAAGGACATAAAATGTGCAATTAAAATGTTCTTTCCCTTCATTTTTGACAATGTAATTCCACTACTCCACCTACACCAACCCCACAGCCTTCCATTGTTTTTCATTCCACAATCCTGACTCTTTAAGAAGCTTTGTGTCACCTATATCACCATTTCCACACCTTCCTTACCTTTTTCATTCTTTTCAATGTTAGCAGTGTCCTCCTAGCAGGGATTCAGTATTCGGCCCCTCAGCTTGAGTTTTTGAATATAAATAACCCACACACTCTCATTGGCAGCAGGATTTAAGGGCACCATTATGGCACAGTGGTAGTGTCCCAATCCCTGGGCTGGGAAAGCCTGGGTTCAAGTCCCAAATACTCCAGAGATATATAATAACATCTCTCAACAGGTCAACCAGACAAAAAAATAGGTTGAACAGCAAATCATGGCATAAGTTAACAAAAGTTATATTTCCAATTGAAGCAAAATTGATAATATAATCAAGAAACATGGAATGACGTTTTACAGTCTAATTCTTGATTTCAATCATTTCATGTCTCCGATGTGGGGGAGAGAAGCCCTCCCCTTTAAGAAGGAACATTAGATTTCCTGTCCTGTTCCTGATCAGTGAACTCATATAATATTCATATCACATGTAACTAGTCAATCCCAACTTATTTCTCCCCCTCCAATACAGCATCGCAGAAATTAACGCAAGTGGCTTGTCATGTTTCATGAATGGGCAAAGGACTTGATTTATACACAGCTGACTCAAAGGATAAGGCCGAGTGAAAGTTATCCCTATTTGCTTTCCAAATTCCAATTATTTAACTGTACAAGGAAAACATGTTCTCTACGTGCGGTGCACAATAAAATTAAAAGTCTGTTAATAAAGAAAGTGCAATGGTTTTGCTACACAAAAACTTATGACTCGTTCTCATAACTGCCAACCACCTCACCAGAAACAGAAGAAGAAAATGATAATGAGGTCCTATTGTTAAATTAGTCTGGACATTCGCATCCTTGGAATATCTGGGGTTCCCATTCCTACTATTGTGCTTCTCTCACTCTCTCCCTGGGGGTTTTCAGGGCTAGTGTCCCTAATTCTCATTAAGGTATATGCAAAATCCATCATTCTAAATGAAGCTGTGAATAAAAATTACATAAATTAGATATGTTTGCTTGTATCTGATGATGCTGCTAGATATTTCTGTGAAAACCTCCCAGTTATAATATGACACCGTCAGTGTGAAACTTCAAAACAGAGTGATTAGGAGTATGCAGAGTGAGATGGCTGCAAACATATTAGTAAGCCAAGCACTTGTAATTCTACCTGCATTGCAATTTTTTACATCCAACATTAGAGTTGTCCCAGCACATCTCTAAGTCTTTAGCTGGAGCTATACAATATTATGATAATGTGTTGACACTCAAGTGTTGCATGTAATTCACCCACTTCAACCACTTGAACATAAGAACATAAGAACTAACAACAAGAGTAGGCCATCTGGCCCTTCGGCCTTGCTCCGCCATTCAATTAGATCATGGCTGATCTTTTTATGGACTCAGCTCCACTTACCCGCCCTCTCACCATAACCCTTAATTCCTTTATTGTTCAAAAAAATCTACTTTAGCTTTAAAAATGCTTACGGAAATAGTGTCAACTACTTTGCTGGGCAGGGACTTCCATAGATTCACAACCCTCTGGGTAAAGAAGTTCCTTCTCAATTCAGTCCTAAACCTACTCCCTCTAATCTTGATGCTACACCATCTTGTCCAGGCTTCGCCTGCTAATGGAAACATCATCTCCAATTCTATCTTATCTATTCCCTTCAAAATGTTATATGTTTCTATAAGATCCCCCCTCATTTTTCTGAATTCCAATGAATATAATCCTAGTCTACACAGCCTCTCCTCGTAAGCCAACCCCCTCAACTCCTGAATCAGCCTAGGGAACCTCCTTTGCACTCTTTCTAGTGCCAGTGCATTCTTTCTTAAGTAGGGAGACCAAAACTGCACACAGTACTCCATGTGTGGCCTCACCAGCACCCTGTACAGCTGCAACATCATCTCTCTGCTTTTAAACTCAATCCCTTTAGCAATAAAGGACAAAATTCTATTTGACTTCCTAATTATATATTATACGTACAGACCAACCCTCTGCGATTCATGCACAAGAACACCCAGGTCTCTCTGCATAGCAGCATTTTGCAACTTTTTACCATTCAAACAATAGTCCTTTTTACTGTTACTCCTACCAAAATGTACGACTTCACATTTATTAACATTGTATTCCATCTGCCAGACCTTTGTCTACTTACTCAATGTATCCTCTGCAAGGTTTCACAGTCCTCTGCACACTTTGCTCTGCCACTCATCTTAGTGTCATCTGCAAACTGACACTCTACACATGGTCCCCAACTCCAAATCATCTATATAAATTGTAAATAATTGCAGTCCCAACTGCAATCCCTGAGGTACATCACTAATTATTGATTACCACCCAGAATAGCACTTACTTATCCCCACATTTTGTTTCCTGTTAGTCAGCCAATCCTCTAATACTTTACCTATAGCACCATGCATCTTTATCTTATGCAGCAGCCTCTTATGCAGCACCTTGTTGAAGGCCTTTTGGAAATCTAGGTACACTACATCCACTGGGTCCCCATTGTCCACTTTGCTTGTAATGTCTTCATAGAATTCGAAAAGATTTGTCAAGCATGACCTGTCCTTAATGAACCCATGCTGCATCTGCCCAATGGGACAATTTCTATTGTGATATCTTGCCAGATCTCCCTTGATAATACATTCAAGCATCTTCCCCATTACAGAGGTTAAACATACCGATCCATAAATCCCCATCTTTTGTCTACCTCCCTTTTCAAACAGTGGTGTCACATTTGCTGTTTTCCAATCTGCTGGAACTATCCCAGAGTCCAGCAAAGTTTGGAAAACCACCGCCAGTGTACCTGCTATTTCTCCCACCATCTCTTTTACCACCCTGGGATGCATCAGGGCCAGGAGACTTGTCTATCCTTAGCTCCATTAGCTTGCCCAACACTACCTCTTCCATAATAATGATTGTTTCCAGGTCCTCACCTCCCTTTGTCTGTTTATCAATTACTGGCATGTTATTAGCATCCTCCACTGTGAAGACTGATACAAAATACCTGTTCAAATTCTTGGCCATTTCATCATATCCCATAACTAAATTCCACTTCTCAACATTTACTTTAGCCACTGTTTTTCATTTATTTATTTATTTATGGAAACGTTTGCTATCTGTCTTTATATTCTGTGCAAGTTTTTTCTCATGTTCTACCTTACTTTTTTTTATAGCTCTTTTTGTGGCTTTCTGTTGACCTTTAGAGCTTTCCCAATCTTCTAGTTTCATGCTGTTCTTGGCACTTTGTATGCCTTCTCTTTCAATTTGATAGCCTCCCTTATTTCCTTAGACACCCAAATCCTTCCTTTTCATTGGAATATATTTTTGCTGAGCACTTTGAAAAATTGCTTTGAAAGTCCTCCACTGCTTGTCAACTGTCCCACCATAAAACCTTTGTTCTCCATCTACTTTAGCCAGGTCCTCCCTCATTCCATTGTAGATCCCTTGTTCAAGCACATGACCCTGCTATTGGATTTTATCTTCACATTCTCCATCTATACTCTAAATTCAACCATACTGTGATCACACTTTCCAAGAGGATCCCTAACTATGAGGTTATTAATTATTCCTGTCTCATTAAACAGAGCCAGATCTAGGATAGCTTGCTCTCTCGTCACTTCCATTATATACTGTTCAAGAAAACTACCACAGATACACTCAATATACTCCTCCTCAAGGCTATCCTGACAGAGCTGGTTCGACCAATCTACATGTAGATTAAAATCCTCCATGATAATTATGACACCATTTTTACAGCCATTAGTTATTTCATTGTTTAATCCCCACCCCAGTGTGATGTCATTATTTAGTGACCTACAGTCTATGCCTATCAATGACTTTTTCCTCTTAGAATTTCTAATTTCCACCCAAATGGATTCAATCTCATTCTCCAGAGAACCTATATCATCTCTTAGCACCGCCCTGATGTTGTACTTGAATATCAGAGCTGCACCACTTCCCTTACCTTCCTATCTGTCCTTCCAAATAGTCTGATACACTGGATATTTAACTCCCAGTCATGACCATCCTGTAACCATGTCTCTGTAATGGCTACCAAATCATATTCATTCATAATGATTTGTGTCGTTAACTCATCGTTGTTATGAATGCTACGAGCATTCAAGTGCCTTTACACTAGCTTTCTTACCCTCTTGATGTCCAACATCTCTAATAATATCTCCTGAGTTATCCTTCGTTTTTTGCTTCTTTCATAGTCTGCCTTGAAATTAAACCCTTCTGCACACCTGCTAACCTGCTGCATACTTTTTTATTTACCATCATACTCCCTGTCATTTTCCCTTTTTCTCTCACTTGGGAATGAATAACAGCCACATTGAAAAATGCAGCTTGAAGTGTTACATCCATAATCTACCATTAATGGTCAACTGAATCAAATTTTGCATATTTGTAATGCAGAGAAGCACTTCAAGTATTCTGCCAAGGACAGCTCTTCAAATGTGTGCAGTTAATTAGCAGTCAGTACAGTTCAATCTAAACATGGGGTGTGCTGATTTTATTAAACTTATCATTGTCACATTAATAGCTGCCAATTAACCTTGCTGGCAGGGAAAAGAAAATATTTGTGACCACAGGCTTCTTCAGTAAGCTTTGCCCATAAAACAGAGTGAATCTGAATGGAAACTGCTTACAGTACAGTACTGCAATGGGCAACTGTCACAATAGATACAATGTTATGTAAATCTACATGTTGAAGTCGCTCTGTTCAAGCAGATTGAGTAAATATTAGATTTGGCCCATTCACTTGTCTCTTCTAGACCTTTGTGAATAGCACAAAATGTTGCTTTCCATCATGTAAGACAACTTGCCATTGTATTTATTTTGGATTCTGATTCACTTATGTGCCTGCATCTTTCAGTATAATTGGATATAATGTTATCACAATTGGAATTCAAAATCTCAAATGTTTAACCACTGATGTAGAACCATACAGGTTTACAGGGCAGATGGAAGTAATCAGTCTTGTTGGGTCTGTGCTGATTCTAAGGTTGTAATTCTCTTTCCTGGGCCAAGTGCACAGAATAGGGAGAAAATCCAGCTTCACCGACCTGACCTTTTAAAATGTCTGCCCATACTTCCCATTGTTGGTTCAGGAGAGCAGGGTAGATTGGGAGTTGGCCTGGACAACACAAAAAGAGCCTAAGAGAGTGACAGGCTGAGATGGACTGGACATAAAGTGTGTCATGGAATCTGGTAGTGACTTTATAAAACATTCCTCCTGCTCTCACCACTATTTAAACAGACAGTCTTTTATAAAACCACGCTGGCGCTTTCCAATTACCTTGAGATTTTCCATGTGACCTGTTGTAACCTCCTTCACGACCAATTCTAAGATCTTCCCCGTGACGTCAATCAAGCTAACTCACCTATAGTTTACTGTTTTCAGCCTCCCACTCTTCTTGAATAGTGAAGTTATGTTTGCTACTTCCCAGTCTCATGGAACCTTTTCAGAATCAAACTAATGTTGGAAACTTAAAAAACAAATGGTGCATGGGTGAGGATCTAGCTCTAAATGCTGCTCCTTTTCTTAAGTTTTTTTTCAGTGCTGGAGGTGATTTGCTCAACTCTTTTGCACAGTAGTTACTGTTTTTGTAAGTTTTGCATTGTTTTTTGGAACTTAAAAAGAAAATCAAAAACAATGATACTTGAAACAAGAGGAACGAGAGAGAGAACAGGAGGTGAAGTTCCAGCAGAGTGACCATGTGTAGAGGTCAGAGAATGGCTATAGAGAATCAACAAGAATACATCAAAAAAACCAAGCACTGGACTTTCACAGCTGACTGCGAAATAACAAATGTCTCTAGAGATTAATCAAAGAAAAACAGTGAAGTGCAGTTTCACAACTGACCTCAGGAGACCTCATTATCCGAACTACACACAGCAAGTGGGAGTGATCAGTGATTTCAGATCCTCATCAGCGAAGTGTTTGATTTTAAAACTTATAAATCTTAATTTTTTTGTTGTAAATCTATGATAGGATGTAGGGTGATGGTTTATTTTATGTTTTACTGAGATCTGTCTCTTGATTAAATTTTTAATATAAAAGACAGATATTAAGTTATTCTAGAGCAATGTTTTTGAGCAGTAGAACTGTCCTAATGCTGAGATTTTGAGAAAGTGTATTGTGTTTTGTTGGGTATATTCTGGGTCTGTAGATTGTTTAAGGTGCAGAGCTGGCCTTTAGTTGAGTGGTATGCTCTTTCTGTCAGATGTGGGAGTTTCAATGTTCCTGGAGATTATGCCTGTGGCAAGTGTGTTTGGATGCTAATCCTATTGGATCAGGTGGATTGGTTGGAGCAGCACTTAGAGGCCATGAGGATTTTACCGGAGCCAGGGTTGTGATGGATGGCAGTTTCAGGAAGGTAAAATAAATGTAGATACAGTCAGGTAGATGGGTTACTGCTAGGAAAGGTGGGAGGCGTAGGCAGCTGGTGCAGGAGTCTCCTGTAGGTATCCCCAGCTCAAACAAGTATGTTGTTTTAGATAATGTCAGGCATGATGGCCTCTCAGGGGAATATAGCACTGATAGCCAGGTTTCTGGTACTGAGACTGGCTGTTCTGTAGTGAGGAGTATATCAGGTTCCACATGGCCAATTGTGATAGGGGACTCTCTCGTCAGGGACACAGGCAGGAATTTCTGCGGTGACAGTGAAACATCAGAATGGGGTATTGCCTCCCTGATGCCAGGATCAAGGAATTCTTGGAGAGTGTGCAGAATATTCTCAAAGGAGAGAGGGACCAGCAAAAGATTGTTGTGCACAAAGATACCAATGACATAGGAAGAGAAAGGGATGAGGTTCTGTAGAAAGAATATAGGAAGTTAGACAGGAGATTAAAATGTAAATCATCGAGGGTAGTAAAATCAGGATTATTCTTGGTGCCCTGTGCTAGTGAGAGTGGCTGAGGAGCTGGGGCATGGGCTTCATGTTTTTGGATCATTGGAATCTCTTCTGGGGTAGAAGTGACCTGTATAAACATGGATTGCATGTGAATTGGAAGGGTACCAACATCCTGGCATGAAGGTTTGCTAGAGCAATGCAGGAGGGTTTAAACTAGTAAGGAGGTGGGGAATATCCAAAGTGATAGTCAGAAAAGAGATAAGTCTGAGGCAAGTACAGAAGAGGATCAAATCAAATAATCAATGCAGGCAAGAGCAAGGCAGAGAACGAGGTAAGGCAGTTATTTCAATGTGAGAGGCCTGACAGGTAAGGCAGATAAAGTAAGAGCCTGGTTGGGAACATGAGACTGGGATATCACAATTAATGTGGCCCAGCAAAAGGCAGGACTGGCAGCTTAACGTTTGAGGGTAGTAAATTCTATAGGAAGGATAGAAAAGGTGGCAAGAGAGGAGAGGGAGTTTTCGATTAGGAATAATATTACAGCTGTGTTTAGGGAGGATATTCCTGGGAGTACATCCAGGGAAATTATTAGTGTGGAACTGTGAAATGAGGAACAGGTGGTCACCTTTTTGGGATTGCACTGTAGATCCTCCAATAGTCAGTGGGAAATTGAGAAGCAAATATGGAAACAGATCTCGGATATCTGTAAGAATAATAGGGATGTAACAGTAGATGATTTTAACTTTCCACACAGACAGTGGGATTGCCATAGTTTTGAGGGCTTGGATGGAAATGAATTGAACAAGAAAAGTTTCTTATTCAGTGTGTGGATGTACCTAATGGAGGAGGAGCAAAATTTGACCCTTTCTTGGGAAATAAGGCAGGGCAAGTGACTGAGTTAACAGTGGGGGTGCACTTTGGGCAAGCGTCCATAATTCTATTAGTTTTAAAGTAGTGATGGAAAAGGATAGACAGGATCTAAAAGTTGAAGTTCTGAATTGGAGGAAGGCCGATTTTGATGGTACTGGGCAAGAACTTTCAAAAGTTGATTAGGTGAGGCTATTGACTGGTGAAGAGACTGTTGGAAAATGGGAAGTCTTTAAACATTAGATAACGAGTGTCCAGAGACAATATGTTCCTGTTATTACAAAAGACAAGGCTGGTAGGTGTAGGGAATACTGGATGAATGGAGACATTGAGACTCTAGTCAAGAAAAAAGAGGTGGCATTTATCAGGTGGAGACAGGGGGGATCAAGTGAATCCCTGCAAGAGTATAAGGACAGTAGGAGTATACTTCAGAGGGAAATCAGGAGAGCAAAAGGGAACATGAGATATATTTGGCAAATAAAGTTAAGGAGAATGCAAAGAGATTCTACAAATACGTTAAGGATTAAAAAGTAACAAGGGAGATAATAGGCCACTTTAAGATTAGCAAGGCTGTCTGTTTGTGGAACCACAGGAGATGAATGAGATATTAAATGTGTATTTTGCATCAGTATTTACTGTAGAAAAGGATATGGAAGCTAGGGAACTTGGGGAAGAAAGTAGTGATATCTTGAAAAGTGACCATATTACTGAAGAAGAGGTGCTGGAGGTTTTATAATGCATAAAGGTAGATAAATCCCTGGGATCTGATCAGGTGTATCCCAGAACTCTGTGGGAAGCTAAGGAAGTGATTGCTGGGCCCCTTGTTGAGATATTTGTATCATTGATAGCCACGGGTGTGGTAGCAGAAGATTGAGGTTGCCTAACTTGGTGTCATTATTTTTAAAAGGTGGTACGGTAAAGCCAGGAAACTATAGACCTGTGAACCTGACATCAGTGCTGGGTAAATTGTTGGAGAGGATTCTGAGGGACAGGATTCACATGCTTTTGGAAAGACATGGACAGATTATAGAGAGAGAACATGACTTTGTCTGTGGGAAATCATGCCTTACGAACTTGATTGAGAGTTTTGAGGAAGTGACCAAGAAGATAGGTGAGGGCAGAGCAGTAGACGTTATCTATATGGATTTCAGCAAGGTATTTGACAAAGTTTCGCACAGTAGACTGGTTAGTAAGGTTAGATCCAGGGGAGCTAGCCAACTGGATACAAAATTGGTCTGAAAGTTGCTTTTCAGACTGGAGGCCTATGACCAGCAGTGTGTCACAAGGATCGGTGCTGGGTCCACTGCTTTTCATCATTTACAAAATGATTTGGATGTGAATATAGGAGGTATAATTAATAAGATGACACCAAAATTGGAGGTATAATGGACAGTGAAGAAGGTTATCTCAGAGTACAATGGGATCTTGATCAAATGGGCCAATGGGCTGAGGAGATGAAGATGGGGTTTAATTTAGATAAATGTGATGTGTTGCATTTTGGTAAGGCAAATCAAGGCAGGACTTATAAAGTTAACAATAGGTCCCGGGGAGTACTACTGAACAAAAGGACGTAAGAGTGCAGGTTCATAGTTCCTTGAAAGTGGAGTCAAGGATAGATAGGGTAATGAAGAAAGCATTTGGCATGCTTGCCTTCATTGGTCTGTACATTGAATACAGGAGTCGAAATGTCATGTTACAGCTACCTTTAGATAACTGCATTCAATTTTGATCTCCCTGTTATCAGAAAGATGTTGTTAAACTTGAAAGGGTTCAGAAAAGACTTGTAAGAATGTTGCTGGGATTGGAGGATTTAAGCCATAGGGAGAGACTGAATAGACCGGGTCTTGTTTTCCCTGGAGCATCAGGGGCTGAGGAGTGACTTTATGGAAGTTTATTAAATCATGAAAGGCAAATAGCCAAAGACTTTTTTTCCAAGGTAGATGAGTCCAAAACGAGAGGGCTCAGATTTAAGGTGAGAGGGGAAAGATTTAAAAGGGACCCGACAGGCAACATTTTCACTCAGAGGATGAGCTGCCAGAGGAAGTGATGGAGGCTGATACACCTACAACATTTAAAAGGTATCTGGATAGCTTTATGAATAGGATGGGTTGAAAGGGATATGGGCCAAATGCTGGCAAATGGTACAAGACCAGTTTAGGATATCTGGGCTACATGGACTAAAGGGTCTCTTTCTGTTCTGTATAACTGTCTGACTCTATGACCTTATTAATAGACACACTAGCTCATTTGCCACGTCTTTTAAAACATTAGACTGAAGTTCCTCAGGACCTAGAGATTTATCATTCTGCAGCTCTATCAGCTCTATCAGTACTGATCCTATAGTGATTATAATTTCACCAAGCTCCCCTCTTTCTTCAACCTGCAGATTTACTGCTCTTACTGAGATGCCCTTTATATCCTGTATAGTCATGGCAGAAGCAATACATCTGCCATTTCCTTATTATCTCCTATTAATGTCATTTTTATCCTCTTGAGAACTAGCCCTCACACTTTTCCATTTCGGACAGACATAGAGATGTACAGCACGGACACAGACCCCTTGGTCCAACTCTTCCATGCCAACAAAATATCATAAATAAATCTCGTCCTATTTGCCAGTATTTGGCTCATATCCCTCTAAACCCTTCCGATTCATATACCCATCCACATGCATTTTAAATGCTGTAATTATCCCAGCCTCCACCACTTCCTCTGGCAGCTCATTCCATACACACACCACCATTTGTGTGAAAAGGTTGTCCCTTAGGTTCCTTTTAAATCTTTCCCCTTCACCCTAAGCCTATGCCCTCTAGTTCTGGACTACCCCACCCCAGGGAGAAGTCTTTGTCTATTTATCCTATCCATGCCCCTCATCATTTTATAAACCTCTATAAGGTCATCCCTCAGCCTTCGACAGTCCAGGGAAAGCAGCCCCAGCCTTTTCAGCTTCTTCCTATAGCTCAAATCCTCCAACCCCAGCAACATCCTTATTAATCTTTTCTGAACCGTTTTCAAGTTTCACAACATCCTTCCGATTGCAGGAAGACCAGAAGTACACGCAGTATTCCAAAAATGGCCGAACTAATGTCCTGTACAGCTGCAACATAACATCCCAACTCCTGTACTTAATGCTCTGACTAATAAAGGAAAGCATACCAAATGCTTTCTTCACAATCCTCTCTACCTGAGACTCTGCTTTTAATGAAATATGAAACTGCACTCCAACGTCTCTCTGTTCAGTAACACTGCCCAGGCCCTTCCCATTAAGTGTATAGGTCCTGCTCTGATTTACCTTTCCAAAATGCAGCATCTCACATTTATCTAAATTAAACTCCATCTGCCACTCCTTGGCCTGATGGCCCATGTGATCAAGATTCTATTGTACTCTGAGGTAACCCTCTTCACTGTCCACTACACCTCCAATTTTGGTGTCATCTGCAAACTTACTAACCATACCTCCTTGCTCACATCCAAATCATTTATATAAATTACAAAAATCAGTGGATCCAGTGACAATCTTTGTGGCACTCCACTGGTCACAGGCCTCCAGTCTGAAAAACAACCCTCCACCACCACCCTCTGTCTTCTACCTTTGAGCCAGTTCTATATCCAAATGGCTAGTTCTCCCTGTATGCCACATGATCTAACCTTGCTCATCAGTCTCCCATGAGGAAACTTGTCGAACACCTTACTGAAATCCATATAGACTACATCCACTGCTCTGCCCTCATCAATCTTCTTCATTACTTCTTCAAAAAACTCAAGTAAGTTAATGATACACAATTTCCCATGTACAAAGCCATGTTGACTATCCCTAATCAGTCCTTGCTTTTCCAAATACATGTAAATCCTGTCCCTCAGGATTTCCTGCAGTAACTTGCCCACCACCGATGTCAGGCTCACCGGTCTATAGTTCCCTGGCTTTTCCTTACCACCTTTCTTAGACAGCGGCACCACATTAGCCAACCTCCAGTCTACCAAGGAAACTCTTGCTATCTGTTTTTACAATTTTCACTGACTTACCCTTATACTTTAATTTATTTGTCTTGTTTAAACTTTTAGTCATTGTTTACTAATCTTTATATTCTGAGCTATCATCTGTCTTGCGATTCACCTTTGTACAATTATATGGTCTGTCCCTCAGTTTGATGCTTTTTAATTTAGCACTTTAATTTTCATACTCTTTCAGCAGAAATTCTTTCCTAGTTCTGCTTATGTCATTGATACGAAGGTGTATCACGATCACTGGACCCCATTCACTGCAAATTCTTCTCCAGCCCAAAGTAGATGTTCTGAATACTGGCACAGGACAGACAACAGCCTATTTGGACTCATGCATTTTGCTTTAAAGAACAGTGTCACCCACCTGTTCCCTATATCACTACATTCCTTTTCCCTACCATTTTGTGAATGGCTTCCTGTACCATGGTGCCATGGTCAATTAATTCAACCCCACCCTGCCTATATCACTCTGACTCAAACAAGTTTAAAAATTCTTAAACCTTTTGGATAATTGCAAATTCTGAGGCTCATGCACTCTTGCCCTCTGGATCCCCTTACCTGCTTTGTTGACAGTCCCTAACCACTGACTAAACCAGATTCTGGAGTAGAGTGGTGCTGGAAAAGCACAGCAGTTCAGGCAGCATCCAAGGAGCAGGAAAATCCCCTGCCACGACAGGAATTGCAAAACCTGTGCTCACACCTCCTCCCTCACCTCCATCCAAGGCCCTAAAGGAGCCTTCCACATCCATCAAAGTTTTACCTGCACATCCACCAATATCATTTATTGTATCTGTTGCTCCCGATGCGGTCTCCTCTACATTGGGGAGACTGGCCGCCTCCTAGCAGAGCGCTTTAGGGAACATCTCTGGGACACCCGGACCAATCAACCACACCGCCCTGTGGCCCAACATTTCAACTCCCCCTCCCACTCTGCCGAGGACATGGAGGTCCTGGGCCTCCTTCACCGCCGCTCCCTCACCACCAGACACCTGGAGGAAGAACGCCTCATCTTCCGCCTCGGAACACTTCAACCCTAGGGCATCAATGTGGACTTTAACAGTTTCCTCATTTCCCCTTCCCCCACCTCACCCCAGTTCCAAACTTCCAGCTCAGCATCGTCCCCATGACCTGTCCTACCGGCCAATCTCCCTTCCCACCTATCCGCTTCAACCTCCCCTCTGACCTATCACCTTCATCCCACCCCCATCCACCCATTGTACTCTTTGCTACCTTCCCCCACCCTCCTCCCTGACCTATCACCTCCATCCCCACCCCCACTCACCTATTGTATTCTATGCTATTTTCTCCCCAACCCCACCCTCCTCTCATTTATCTCTCCACCCTTTAGGCACTCTGCCTGTATTCCTGATGAAGGGCTTTTGCCCAAAATGTCGATTTTCCTGCTCCTTGGATGCTGCCTGAACTGCTGTGCTTTTCCAGCACCACTCTACTCCAGAATCTGGTTTCCAACATCTGCAGTCATTGTTTTTACCACTAACCAAACCAGAAGACCCTATTCTATGGGGTGTGACAGCCTCCTGCAGCTGTAGACACTTATACCTAACTTATTTTTCCTGCATCAAATGGGGTTCCTGGAGTGCAGTTACAGTGTCCCTGTCTCTGGTCCATGAGGACTGGGTTCATGTCTCACCTGCTCCAGAGGTGTGTAGTAACATCTGTGAACAGGTTGATTAAAATTTTTTACCTGGATCACACCAACATCCTGTAGCTATTCAAAACCTGCATTTGCAGCACATCACCTGCCCTGCCATCTCTAATAGGTGTTCATTAATTAAAGATCGCTGATGAATTAATCTATAATTAATACAGCCCACACTTCTCAATATGCTTTTGCATTGCCAGTAAAATACAAATAAAACAAAACAGTGTTATACTGATGAAGCTTCACTGTTTATAACTGTACAGTTGATTTGCCTGCTTCTTCTGCTACTCAAAATTGGACATCAAATGCTGGAGACTGGAAGTAGAACAGATGTTTAAAAAAAACCTCTTCCCTACACCTTCACCAAACTCCGCTCTCAGCATACTTTACATTTTGCAATAAACCTTACTTAAAGAACCTCTTCTTGGTATGCACTGAATTGCCACTTTGAACCAAATTTCCAGATATACCCACTTGGCCTCTATCTCACACAGGCAATGTCTCTCTCACAATGACCATGTACCTTGGCTGACTGCACTTTTTCTTATCACCCTTTTCTTACACAGAGCTGTGATGGGTCAGCCTCGAATTTAACTGAAACTGTCAGTCATTGTCCACATTGGAACCAACGACATAGGAAGGGAAAAGGTTGAAATTCTGAAGGGAGATTACAGAGAGTTAGGCAGAAATTTAAAAAGGAGGTCCTCGAGAGTAGTAATATCTGGAATATTCCCAGTGCTACGAGCTAGTGAGGGCAGGAATAGGAGAATAGAGTAGATGAATGGAAGGCTGAGGAGCTGGTGTATAGGGGAAATATTCACATTTTTGGATAATTGGAATCTCTTTTTGGAGAGAAGTGACCTTTACAAGAAGGACGGATTGCACCTAAATTGGAAGGGGACTAATATACTGGCAGAGAGAGATTTGCTAGAGCTGCTCGGGAGGATTTAAACTAGTAAGGTGGGGGTGTGGGGGTGGGGGGTGGGACTCAGGGAGATAGTGAGGAAAGAGATCAATCTGAGACTGGTGCAGTTGAGAACAGAAGCGAGTCAAACAGTTAGGACAGGCAGGGACAAGGTAGGACTAATAAATTAAACTGCATTTATTTCAATGCAAGGGGCCGAACAGGGAAGACAGATGAATTCAGGGCATGGTTAGGAACATGGGATTGGGATATCATAGCAATTACAGAAACATGGCTCAGGGATGGGCAGGACTGGCAGCTTAATGATCCAGGATACAAATGCTACAGGAAGGATAGAAAGGGAGGCAAGAGAGGAAGTGGAGTGGTGTTTTTGATAAGGGATAGCATTACAGCTGTGCTGAGGGAGGATATTCCCGGAAATACATCCAGGGAAGTTATTTGGGTGGAACTGAGGAATAAAAAGGGGATGATCACCTTATTGGGATTGTATTATAGACCCCAAATAGTCAGAGGGAAATTGAGAAACAAACTTGTAAGGAGATCTCAGCAATCTGTAAGAATAATAGGGTGGTTATGGAAGGGGATTTTAACTTTCCAAACATAGTGTTAAGGGTTTAGATGGAAAGGAATTTGTTAAGTGTGTACAAGACAATTTTCTGATTCAGTACGTGGATGTACCTACTAGAGAAGATGCAAAACTTGACTTACTGTTGGGAAGTAAGGCAGGGCAGGTGACTGTGGTGTCAGTGGGGGAGGCCTGTGACCAGTGGAGTGCCACAAGGATCAGTGCTGGGTCCTCTACTTTTTGTCATTTACATAAATGATTTGGATGCGAGCATAAGAGGTACAGTTAGTAAGTTTGCAGATAACTCCAAAATTGGAGGTGTAGTGGACAGCGAAGAGGGTTACCTCCAACTACAATAGGATCTGGACCAGATGGGCCAATGGGCTGGGAAGTGGCAGATGGAGTTTAATTCAGATAAATGCGAGGTGCTGCATTTTGGGAAACCCAATCTTAGCAGGACTTATACACTTAATGGTAAAGTCCTAGGGAGAGTTGCTGAACAAAGAGACCTTGGAGTGCAGGTTCACAGCTCCTTGAAAGTGGAGTCGCAGATAGATAGGATACTGAAGAAGGCGTTTGGTATGCTTTCCTTTATTGGTCAGAGTATTGAGTACAGGAGTTGGGAGGTCATGTTGCGGCTGTACAGGACATTGGTTAGGCCACTGTTGGAATATTGCATGCAATTCTGGTCTCCTTCCTATCGGAAAGATGTTGTGAAACTTGAAAGGGTTCGGAAAAGATTTACAAGGATGTTGCCAAGGTTGGAGGATTTGAGCTATGGGGAGAGGCTTAACAGGCTGGGGCTGTTTTCCCTGAAGCGTCGGAGGCTGAGGGGTGACCTTATAGAGGTTTACAAAATTATGAGCGGCATGGATAGGGTAAATAGACAAAGTCTTTTCTCTCGGGTGGGGGAGTCCAGAACTAGACAGCATAGGTTTAGGGTGAGAGGGGAAAGATATAAAAGAGACCTACAGGGCAACATTTTCACACAGAGGGTGGTATGTGTATGGAATGAGCTGCCAGAGGAAGTGGTGGAGGCTGGTACAATTGCAACATTTAAGAGACATTTGAATGGGTATATGAATAGGAAGGGTTTGGAGGATTATGGGCCAGGTGCTGGCAGGTGGGACTAGATTGGGTTGGGATATCTGGTCGGCATGGACGGGTTGGACCGAGTGTCTGTTTCTGTGCTGTACATCTCTGTGACTCTATGACTCTATGTTTACTGGTTATATTTACACTATATGGGAGCATGATGTCTAAGTGGTTAACACTGCTGTCTCACTGCTCCAGGGACTGGGTTTGATTCCATCTTCAGGCTACTGTGCAGAGTTTACATATTGTCCCCGTGTCTGCTTAGGTTTCGTCCAGGTAGTCCAGTTTCCTCCACAGTCCAGAGATGTACAGGCTGGGTGGATTAGCCATGGGAAACACAGGGTTACAGAGATAGGGCAAGTGGATGGGATGCTCTCCAGAGGGTCAGTGTGGACTCAATGGGCCAAATGCCCAGCTTTCACACTGTAGGGATTCTATGATATGAATATTGCAATAAAGCACTCGTTCTGTCAACTTAGAACCAAAGTGCATCTTCGTCCTTCATTTATTCTTCATCAATTGTTTCTGCCAGGCACACATTCCAGCAGCATACCTATCCAAGGATTTCTGCAAAATAAACTTGCATTCATTACTTGGCAATCTTTCAGCTGACTTAAATATCAGGCAAACTTTGTGTTGTTTAATAAATCTGAAATGACATTTAGTCAGTTTGAAAGGCAACTAGAGCAATAAATGAAGAATAGTTAATTGAGCAATGCTATTAAATTTAAGTTAACTTCATAATTTCCAGTTAAATGAACTGAATAAAAGATATCAGGAAAAAAACTCATGAGGCCCATTAACCATGGAGTCTATTAGGAACAAGAGCATAATGGCATGTTAATCAGAAAGATCCATGGCCCATCCTGTCGATCCCATTAAAATCCATATTTCAGAATTAATTCATCATAAGTATCAGAAGGAATTCACATAACATTCTTGGTAACTTTTTAAAAAATATATTTAACCAAGCTGTGGCTGGTTTTAGTGAGGCCTGTGCTGAACAGGATGAGCAATAATTTTTTACATAAAATAAAGGACTACAGATGGTGGACATCTGAAACAAAAGTAGAAATTGCTGGAGAAACTCAGCTGGTCTGGCAGCATCTCTGGAGCGAGAAATAGAATTAACATTTTTCATCCAGTAATCCTTCAGCAGAATTTGATAAGTTGATTAGAGGAAGAATTTTAACTCACTGATGAAAAGTCAGGTGGACCTCCCAGCTTGGAGTTGCCTCAGGGGCATAGATAATATTTTTTTAAAATTACCCTGGCGTAGATAATATTTAATCTCAGGCTTTATATACATCCTACCCACTCAAAATGAATGCAACTAGCCTGAAAGGGAAAGCAGAATCAAGTAACTGTTAAATTGGTGCTCAGTTAAATTACTGGGGGTTATTCAGAAAGGTTCCAAGGGTAGGATTTGGGAGCCCAGACTTTTGTTGTGGGGCTTAGAAAAAAGTCATCTTCCTTCTAACCCTATAATGGTCAATTTAAAAACTTAACTTTGGTGGTCTTTACTTTTTTACTTGGTTTTTACTGAGTGGAATATCTGCCAAGTGCACCCTGCTCAATGTATCACTAAAATGTTCAGTCATCCACAATACATCATCACACTTTGAACAGTAACATTAGGCTCCTGGCTGACTTAGGTAAGGATTTGTCTTTGAGCAAAGGTACTGATACTCTTCTCCATCTTCCTCGTTGTAATACTCCAGCCATTCACCACAAAATTCCCCACTGAAGTGGAGCAACCAACAGCCTGTTCAACCTTCAATACTTCCAGGTCAGTACCAAAAACCACCCCAGCTTCTTTCATCGAGCTGCAGTACACATCCTACAGGTGCTCACTCTTAGAGGCTAAGCTACAAACCATCATAGACACATTCAATGAGCCGGATGAGAGAATGGGCCTCAGACTCAAAATCCAGAAAGGCAGGTTCTGTTTCAGCCCGCTTCTGCCACAACACTTGGGCAACCCCTCAGGCCACCCAACCATCAAAACCAGCAAGTAATCCTTGACCTTGACCCCGCACCCTCATCCCAAGTGAAAGCAAGTCGTCCTTGGATATGAGGGACTGCCAATGAAGAAGAAGGTGCACAAACCATCTGGTGGGAATAGATCAGCAAACAACCATGTAATTTGAAAATCCTAGTCTCCTATATGTGTAACTTCCTTTAATCCTATAACCCTCTCAGGTGTCTATACTTCCAATTCGGGCTTCTTGAGCATCTGGAATTTAAAAAACGTTCTTTCACATGATATGGCTGCCTCTCGCCTGTCCAGAATTTATTGCCTATCATTAAGTACCCTTGAAGAGGTGGTGGTGAGCCACTTTCCTGAAGGCTTGTGTGGTCTAGGTACATCTGTAGTGTTCTTACAAAGTGATTTCCGTGAGAGTGAAGGGTCAGTGATATGGTCCCATATCAGGATGTTGTGCCAAATGTAAGAAAACTAGCAGCTGATGATGATGATGTTTTAATTATTCCCCAATACTTGCTGTATTGTCTGCTGCCAATGTCCTAAACATCTCCACCTTTCTACCAGCTTTTCCTCTTTTAACATCCCCTTAAAGTCTGCCTATTTGACCAAGCTTTTTATCACCAGCTCTAATATATCAACTTCCTTATGTAGGGAAAGTTTGTTTAGTAATACTCCTGTGAAACACACTGAGCCATTTCATTGAGTTAAAGGCATTGTGCAGATACAACTTATTGTTCTTGCTGCTTTGAGAGAGGTAAGAGTTTTTGCTCCAAACAAAGACCACCTTCCTTTGCAGCATCTCATGAAGTTCATCAAAGATCCCAAAGACAGCACGTTTCAAATACCAAAACTACTTCTATCTAGAAGGATAAAAGCTGTAGAATAATGTGAACACTAACCATCTGCATGTCCTCCTCCAGATCACTCACTGTCTCAACTTGGAGATATATCACCTTTCCTTCACTGTCGCTGGGTCAAAATCCTGGAATTCTCTCGCTAAGAACATTATAGGTCAATCTACAGCACGTAGACAGCAGCAGTTCAAAAAGGCAGCCCATCACTACCTCCTCAAGGGCAACTGGGACAATCAAGGGGACAGTCAATAAATATTGAGTGAATTAAAAAAAAATCTTCTTCAGAGCTACTGTTTCACCAGATACCTTGCTCCAACCTTGGAACTTTGGAAATTTTGAAGCTTGTGACAAATTGCAGGTGGCAGTAGCTTTGCTAAATTCAACAGTGTCAGGCATCAACATCATAGGAAATTACTTGTGTAGCAGGTCAGTGGGGACCTGAAGTTTTTGCATTGAAGCTTTAGGGCTTTTATAACCAATGCCACTTTGTAGTTCTACATGCAGAGAAGTACGTTGTCCAATCATTTACAAAGTGTTTACTCACTGTGGTACTTCATCGATGAATTTTGATAGATTTACAATCATATGTTTCAATCATAGCAAGCGTAGATCTTCATTGCTTTACACAAATTAGAGGTAGCCCTAGATCTTGGTTACAATCACTGATGATTGAGCCATCAACCAAGGAGAAAATAAAGTCACAGCTTAATACAGAAATTTATTAGATCCTTGAAAGCTACTTCACAAACCCATTTGGGAGCTCTCTTCCACTGTCATTTGAGAGAAAGAACAATTCGGTGAGGTTATTACACCCATGCCTATCATGAAAGCTACTACAGACCTTAATGGTACTTCTAGTTACAGCCTTCTGCTGCTTCCAGATTCATTTCATTTTGCTTGAGCAGGCTTGCTGTACATCTGAGTGTTGCACGATAAGATGCGTGGAACTGTACCTTAGCAGTAAGTCAGAAAAGGATGGAGCCAAAAGACTAGGACAAAAATAAAGTAGGGACAAGTCTGTAAATTGGCTGGATGGTTAACAATAGGTGGAAGATGGTAGTTATAGAAACTTTGCTGCAACTTTTTTTAGTTTTTTTTAAAAACACAGACATAACGTTAGTTGTCTCAACGCAGCATATCCTGCTGCCAACACTCTAAGGTCTTAACTATCATGTGTCATGAGTAAAGAACAGCATTTTCTACTTCGGCCTTCCAACCTAATTCTACTCAATTTAACCACAACTTTTCTTTTCCCCTTTGTTATTTTAGTTGAGAGGTGAAGTACATTTTAAATGTACAGAAATACAATCAAACTCATATTTATTCAGAAGTTAGTTCAGTTGTTCAGATAGGACCTCCAACTTTTGTATACCCCTCGAACCTAACCTAAGAATAGCACCAACACTGATTTATGCTGACCTGCCTGGGAATCAGGCCAATTAAATTAAACCCTGCCTAAAATGACAAATTAGAAATTTTAAGTATATTAGAGTCATAGAGTCATAGAGATATACAGCATGGAAACAGGCCCTTCGGTCCAATGCATCCATGCCGACCAGATATCCCAACCCAACCTAGTCCCACCTGCCAGCACCCGGCCCATATCCCTCCAAACCCTTCCTTTTCATATACCCATCCAAATGCCTTTTAAATATTGCAATTGTACCAGCCTCCACCACATCCTCTGGCAGCTCATTCCATACACGTACCCACCCTCTGTGTGAAAACGTTACCCCTTAGGTCTCTTTTATATCTTTCCCCTCTCACCCTAAACCTATGCCCTCTAGTTCTGGACTCCCCGACCCCAGGGAAAAGACTTTGTCTATATCCTATCCATGCCCCTCATGATTTTGTAAACCTCCATAAGGTCACCCCTCAGCCTCTGATACTCCAGGGAAAACAGCCCCAGCCTGTTCAGCCTCTCCCAATAGCTAAAATCCTCCAACCCTGGCAACATCCTTGTAATTCTTTTCTGAACCCTTTCAAGTTTCACAACATCTTTCCGATAGGAAAGAGACCATAATTGTGAGTACAGTTTGCTGGATGTTGGACAATATAGTCTCAAAATTTCATTCTACATTACAATTCATGTCACAATTTGATTATGATTTAGGGAATGTCTATAAATCTAAATCAGACTTTAATAACTCATTAGGTTCAGTTATAACTATTCTATTATAATCAGTTACCGGCAATAATGAAACATATTGCTTTATGTAGTATATTAACTATTTGATGCTTTAATCACAACCTGCACTTGTAAGTCTGTGTTACCTGTTCAATGTATGCATGGCATGTTAGCTCATTAATTGCAGACAATCAAAGTAATATCATTTCTACATTCCATATCCCTTCTATTCAGCTGTGCTAACACCATCTGCCACACTCCTTGAGCAGAGCTGCATTGGGACAGATGCCAAATGGTGTCTTTAGTAATGGTTGAGTTGGATTGAGAATGACAAGACACATTCAGCATGTATAAAGAAAGGAAAAGAAATAGAATGATTTGTAAAGGCATTTAAATGGAAAGCAGGAGAAGTGACAGAAGTGTCATTAGCATGAGACAAGAAATCAAAGAAATAAGACATAGCCTTCACACAGATAGAGTGTGAACAGCTAAAAGGATTGAGTAATAAGTGATAGAAAGGCCGACACAAAACATAGAACAGCATAATAATATCAGGTGGTCTCCTTGCCAGCAAAATAGGTGCAGTGATTACAGTGGGGATATGAGCATGTGAAAGGGAGTGTGCCTGGGATGGCAACGATTATTCTTGTGGAGCTGAAAAAGCCACCAAAGCTGCTTTTGCTCCCCAAAAATATAATCCAGTTACATCTGATAGCCCACTTCATTCAACAACAACAACCACCTGTATTTATATAGTGCTTCTAAAATGGCCATACATCCTAAGATGCTTCACAGGAGCGTAATCACGCACAATTTGGATAGCTGTTCCCTAAAATGGCAGCCAGAGTTGTATGTACATCTGAAGAGCCCAATTGGCATTTTAAAATGAACAATGGCATGTAAGAAGAATAACTTTGTTTGGCCAGCATCAGACACTGTTGATGGTGGGATTAATTGGAATACCAGCATGGCGATGATGGTAAAGTGTTTTCAGACCATGTTTCAGCAATGGTTGCCTGGTATCACTCTATTCCAATGTAACAAATGTAATAAGGCATTTTATGCTAACTTGTGGATATCCTGCAGAATTTCTCTTGCTGCAGCAGGATAACTCCCTTAATACATGCTCTCCTTTTCCCTCACCCTCTACTTCTCCAGTGCTTTGTTCTCACTTTGTGTTTGTTTACCTGTATTCAATGATATTATTTGTCTTTTCACTTGCTCCTTCATAATGCTCCTGTTTTACTAATTTCTTCTGCATATTTCAGTAAAAGATCCCCCTTTTTTCCCTCTTAATTGAAATATTCAAACTATCAGTAATAGAAGTTTGATCAGAGTATGCCATCCATTCAGAGACATTGCATGATACAAGAAATGCATATTACTTTGATTGTCCACAACTAACAACATTTATTAACGATGTTTAAACTTAAATATAAATGTTACACTCAAGTATGTCGTTAGTATTTAATAAGTTCTGTTGATGGATGTTGAATCCCTAGCAGTTGGAGGGAACAAGGTTTTAGATATTGATTTGTTAAATATACTTAGGTGTGTATAGATTATTTGTAATCATTGGATATTGGGATGTCCATTGGGATGTTAGGATGCCATTGTTACCTTTTCCATAGACATTTCAATTTAAAATTCATAGAATCCCTACCATGTGGAAACAGGATACTCAGCCTGCACACCAACCCTCTGAAGAGCATCCCTGCAAGAACCACCTCATCTCTCGGGCCCTGCATATCCCATGTCTAATTCACCTAGCCTGCATGTGCCTGATCACCCTGGGGCAATTTAGCATGGCCAATCCTCCTAACCTGCACATCTTTGGGCTGTGGGAGGAAACTGAAGCACTTGGAGGAAGCCCATGCAGACACAGGGAGAACATGCAAACTCCACACGGACAGTCACCCAAGGCTAAAATCGAGCCCAGGTCCCTGGTGCTGTGAGGTGGCAATGTTAACCACTGAGCCACCCCACTCTCTAAAGTTCCCTTCAAATTTTGAACTAAGTCCTGGTACATCAATTTAAATATGGTGATGTTATTTAAATTTGGTTTAATGTAGTCAAAGTTTGTTTCTCTAAAAAGAATACTTGGATATGTATCTAAAGAAAAGCCTGCCAGCATCAAGAAAGGAAGCTTTATAGCAAGCAATAAGCAGCCTCCACCAAAACATTATAATTTCACTGTATTCTTCAGAACTAGTGTACATCCTGGTGTACATCAGACCCCAATCCCCCTGATTTTACCTTCCCACAGACCTTCCTGATGAAGACTTTCCGGATGAAGGGCTTTTGTCCGAAACATGGATTTTCCTGCCCCTCGGATGCTGCCTGACCTGCTGTGCTTTTCCAGCACCATTCTAATCTTTACTGTCCCACAGCCTATCCTGAACATCAGCCCTGAAATAAACACAGAAACATAGAAGATAGGAGCAGAAGTAGGCCATTTGACTCCTCAAGCTTGTTCTGCCATTCAGTATGATCTCGGCTAGTCATTCCAGCTCAATACCCTAATTCCGCCCTCCCCCCTTTAGGGTCCTTTAGCCACAAGAGCTGTGTCTATCTCCTTATTGAGAAAACTTAATGTTTTGGCCTCAACCATTTTCTGTGATAGTGAATTCCACAGGCTCACTACTCTCTGGGTGAAGAAATTTCACCTCATTCTCAGTCCTAAAAGACTTAACCCTAATTTTTAAATCATGAGCCTGGTTCTGGACTCACCGACCATCAGGAACATCCTTCCTTCACCCAACCTATCTAATCCTGTTAGAATTTTAGGTTTCTATGAGGTCCCCCTCAATCTTCTAACCTCGCATGAATAGATTCCTAACTAACTCAAACTCTCCTCATATATCAGCCCTGCCATCCCAAGAATCAATGTGCTAAACCTTCGCTGCACTCCCCTAAAGCAAGAACATTCTTCCTCAAATCAGGAGACTGAAACTAGTCTGGCTGCACCAATGCCCCGTATAATTGCAGCAAGACATTCTTGTTGCTGCATTCAAATCCTTTCACTATGAAGGCCAACACACAGTTTGCCTTCTTTACCACCTGCTACGCCTGCATGCTTACTATCAGCAATTGGTGTATGAGGACACGCTGGGCTCATTGACCATTCCCCTCTCTCAATTTACAGCTCATCTTTACATCCAGCTCTGGGGCACTTGCAAATTTTGAGATATTACACCTGGTACCCTCATCTAAGTCATTAACATATAAAGCAGGCATGCTAGTCCCAATCCCTGTGGTACCGCACTAGTCACTGCCTGTCATTCAGAAAAAGACAAATTTATTCCTAGTCATTGTTTCCTGTCTTCTAATTTCTTATCCATCTCAATACACTATCCCCCAATCCCATACACCTTAATTTTACACATTAACTCTTATGTTGAAAGCCTTCTGAAATCCTAAATAAACCACATCCCCAGCTCCCCGATTGTTCGACTCATGACATCTTCAATTAGTTCCAGTAGATTTGTCACACATGAACAAAGTTGTGTTCTTTTGCTGACAAGTTTGAAATGATTCTGCTTTCTTTGCATCCTCCTTCAGACTCCGATAATACAATAATAGTGGCAGGATAAGGCCCTTAAGTGACTTTTGATTGGTCATTTAAGGACCTCAATAGGCCCAAGTAGAAGCAGGCATCCTAATGCCTCACTCACAGTCAGTTAGCTTGGGGGCAGGTCTCTGGGTGGCAGGAAGGCCACTCACTAGATTCTACTTACCTGCCTTCAAACCTGTGGGCAAGGAAACATGAAATCTAAGCCCAGGAGCCAGAATTGGTTGCCATATCTGTTACTGACAATTGCAGAGGAAAAGCTGTTGGAGATAAATCTCGTGAACATGGAGGGAGGGGAGTCTGATCTACTCGGTGAAAGAATCAAGTATCACACAGCCACAAGGCATATAACACTCACTCATATTGACTTAAAGTCAGAGTTAAAGAGATGTACAGCACGAAAACAGAACCTTTGGTCCAACTTGTCCATGCTGACCAGATATCCTAAATTAATCTCCTCCCATTTGTCAATACTTGGCCCATATCCCTCTAAACCCTTCTGATTCATATACCCATCCAGATGCCTTTTAAGTGCTGTAATTGTACCAGCCTCCACAATTTCCTCTGGCAGTTCATTCCATACACGTACCACCCACTGCGTGAAAAAGTTGCCCCTTGGATCCCTTTTATATCTTTCCCCTCTCACCCTAAACCTATGCCCTCTAGTTCTGGACTCCCCCAACCCAGGGAAGAGACCTTGTCTATTTACCCTATCCATGCCCCTCTTGAGTTTATAAACCTCTATAAGGTCACCCCTCAGCCTCCAACACTCTGGTAAAACAGCCCCAGATTATTCAGCCTCTCCCGAAAGCTCAAACCCTCCACCCTGGCAACATCCTTGTAAATCCCTTCTGAACCCTTTCAAGTTTCACAACATCCTTCCTATAGGAAGGAGACCAGAATTGCACACAATATTCCAAAGAGACATAACCAATGACCTGTTGAGCTGCAACATTACCTCCCAACTCCTATACTCAATGTTCTGACCAATAATTGATGTGAACAACCATTTCAAAATCTTGACTCGCATCTACGACAGGCATCATACAGGACATGGTGTAACAGAAGAACAATAGCTCCTTTGAGGAGGTTCACTCATGCTAGTGTTCCACAATGACGCAACATCTATCAGCTCAACAGGGACTCGGGTTTTTACATTGGGCCACCAGTGAACAAGAATGAAGGCAATACGGACAGCAATGGAAAATGGAAAAGTCTAAACGTTGCTCAGATTGAAAGGATATTGGGCCTCCATAGCCATTATTGCAAGTTATATTTTTGGAGCAGGAAGCACAAATGTGTAAAGTCCTGTGAGCTTCACCAGAATGCCTTGATATTCCAGGTTTGATGTCTATGTCCATAAAAAGAGTGATAATCTGAGGAGCATCAGACGTGGCAACTGTCTGAGTGCATGTTGGCATTCAACGATGGCTTGCCCACTCTGAATGCCATCTTCAACATGATTAGTGAAGATCTTACCTTGGCTCGGCCTTCGGTGCATTTGCACAGCAGGGAGGCGTGGGTGGGAGGGAAGTTAGAGAACGGGACATGGAAGAGGGGCATCTTCTAAAGTGCTTCCACTTCTCTTCCAGTTTCCTCTCCTCAGTCAATCTCACATGCTGTGTCCTATCCTAAGCACCAAGTCTGCACCTGTGTACGTAAAGGCAGAGCAGCCATTGGCAGGAGTTAGACAGGCTTTAAACCCAAGGACATCCCCTTGGAGCAATTGAGCAGGTTTTGTGTAGTTTGCCTCTTCCTGTACTGAAGCCACAGGGATTGCACCATGAAGAAGTAAAAACACAAGTAAAAAAATCGGACTGCAAAGGGATATGCACATGATCAATTGGTGTTTCATTATTCTATTTGATTCAATTTTTTGTTTGATCCATTTTTCCCACATTTACCATTTGTGCCTGTGCCTGTCAAGTTTCTTTTTGTGTAAAAGATTGCTTGAACAGGAATTAAAGACAAGGAATGGTTGTCAATGATATGGAGAGGGCTGAACTGTTGAATTTAGGACTGCTTTGTTCGGGGTTGGTACCATGTCTGTTCAGAATCTGGCTGTGAGATGAGTGCAGTGTATCAGTCTCACTGAATTGTTAGCATCTGGCTGTCCCCAGTGATCATGAGCATCTGTCTATGCATTTGCTGATGTCCTCATGCCATTCCATCCTCCTCCTGCTGTTATAGCTCCTGTTTCTCTGTAAACAATGACTTCTTGGGAATTTCAGCAGGAAATAAGGTTTCACCACAACCAACAACTGAGTAAACTTAAAGATTCAAGGACCTTTTGGACAACTAAATCGAGATTCAAATCTATAGGAAACTCCTCAGCAATATTATTGAAAGTACAATGTTAGCATTAGATATTTTCCCCTCGACAGTTATTCTGGCATTAGGCCAGATCATATTTAATGGTGGAGCAGGTCCCAAGGGCTGAATGGCCTACTCCTGATCCTACTTTCTATGCTTCAATGTTTCTACCTAGTTTCAGTCAAATACTCGTTCAAACATACTCCCTTATATACTTTAGATCTCTTTTGTTGTGAGGTAGCATTTACAGATCTTCTGGAGGATGTTCATTTCCTTCTGTAGCATAATTGCTTTATGTGTGAATCTCTGACCATTACTTGAAGTGCTCTGTGATGCCAGGTTCCTTTTATATATCATTCAGATAATCTTGCTGTGAAACAGAGCATAGATTTTCTGTGGAAACCCCTTTGCTTCCTCCTCTTGATGCCTGAACAATTCCTCCATGATGACCTGAAAATTAGTTAAGGACAAATGTGAAACAGAATTTGTCCAGATGAATCATGAAGCAGTAGTGACCAGGCCACACATTGTTGTGAATGAGTGATTTGCAGCATTGTTCGTCTTCAGGTGAATCTCTCTACTTCTAATTGCATTAAGGTTTCTGGGGCTCATACAGCAGTGATTGTAACACTCAAACTACTGTCAAACCTTCACATGTGAGACAAGACTGTAATCTGTTCATTCCTTCCTTTAATTCCTGCCATTCTGTTTCATGAGTTTGTCCTGCCTCATTTTCACAGTGAACTTCAGAAGTTCCTGCATTGCTCCAATGTTTAGTTTTTAATGCATGTATTCCTTAAACATTGCTAAAAAAAAGACATTCATATGAAACCTTTTATCTTGCACTCATCAGGGCTGAAATGTAAGAAAACCAGCTTTACAAAGGAAGTCAGAATTCACACAATACTAGGTTACAGTCTAACAGGTTTAATTGAAATCACAAGCTTTCAGAATGCTGTGCCTTTGTCAAGTGAAGTGGAGGGAAGCACACAGGCACAGAATTTATATGCTGAGAGACAATGGCAAGATAATTCCAGGTAATTAAGAGTGTCAAAAGATAGTACAAATAGTGTGAGTGGAGTATCAACAGACTGAATACAGAGGAACCTCAATTATCTGAATACCAATTATCCGAAAATCGAATATCCGAAAGAGGTAGAGCCATAGAGTCATAGAGATGTACAGCATGGAAACAGACCCTTCGGTCCAACCTGTCCACGCCGACCAGATGTCCCAACCCAATCTAGTCCCACCTGCCAGCACCTGGCCCAAATCCCTCCAAACCCTTCCTATTCATATACCCATCCAGATGCCTCTTAAATGTTGCAATTGTACCAGCCTCCACCACATCCTTTGGCAGGTCATTCCATACACGTACCACCCTCTGCGTGAAAAGGTTGCCCCTTAGGTCTCTTTTATATCTTTCCCTTCTCACCCTAAACCTATGCCCTCTAGTTCTGGGCTCCCCGATCCCAGGGAAAAGACTTTGTCTATTTATCCTATCCATGCCCTCAGAATTTTTTAAACCTCTATAAGGTCACCTCCGATGCTCCAGGGAAAACAGCCCCAGCCTGTTCAGCCTCTCCCTATAGCTCAAATCCTCCAACCTTGGCAACATCCTTGTAAATCATTTCTGAACCTTTTCAAGTTTCACAACATCTTTCCGAAAGGAAGGAGACCAGAATTGCACGCAATATTCCAACAGTGGCCTAACCAATGTCCTGTACAGCTGCAACATGACCTCCCTCAAAGATCAGCAAGGCGGCCTTTGTGTGAAGCCACAGAAAATGGGGGAGATACTAAATAAATATTTTGCATCAGTATTTACTGTGGAAAAGGATATGGAAGATATAGACTGTAGGGAAATAGATGGTGACATCTTGGAAAATGTCCAGATTACAGAGGAGGAAGTGCTGGATGTCTTGAAACGGTTAAAGGTGGATAAATTCCCAGGTCTGTGGGAAGCTAGAGAAGTGATTGCTGGGCCTCTTTCTGAGATATTTGTGTGTATCTGTGTGTGTGTGTGTGTGTGAGCTATTTGGAGACTTACCCCTCAAAAGCAGCAGCAGCAGTCTTGTTGTTGGTGTCCAGACCAGCTGCCCCGGAGAGGGGACGGGTATGTACGGGGGGTCAGGCGGGGTGGTTTTGGATGGGGTTGGGGCGGGGATAGGTGTTGGGGGTGGGGGGGGGCGGTGTTGGGGTCGGGGGCGAGGTTGTGAGGGTGGGGTTGGGGGTGGGGGGGCGGGGTTGGGGATGGGGCTCGGTGTTGGGGGTGGGGAGCAGTGTTGTGGGTGCGGGGGCAGTGTTGAGGTCTGGGGCAGTGTTGGGGGTGGGGGACGGTGTTGGGGTCAGGAGGTGGTGTTGCGGGTGGGGGCGGTGTTGGGGTAGGGGGGGAAGTATTGGGGGCGGGGGGCAGTGTTGGGGTCGGGGGAGTGGTGTTGGGGTCGGGGGAGTGGTGTTGGGGTCAGGGGGAGGTGTTGGGGTCGGGGGGCGGTGTTGGAGGTGGTGGGCAGTGTTGGGGGTCGGGGCAGTATTGGGGTCGAGGGTCGGTGTTGGGGTTGGTGTCGGTGTTGGGGGTCAGCCATGGTGTTGGGGTTGGGGTCGGGGGCGGGGTTGATGTCGGGAGCGGGGTTGATGTCGGGGGCGGGGTTGATGGCAGGGGTGGTGTTGGAATTGGGGGCGTGGTTGGGGGTGGGGGGTGGTGTTGTAGTCGGGGGAATGGTGTTGGTGTTGGGATCGGGGGAGTGGTGGTGTTGGGGTCGGGGGAGTGGTATTGTAGTCGGGGGAGTGGTGTTGGGGTTGGGGTGTGGTGTTTGGGGTCGGTGGGGTGGAGTTGGGGTCAGGGGGAGGTGTTAGGATGGGGGGAAGGTGTTGGGGGTGTTGGGGTCAGGGGGCTGTGTTGGGGTCTGGGGGCTGTGTTGCGGCCGGGGGGCTGTGTTGCGGCCGGGGTGGGTGGTGTTGGGGTTGGGGGAGGTGTTGGGGTCAGGGGAGTGGTGTTGAGGTTGGGGAGGGGTGTTGGGGTCGGGGTCAGTGTCGGAGTCAAGGGGAGATGTTGGGGTCGGGGGGCGGTGTTGGGCTCGGGGGGCGGTATTGGGGTCGGGGAGCGGTGTTGGAGTCGGGGGACGGTATTTGGGTCGGGGAGCGGTGTTGGGGTCGGGGGGAAGTGTTGGGGTCGGGGGGAGGTGGTGGGGTCAGGGGAGTGGTGTTGGGGTCGGAGGAGTGGTGTTGGGGACGGGGAGCGGTGTTGGGCTCGGGGGGCGGTATTGGGGTCGGGGAGCGGTGTTGGGGTCGGGGGGAAGTGTTGGGGTCGGGGGGAGGTGGTGGGGTCAGGGGAGTGGTGTTGGTGTCAGGGGAAGGTGTTGGGGTTGGGGGAGTGGTGTTGGGGTCGGGGGGAGGTGTTGGGGTCGGGGGAGTGGTGTTGGGGTCGGGGGGAGGTGTTGGGGTCGGGGGCGGTGTTGGGGTCGGGGGGAGGTGTTGGGGTCAGGGGGAGGGTTTGGGGTTGGGGAGCGGTGTTGGGGTCAGGGGCAGTGTTGGGGTCTGGGGGGGGTATTGGGGTTGGGGAGCGGTATTGGGGTTGGGAGCCGGTGTTGGGCCTGTGGGGAGGTGTTGGGGCCAGAGGGCGGTGTTGGTGTCGGGGGGTGGTATTGGGGTCGGGGGCGCGGTGTTGGTGTTGGGGGGTAGTGTTGGGGGTCGGGGGGAGGTGTTGGGGTAGGGGGGAGGTGTTTGGGTCGGGGGTCAGTGTTGGGGTCGGGGGAGTGGTGTTGGTGTCGGGGTGAGGTGTTGGTGTCGGGGGGCGATGTTGGGGTCGGGAGGAGGTGTTGGGGTCGGGGGCAGTTTTGGGGTCAGGGGAATGGTGTTGGGGTCAGAGGGCGGCGTTGGGATCGGGGGGAGGTGTTGGGGTCGGGGAGCAGAGTGGGGGTCGGGGGCAGTGTTGGGGTCGGGGGGAGGTGTTGGGGTCGGGGGCGGTATTGGGGTTGGGGAGCGGTGTTGGGTCTGGGGGGAGGTATTGGGGTCGGGGGGAGGTGTTGGGGTCGGGTGAGTGGTGTTGGGGTCGGGGAGCGGTGTTGGGGTCGGGGGAGGTGTTGGAGTCGGGAGAGTGGTGTTGAGGTCGGGGGCGGTGTTGGGGTCAGGGGGAGGTGTTGGGGTTGAGGGCCGGTGTTGGGGTTAGGGGGAGGTGTTGGGGTTGGAGGGCGGTGTTGGTGTCGGGGGTGGTGTTGGGGTCGGGGGGAGGTGTTGGGATAGGAGGGAGGTGTTGGGGTCGGGAGTGGTGTTGGGGTCGGGGGAGATGTTGAGGTTGGGGTGAGGTGTTGGAGTGGGGGGCAGGTGTTGGGGGTCGGGGGCAATGTTGGGGTCGGCGGCGGTGTTGGGGTCAGGGAGTCGTGTTTGGGTCGAGGACGATGTGGGGGTCGGGGGTGGGATCAGGGGGCGGTGTTGTGGACTGGGGGCCGGTGTTAGGGTTGGGGGGCAGTGTTGGGTCCGGGGGCAGGGTTGGGGTCAGGGAGGGGGGGTCGGTGTTTGGGTCGGGGAGTGATGTTGCACAGGGTTGGGGTGGTGTTGTGGACTGGGGGCCGGTGTTGGGGTCGAGGGCAGGGTTGGGGTCCGTGGGGGTCGGTGTTGGGGTCAGGGGGCGGTGTTTCACGGGGTTGGGGGTTGTGTTGTGGACTGGAGGCCGGTGTTGGGGTGGGGGGCAGAGTTGGGGTCGGGAAGCGGTGTTGCACGGAGTTGGGATTGTGTTGTGGACTGGGGTCCGGTGTTGGGGTGGGGGCCGGAGTTGGGGTCGGGAGCAGGGTTGGGGCCGGGGGGGGGGGGGGCGGTGTTGCACAGGGTTGGGGGTTGTATTGTAGACTGGGGGCCGGTGTTGGGGTGGGGGGCCGGTGTTGGGGTCGGGGGCAGGGTTGCGGTCGGGGGAGCGGGTTTGCACAGGGTGGGGGGTTGTGTTGTGGACTGGGGGCCGGTGTTGAGGTGGGGGGCTGTGTTGGGGTCGGGGGCAGTGTTGGGGTCAGGGGCAGGGTTGGGGTCGGGGGGGGGGGCGGTGTTGCACAGAGTTGGGGGTTGTATTGTGGACTGGGGACGGGGGTTGGGGTCGGGGGCAGGGTTGAGGTCGGGGTGGTCAGTGTTGGGGTCGGGCGGCGGTGTTGCATGGGGTTGGGGGTTGTGTTGTGGACTGGGAGCTGGTGTTGGGGCGAGGGATGGTGTCGCACGGGGTTGGGGACAGGGGTGGTGTTGGGGGCGGGGGCCGGTGTTGGGGTCAGGGGATGACGTTACACAGGGTTAGGTGCAGGTGACGGTTTTGGGGGTGAGGGGTGGGGCTCGCACGCTGTGTGCTGCTGCAGTCTCCTGAACGGGGAACAGACTTTAAAAACTCCGAGCCCCAGAGCAAAGGCACTTTATCGATTAACCAAATAATCAATTATCCGAACGAAATAGTGCCCGCCCATCACATTCGGATAATTGAGGTTCCCCTGTATCAAGTCTTTGCAGGTGATCAAAAATTTAAAAATGTGTTGCTGGAAAAGCGCAGCAGGTCAGGCAGCATCAAAGGAGCAGGAGAATCGACGTTTCGGGCATAAGCCCTTCTTCAGGAATGATTCCTGAAGAAAGGCTTATGCCCGAAACGTCGATTCTTCTGCTCCTTTGATGCTGCCTGACCTGCTGCGCTTTTCCAGCAACACATTTTTAAGCTCTGATCTCCAGCATCTGCAGTCCTCACTTTCTCCCAGGTGATCAAAAGTGTCAGACAGTGTGAGTAAAGCGTCAACAGCTGAATAGCAAGTGATGGGATGACCTATGATCCGATTAATTAAGGCGGAGAGATAATTACAAAAAATCAAAAATGAAATGGTAGAGATTGATAGGTATCGCAAACTGCATCCCAATCCAGTCAAATTTTCAAATTAACATCTGCACTCCCATCCTGTCACTATTTCTCCACCACCACTCAATTCGTGAAAAGCAGTGCATTTCCAACTTTATTACTTTGTTAGTTATCTATAGTGGATCCTTTGCTCTTTGGAAATTCATTGCTGCTTTCCCCTCTTGTCATTCAGCTAACAGGCTGCAACATTTCAGAGAGAAGTGACTGGACAGTGGGATGGGATGAATGTTAAATGTACAGAGCACAAAGAGGTTTCTAGATTCCTAAAGTTTCTTGCTGGATATTCCAACTCATTGGCAATCTATTTGACAACATAGAGGGAGGGGCAGTACTGAATAAGGTGCTGGAGAAATGGATCCGGGTGTCATCCATATACATGTTGAAGCTGAGGCCTACTAAGATAGGACATATTTTAATGATTATCACGGAGGATACCATTTTAGTGGCAGTGCATAAATATATTTGCAGGAAAGTTTGGCATGTACTCATGAGAAGACAGTATGTTCATGGACAGTAGCAATTTAGGAAAAAAAGATGTTGTAAAACAAACTGTTCAACACAAAACTTCACTCTTTATTACTATCCCTATATAAATCTACCTGTTAAATAGCCTGCTTACAGTGTTTTTAATATTTGCCCATGAGTAATTGATAAAATGCAAGGCAATGTCTAATGGTTTAGCTATATGCCATATATCTTTACATTAAATCATACAATAGCAATTGAACCTATTTCAGGTTAAATAATGTTTCATCTGAAAGATTTATTTGTAATGTTGTGTTTCTCTTTGCAGGTTTACACTGGCCTCAAGTCTCCACAGTGATTGGATGCTCATGTTGTTCTTTGTTCACACCCACCTGACTGTGACTGTCACTCTGGGTTTGCTTCTGATCCCAAAGGTACTGCCAGTCTTCCTCAAACTCTGCTACTGAAAGCTTTTCAAACATAACATTTATGTGGTTCAGACCAATGCCATGGTTCAGTTATCATGTCATAGATATCAAATCAGAATCAGATTAGTTGATGGTTTTAGATTGTTGGACACAAAAAGAAATGGCAGCTCCAGTAGGCACACCAATACAAATGTGCATTTGCATCAAATATATGTTGCCCTAACGGTTGCAAAATAATTTTCACATTGTTCTTGCTTACATCAAAGAAAAAGAAGTACACAAATGACATGTTGAATATTCTAATGTCTGAGATTGTAAGCCACAGTTCCTGAAATTAACCTGGGAAATTACAATATGGGGTTATTCACAATCATTTGGTTCTGAAATAAGTTGTAATGGGATAAACTTAAAAGTGATTTTCAATAGACATTTCCAATCTATCCACTCAAGATGTGGATAGATTGGAAGTCATTGTAGCTCAACACTAAAGGTCAGGCCTAATAATCTTTCGCTTCATCTTCAGTTTTACCTTTGCTCTTTCGGTTGTTTTAAGACAATGTAAGACACAATTTAATGCCTCTGATGGGAATTTTTATGCTGTTTACTGAAAATAAAACATGAATTAAACTTAATTGATTTAATCTAGACTGATGAAAATACCTTTCAGGATAAAAGAAATATGACTGACAACTTGTTTCATTCCAGTTTCACTATTCAACAAATATAATAGGATACTTCTCTTCTTCTGTCATGTAAGACCAGCATTTGTTACCCTCCCTGTTGCCAGCATCACCTTTTACACAATTTTACAGATTACTAGACTCTTCATCCCATTGTAGCAGATAACTGAGTGCCTCACATGTGAGAACTCTGTATAGGTTTTAGGTTGCAATTGACAAAGAAGGGCCAGGAAGTGCAGGCAAGGGCCACCAATTATGTCAGATGGCATGTTGGACTGCAT
Source organism: Chiloscyllium plagiosum (assembly GCF_037043375.1). Lineage (NCBI taxonomy): Eukaryota > Metazoa > Chordata > Chondrichthyes > Orectolobiformes > Hemiscylliidae > Chiloscyllium > Chiloscyllium plagiosum. The sequence continues at coordinate 89,039,274 of NW_028270143.1, forward strand.
CAATGTACAATGCAAGCAATTTACCCCTACCAAGCAAATTTCAGGTAGAATGTATTTATAGAGTCTGTAACAGATATACCACTTCCTTGAGGAAAATATCCAGATACAGGCTTAACATTCAGACAGGAAAGTGGAATAGAACATAGAACATAGAACATTACAACAGAACATTAGAACAGGCCCTTCGGCCCTCGATGTTGAAAAACCTGTGAAACCAATCTGAAGCCCATCTAACCTACACTATTCCATTTTCATCCATATATTTATCCAATGACCATTTAAATGCCCTTAAAGTTGGCGAGTTTACTACTGTTACAGGCAGTGCGTTCTATGCAAATGGACACCGAGACCTCTCTGCTCATTCACTCGACCAAGAACTTTACCATCAGCCCAGTACTCTGTATTCCTATTACTCCTTCCAAAGTGAATCACCTCACACTTTTCTGCATTGAATTCTATTTGCTACTTCTCAGCCAAGCTTTGCAGCTTATCCATGTCCCTCTGTAGCCTGCAATATCCTTCTGCACTGTTCACAACTCTAATGACTTTAGTGTCAACTGCAAATTGACTAACCCATCCTTCTACGCCCTCGTCCAGGTCATTTATAAAAATGACAAAACAAATCCTTGTGGTATACCACTAGCAACTGAACTCCGAGATGAACATTTCACATCAAGCATCACCCTCTGTCTTTTTTCAGCTTGCCAATTTCTGATCCAAACTGCAAAATCACCCTCAATCCCATGCCTCCATATTTCCTGCAAAAGCCTACCATGGGGAACCTTATCAAATGCTTTACTGAAATGCATATACACCACATCAATGCATATACACTTTACCCTCATGCACCTGTTTGGTCACCTTCTCAAAGAAGGTGGCTCAGTGGTTAGCACTTGGTCGCACAGCAGCAGGGACTTGGGTTCAATTCCAGACTCAGTTGACTGCCTGTGTAGAGCTTGCACATTATCTCTATGTCTGTGTGCATTTATTCCGGCTTCTTCCCACAGTCGAAAGTTGTGCAGGTTAGGTGGATTGGCCATGTTAAGTTGTCCATGGATGTACGGGCTAATTGGATTAGCCATGGGAAATACAGGGTTACAGGGATGGAGTAGGATATCTTTGGACAGGTGGTGTGGACTTGATGCGACTAAAGTTTTTAAATACTCTGCAAACACTAACTATCTGCATATATTCTTGAAACTCAGGATTCCAGGCCTTTCTATGGTGTCTGTTTACTTTATTCTCTGAAACTACGTTCAGACTATACCAGTCAAGCACAGTGAGCATAGATCAGTTAATAGACTCACATAACTGAAAACAAGACAATGGAACGATTGCACACCACAGTAATGTCAAGTGACCATCAAAAGGTTCTTGCCTCAGCTTTTGGAGCTTTTCCAAACTGGCAGTTTGGCTGGCTTCAACAAAACAAATCTGTTGACTCTTTAGGTTGACAAGTGATGTATCTCTTTTAACCAGAGACTATTTTCCTCCCACATTCTGCCTGGTTACTCACAGATTACCAGTAACCTTCTCCTCAATGCTGACCTCACCGGCTGCAACCTTGGTTTCCATTAAATCTTTCTCTCTTTTTCTGTCCAAACATCTGGAGACCAAATGGTTGTCTACAGTTAGCTTCTGCCTGTGTTTTCAAGTCTAAACAATATGAACCTTGCTCCCAATAAGTGTCAACATCAGTCCCTCTGTTCCCATGCATACCAAGTTACCGAGGCTTATTGTTAAATAGAATTCAACACAGATTATATGAAGATATTTTTACCTTAAATTAAAGTGACAATATCAAAACATCATCTTATAAACTTCGCATTCATAACAGCAGCACCATTATTTGGACTAAGAATGAAATGATGATTCTTGGAAGATACAGGCAACTTTCTGAAAGAAAGGCATATGACCACTTTTATGCCAACCACAGACAGAAGCAGCGTATGCACACTGCAAAAGGAATGATTATCAAACTTATGTCTGGGGTGTTACGGTAGCACTCCAGATACCTCAGAACCATAAATCAGAAATACATCATTTATTTCATCCTTTTTGTAGTATCACAGAAACAAAAAGTTTTCTTACTGCCCATGAAGAATGTGTTTGATTGAGTGTTGTCTTATCCCTCAGAGTGATTGTTCCAAATTCAAAAACTCCTGCAGCAAGCATTTTTGTGAGTTTTAAAAGGATTACTCATTATCACACACTTGCCCCAGAGATTTGAAACATGCAATATCTCAATCACCCAACTCTCTTATTATCACACATGCAATGATTAAATCCAGATGAAGGGAAAGAAAGCATAATTACAGTTTAATGTTGCCTCAGTCTTTTTCATTACAGAAATGTAGTTTCTTAAATAAGTAGGTGCTTAAATTGAAGAAAAGACTTTGTAAAGTAGAGGATTCTCTTCCAGGAGATTGATTTTCTGTAAACTTCTAGTTGGAATAGCTTGGAAAAAAACTCATGTTTAATAGCTTTCAATGGGACTCTGCAAACAGTTTCTTGCTCTGGGGAGGTGATAGACTCGTGGAATTATTGCTCAACTCTTAATCCAGAAACCTTTTTGATTTGATTTATTATTGTCACATGTACCTTGATACAGTGAAAAGTTTTCTTTTGCATGCAGTACAGACAAATCAGACCATACAAAGATCATAGGGTGATAGAACACAGGGATGAGTACAAAGTTATGGCCGCAAAGAAGGTGCACAAGAAGCAAGATCAACATTAGATTTGAAATTTGAGAGGTCAATTCAATAGTCTAATAACAGTGGGGAAGAAGCTGTTCTTGAACCTATTGATGCACGTGTTTAAGCTTTTGTGTCTTCCAGCTGATGGAAGAGGTTGCAAGAAATTATAACCAGGATGGGAGGGGTCTTAGGTAATATACAGGCGTGGTTTGGATTAAATCCACTGGGGTGGATAGTAAATTCAATAAAATTCTGGAGTCAAGAGTCTCATGATGGCCATGAAATCATTGTCAATTATCAAAACAAAACCCACCTGGTTTACCAATGTCCTATAAGGAAAGAAACTGCTGTCCTTACATGCAACTACAGACTTTTAACTACACTCTGAGCCTTTGGGGATGGGCAATAAATGCTGGCCTAGCCAGCGATGCCCAGACCCCATGAATGAATAAAAATAAATAAATGTAACAACATGTAATTTGTACATGACAGTGAAGGAGCAATGGCATAATTCCAAGTCAGGATAGTATGTGGCTTGGAGGCGAATGTGCATTAGCTGCTCTTGTTCTTGATGGGAGAGATTGCAGGTTTGGAAGGAGCCTTTGGCAAATTGTTATACTACATTTTTCAGGTGGTCCACACTGTTGCCGTTGTGTGTCAGTGAGATATCTAGGTGAGTGCAGGTATGTATGAACACACAAATGGACAAGTCCTGAAGCCTGTTTCCAAAAAGTGATGGTACATTGATTAAACATCTTTGGGATTGTTGTTTGAACTTTGAGATTTACTCAGCCCAACTTGATTAGGCAATCATACTGCAATGCTACGTTGATGGTATCCATTCATATTTCTCTATCGTGTATTGAGTTTCAATATTTCTTTTGTCGATGATGAAACAGAAAGCTATAATGATTAGAATGCCACAGTTCATTTAGTTTATGGTCCATCCTTAAACAAAGGCGAGTGTGAAATCCTCAAAAGGTTGAGAATATACAAAATTAAATAAGAATCATTTGAGACTTAAGACTAATGGTCACATGATTTGCAGTGGCCATTTTAAGAAACAGTTTTTGTTCAAAATATTAACTATAAATTTGAATTTCATAATATATTGGAATATGACAGTACTTTTCCCTAAGGAATGACACCTGATCTATTTCTTTTAAGTGATTCATTTTCATAAAGTATGAATACAGGAATTGTCCATAAGGTTTCATTGCACAGGTGGCTAAGACTTTGGTAGCCCTAAATTTCCTTGAGGTGTCTGTTTGCATTAGCCACAATCAGAACTACCTTCCTACTTCTTGTGCCTCTCCTTGCACTGGTACTCATACATTTGATAATCAAATGTGGCATTAGTTAGAGCGTTAGTTGTCTGATTTCTGACTATTTCTGGCATATCTCTGGTGGAGGGAACACCCTCAACTTTGTAATTTTGTTAATCCCTTTGATGGACCTTTTTGGTTCAATTTCCTGTTGAATTGATGTAAACCTGATTATAGGTTGGTTATAATCACAAATGGCATTCAAAGGCCTATTTGAAACCTAGATCTTGAAACAGCCAGACCTTTTAGACAACTCGAGCTAAGTTATTTTTACTAGCCAAACATACCACTGGACTGTAATTGATGATCCCATTTTTGGGGATTTGTTGAACAGCTGACATTAGCCAAAGAGAGTTTAAAATCAATCCCACGATGTGTTACAAAATAAACAAGCAAGATAACAATTTTACTTGTTCACTACTTGAGGCAGCATCTTTAGGATTTAGGCTGCATGGCAACAATATGAGCATTCATAAGGTAAGCTCCAACTTCGCCAAAAAAACTCCACCCTAGAGGGCTCCATTGTAGAATGCCAGAGGAGTTGCCACTTGCTCTAAGGTAACACAAACAGCCAGTCATTCATGACAGTGCAGATCTAGTGACAATTCCCAGACACTTGCACTGTGCCCACGAGCAAATAAACCATAAGGTTAATCCCACTCAAACACTAAACCACTTTCTCAGATAACCTATATTGCTTGGTAGAGGTAGTGTTATGTGACTCCTCTACGCATGTAATACCCACATACTGAAATAGTATGCATCACACAAACATTGTAGTTCACACCATAACTGATGGGAAGTGTCTGACTGCACTTCACAACACTGCATCAAGAAACAGGATGTTGAACCTTAAGCAACTCCATTTTGAAAGCAGTCCTCAATTTATCTTGTTTATTTTCCCATGTACTTATTCTTTCCAATATATTTAATAAGTTGGAAATTCAGCTTCAAGAAGAATTTGAAAGTTAACTAACAGAAAGTTGCAGAATTTTCTAACTGTTGACATGACATTGACATGAACATTGCATTCTGGGTAACCATCAAATGCACTATAATCCTCTGGAGACAGTTTTTCAGAAATCTGGATAGAACAGAAAATTCTTTGAATTCAGACCC